>NW_028327172.1:153736959-154040568 GCF_987537825.1 Furipterus horrens | reverse complement strand
AGTGACAGCAAAATACTTCGCAGATTCATCTGGAAGAATAGTTTGTTTAAGATACTCGAAGGCAACTTTTCAATGTAGAGTTGGGGAAGCTTTGGAAGTAGTCCTATTTCCCCTAATTTTTCAAACTTATTGTTAAGGTGGTCTGGCCAGATGCTCATTATTGTTCCCCAAACCAAAGCCCCTAAAAGACAAGACTGATCCTTAATTTCCAGGGTCACAGTCCAGCCCAATCTCAAGTATGCAATGAGCTTAAAAGTTGTGGAAGGATCAGTGAACTGAGTGTGGTGATGTACCTTTTTAAAGAAAACTTCTTACTGTGTCACCTTGGACAAGTCATTTAATCTTTCGGCTGTCTCAGTTTCCTCAAAGAGAGATTCTAGTCAAGATGGCAGAGAAGGTAAATGTGGTACTCGTGTCCTTCCATCACTAAGCTACACAACAACCATCGAGAACTTCCTGAAGTCTAGCTGAACAGAAGTCCTATAACTGAGGAAATACAGAAGAAGCCACATTGAGTCTGGTAGGAGTGGCTAGTTCGACACCAATGTGTGTTGGTTAAAAATTGAGAGGGATACCTCAGCTGTAGACATTCCCCCCTGAGAAGCAAGGGGTCCCAGTCCTACACCAGGCCCACCAGCCAAGGGTTCCAGTGCTGGAAAGGGAAGTCCCCACAGCTTCTGGATATGAAAACTAGCAAGGATTGTGGCTGAGTGAGACAGAGGGCTCCTAGAGTCCCAGACATTCCTCATAAAGGATTCATGCATGGACTTACTCAGACTTACTCTGAACTTCAGTGCTTGGGTGGCAGCTCAAAAGGTACCAGAGACATATGGAGAGGAACTGAATTGTCTGGTATCAAGGCAAAGGTTAGAGGAGAAGCTTTCTCCCAGACCAAAGTGCTAGCAGAGGCCACTGTTCCTTCACTAACCGCCCCCCCGCCCCCCACAGAGCAAGCAGGCAGCTTGTTTTGGCTCATGTTTTAACTTTCTTAAAATCTCTCAGAGGTTGACAAAACCCAGAAAAGCAGCATCGGGCCTTGGCATGCACCATATCTCTTGCTAAGTGGTCCCTGGCCCAGCACTAGCAGCAGCCAGCTTTGGTTTGTGGCATGGCCTCTCCAAGACACTTTCAATCTCAGCACAAGTAGCAGCCATTTGCAGATCCCTTTGTAGCTCATGCCTGTTGACCCGTTGGCCTACACCTCCTGAGATGCCCCAGAGCCAGTAACTTGGTGGACACATTCAGACCACACTGAAGCAACACCCAACCACCTCCAGGGATGGACTGAGTGGGCAACAGAATCCCACCAAAGCATTCCTGTCCCATGAGTTCAGCTCCTGCAGATCCTCCATGGTGGTCACAGCCAGTCCTTGCAGCCATTGGCTTGGGGATTAATCACTCCCACTGATGTGCCAACAGTAATGAGGTTCAGCTACAGTCGGAGGGTGCATACAGCCCACACAAAAGGTGCACCTGGGATGCCCAGCTTCAGTGACCAGGGAGGCTGTGCCTACTACATAAGGCCACTCTACTAGGCCTTGGAGATGTATCTGTTCTACCTAATACATAGAAAGAAACACAGGGAGGCAGCCAAACTGAGAAGAAATAGAAACATGTCCTAAATGAAAGAACATAACAAAACCCCAGAAAAAGAACTGAGCAAAATGGAAACAAGCAATCTACTAGATGCAGAATTAAAAACACTGGTTATAAGGATGCTCAATGAGCTTAGTGAGAACCTCACAGCATAAAAAAGATGAGTTAGAAATGAAGAATACACTAATTGATATAAAGAACAAATTACAGGGAATCAACAATTGATTGAATAAAGCAGAGAATCAAATCAGTGATTTGGAACATAGGGAAGCAAAAAATACCAATCAAAACAGCAAGAAGGAAAAAGAATACAAAAATAATCAGGATAGTTTAATAAATAATGAGCGAGAACTTCCCTTACCTGGTGAAGGACATAAATATACAAGCCTAGAAAGCACAGAGTCCCAAACAAGATGAACCCAAAGAGGACCACACCAAGACACAATTAAAATGCCAAAGGTTAAATACAAAGAGAGAATCTTAAATGCAGCAAAAGAAAAGCAGTTAGTTACCTCCAAGGGAGCTCCCATAGACTGTCAGCTGATTTCCCAACAGAAACTTTGCAGGTCAGAAAGGCTTGTCAAGAAATATTCAAAGTGATGAAAAGAAAGGACCTACAACCAAGATTACCCTTCACGGCAAAGTTATCACTTAGAATCGAAGAACTGATAAATAGCTCCCCCGAAAAGAAAAAGCTAAAGGAGTTCATCACCATCAAATCAGCATTACAAGAAATGTTAAAGGGTCATTTTTTAGAAAAAGGACAACAACAAAAAGTTCAAAAATATGAAAAACAAAATGGCAATAAATATATATCTATCGTTAATTACTTTAAATGCAAATGGATTAAGTGCTCCAATCCGAAGACACAGGATGGCTGCACAGAGAAGAAATCAAGACCCTTACATATGCTGTCAACAAGAGGCTCACTTTAGATTGAAAGACACACACAGGCTGAAAGGGATGGAAAAGATATTTCATAAAAACGGAAATGGACATGAAAAGAAAAAAACTGGAGTGGCAATACTTGTACCAGACAAAACAGACTTTGAAACAAGGGCTATAACAAATGACAATAAAGGACCCACCTCTGGGTATTTGTCGAAGGAAACCCAAAATACTAGACCAAAAAGACATATGGATCCATATATTCATTGCAACCTAAGTGTCCATCAATAAACAGATGAATAAAGAAAGAAATGGTGCATGCATACAATGGAATATAACTCAGTCTTAAAAAAAAAAAAAAAAGAAATCTTGTCATCTGCAACAACATGGCTGGAGCTAGAAGGTACTGTGCTAAGTGAAATAAGTCAGAGAAAGACAAATACCATACAATTTCACTTTTAAAAAATAGAGGAACAAGCAGAACAGAAGCAGACTCATAGATACAGAGAACATTTTAATGTCTGCCAAATGGGAGGGGCATTGCAAGGATGGGTGGAGAAGGTGAAGGGATTTAGAAGTATAAATTGGTTGTTGCAGAATAGTCATGGGAATGTAAAGTACAGCATAGGGAATATAGTCAATACTATTAAAATTATTTATAGTGTCAGATGGGAACTAGATAAGTTATATAAATGTCTAATCACTGGGTTGTACACCTGAAATACAATGTTGTACATCTAATGTAATTGAAAAATTAAAACATTTTTAAAAAAGAAAAGAAAGGAAGAGATAATACTTAACCTGTTTGGGGAAAGAAAAGATTAAACTAGATATTATGTGTTGAAAATATTTTGTAAAAAAACTATTTAAAAATAAGATATTATACATGTTAATAAAGTTCTTCAGAATTCTTCCAAAAGAAAATAAATGAATATTACTGTCTTTGGCACACACATGGAAAAAGGAACCACACTAGAACATACTTAGAAATACAATATTGTTTCCAAATGTAAGATCTGATCATTTACCCTCATAAAGTGCATGCACATAGAGACTTGTGTTCCTTAACATTTGCTACATGTACGGCTGAACTAGGCAGGTTACAATGTTTTGGAGGGCATTTTATTTTTCAGTAAAACTCTATTAGGAGAAAAGATGTTCTAGCCTTAGATTGTCATTTCTTTTCACTTTACAGGTTTTCTATAAAATTTCTCCCAACTACCATGACTCTAAATATTTCTAGTTTCCATGTTCCAGGGAAAAATGTTCTCTGCTTACTATATATCTCCACCTGATTACAAGCAAACTAAATGCAGATCCTGCCTCCTCTAAAGTATTTTTCAAAGCTCTCACTGTATCCCTACTGTTAGGTCTTGGCTTGCTGGTATTACAAGAGCTTCCTAAATTATCTTCCTACCTACAGTCTTACATCTTTCCAATCTATTTTCTATTATGCAGCTAGAAAAATCTTTCCCTTTTTTAATTAAAAAAAAAATGTTAGGTTTAGTGAGATATAATTGGCAAAATTACACATATTTAAAGTATACAATGTGATGACTTGACATACATATGTATACTTTGTAAGATAGATGATTACCACAATCAAGTTAATTAACATGCCCATCACCTCACATAGTTACTTTTTTGTGTGTGGAGAGAATACATCAGGTCTACTCTGTTAGCAAAGTTCAAGAACACAATACAGTATTATTGACTATAGTCATCATGCTGTACATTACATCCCCAGAGCTTGTTCATCTTATCTTCCTCAGAGACAAGCACTTTCAATTCTTAGAGGTGATTCTTCTGGTATTTGTATCTTCCTATCTGTCAGTAAAATGCTTCTAATCTTACTTCTTAATTGTTCAGTTTTAGGCAGTATCTAATCATTCCCACTGTGAAGGATAAAGATTTATCTCTATTTCTCTCTCAATCAACAAAATTTTGCTTAATAATTTTTCTAAGTACAAAATTTCAGGTTGAAATCGAGTTGTTCCACTTTCTTCTGGTTTCCAATGTTGGTGTTAAGAAATCCAAAGCTATTTATGATCCTTTGTACACAATGTTTTTATATTTTTCTTTATGGAAACAATGTTTAGTAAACTCAAAATGGAGTATCCCAGCCTATTTTCATTGATTTGCTAAGTGTTTGGTGGACCTTATCAACCTGGAAACTTGTATTTTAGACACTGTGATATTTTTTCCAATTATTTTTCTGAGATTTCCTCATTTATTTTACCCTGCTCTTTCCCCCTGAGCTCTTAGTATTTAGATGTTTACCTTCCCTGGACAGTTACTTTTTAAAAAAAAGTTTTACCTTTTATTTTTGCTATTTCTGAAAATAAAACAAAAACAAAAACAACTCCTGAACTTTACCTTCCAGTGTTTCATTGATTCAGTCATCATCTTTACCCAAAAGTCCATGAATGATCTTTTTAATGCAAATCTAATCGTGTTTTGCCATGCTTCAAGTCCTTTGGTGGTTCCCTGTTGTCCACAAGATAAAGCCCAACCTCTTTCACACATGAGGCCCTTCACACATTGTCCTGTGTGGTTATCACCATTAGACCATCAGCCAAATAGGCCAGCTTTCATATGCCTCCACAATTCTCCAAGGAATGGCCTCTATTCCCTGCACAATTCCTACTCAAATTCTTTGCAAAGTCTACTTAGACAGATTGAAAAATTTCTATTGATGTGTCCATTATCTCCTAATACTCTTTGACTGACTCTTACTTAGCAGGTGGCATCCGCTTAAATTGTCTGTTTCCCCCTTAAATGTGTAAGTTTCTTAATGGCACAGATAATCCCGTTTATCTTTATATGTCTATTACCCAGAAGGGATTTTGTATATAATAAGATTTAATAAATGTTTACTGAATGAATAAAAGTCAATAATCATGTAAAAACAAGAATACTGGAAATTATTTAACAGTATTTGCAGTTCCATCTAGTGCTTTTCATACCATTTAAATATTTAATTTTCTAGGTAAGTTTCTAAAATTCTGAATCATTTTTTAATGAATAGTAATTTTGAAATCCGAAGCAATGTCTTATTAATGTTGCCATTGCTATACCGTTCCATAACTTAAAGTGACAGAACACTAAGTTAATTTTTCCAACAATGAATTTCTTTTTATCTCTACCAATTGCATGGTTGTATTTTTAGAGGGACTGAGTCACTCCTAAAATGATTTAAAATTTATCTTATGTAAATGGAAAAAACTCCCTGGTTTCTTCAATTTCTTTAGTTAGGCCTGGGATTTTTCAAATACAACAACATTGCTTCAGGTGTCACTACCCATAGGTAACAAGTCCCAGGAAGCAATGATCCCCAACATTACTTATAAACCCAATTTGTTGATGCTGCTGCTTTTCCACTAACAGGTCCCAGTGCATTTTAGTTAAGTCAAAAAAGAACCAAGTTTTAGGCAAGTTTTAATAAGCAGGTGTCTTTCCATTTCTTATTTATGCAAATGTAGAAGATACAAACGTAAGAAAAATATTTGGTTCTTTCTACATCAAAAAGAGCATCCTTGGGATTTCCATCCTGGCTTCTCAATGCTTAAAAGAATGAAGGAGTCAATCAGGCCATGAGGTTACCATCATGGTGAAGATAAAAGCATTTCAAAAAAGAATTGCACCACTTGGTATCAGATGACACTCAGGAGTAAAATAAACACCATAAAATAAAGAGGTTGTCATTTACCCGTCCATGATATAAATACAGATTGTGAAACTTCATTATTTTTTTTCCCTTCAGTCTGGCTGCCAGTGTTTCAATCATTTTAAATTTGTTTCATTACTTTGAAATGATCACATTTTCACCATTTTTATTCTTGTCTTATCTACATTCTGTTACAAAATCTTCTTTGAGCTAAGCAGGTTTAGAGAAAACTGATGTAAGATCATTTTGGATTCATGACATTCCTTTCCTCTCTTAAATCTTACCTGTAGCCAAGCACCAAAGAGTTTTGGTTTTATCACCATAGACCAACCAGTGGACTTCCAACAAACTCTATCTTCTGCTTCCATTCTAACCTCCTCATGACACAGCCAATATAATCCACTTTTCTCTCAGCTCTGCTTCCATCTCTAGCTTTTTCCTTCTTCACTGAAGTTTCTGCATTAAATTAAAATCCCATCAATTAGCTTTACAATGACTATTCAATTAAAAAAAAAAAAACCCACTGGTCTATTTCCTGCTAATTTCATCCATGCTTTATATTTTGCCATGTTCTTCCTGGTGTGTGAACTGCCACTTAAAGAATGATTCTGGTAATTTTTCTTCTTTTAAAATAATTCAAGGTTCCAGAAAGTCGAGCTGCATAGAAGTCCAACAAACAAAGATATAAAGAAGAAATACTCATCCAGACAGGTAGGAGGGGCAGAACCGGGGTGGAAAGGACGTGGTGTGATGGTGGCAGCAGCAGCGGCAGCAGCAGGCTGGCAGAAAGCACAGTCAAACATTTTAAAAAGTGGAGAGGGACACCTGGGGAGCACTCCCAGCACCACGCCAGACCACACAGCTCACCGTACCAGCGCTGGGGACAATAAAGCCTCATTGCTTCTGACTGTGCAAACCAGTGGGGGTTGGGCTGGGGTCAGAAACTGCTGATCTCGCAGCAAAGTCTGCTTGTTTAAAGGGCCCCCACCGTCCTAGAATGTCCGTAGACCCACCCACTCTGGCAACAATGGTCAGGGCAATAGCTTGAGAGGCGCTAGGCCCATACAGAAGTGCCTGAAAAAGGGGCAAGTGCTGAGCAAGCAGAATTGTTCCCTCTCAGACTCCTCCCTGATACACAGCGCCACAATTTGGTGAAACAGGTTGCCCTGTACTGACAAATACCTAAGGCTCTGCCCCTTACAATGTAACAGGTGCAACAGCTCTATCTAAGAAACAGAGGTTAACAAACACAGGAACCTGCCAAGATGAGGAGACAGAGAAGTATGGCCCAAAAGAGGGAATGGATCAAGGTTCCAGTGGGAGAAGTAAGCAATGAGGAGATAGTCAACCTAACAAATGAGGAGATCACCCACCTAACAGCTGTAGAATTCAAAACACT
The DNA here is from genome assembly GCF_987537825.1 of Furipterus horrens. Classification (NCBI taxonomy): domain Eukaryota; kingdom Metazoa; phylum Chordata; class Mammalia; order Chiroptera; family Furipteridae; genus Furipterus; species Furipterus horrens. Next base: position 154,033,018 of record NW_028327172.1, on the reverse strand, counting down.
AATGATAAAGATGTTCACAGGCTTGACAGATATGCTTAAGTATGGCAAACGTATAAGGGAAGAAGTGAAGGCTATGCTAAATTAAACGAAGGAAATCCACACAAAACCAATGGTGAAGAGAAGGAAACTGGGGTTCAAATCAATGATTTGAAATATAAAGGAGGAAAAAAAGTCATAGTATAAAATGAGGAAACAATAATTGAAAAAACTGAGGAGAGGCTTAGGAACCTCTGGGACAACTTTAAACGTGCCAACATCTGAATCACAGGGGTGCCAGAAGGAGAAGAAGACCAAAAAATCGAAAGCTTATGTGAAACGATAATGAAGGAAAACTCCCCAAATTTGGTGAAGGAAATAGACATACAAGTCCAGGAAACACAGAGAGTCCCAAACAAGCTAGACCCAAAGAGGACCACACCAAGGCCACATCATAATTAAAATGCCAACGGTTAAATAAAGAGAGAATCTTAAAATCAGCAAGAGAAAAGCAGAGTTACCAACAAAGGGGTTCCTATAAGATTATCAGCTGATTTCTCAAAAGAAACTAAGCAGGCAAGAAGGGACTGGAAAGAAGTATTCAATGTGATGAAAAGCAAGGACCTACAACCAAAACTACTCTATCCAGCAAAGCTATAATTTAGAATGGAAGGGCAGATGAAGTGCTTCCCAGACAAGGTAAAGCTGAAGGAGTTCATCATCACTAAGCAATTATTATATGAAATGTTAAAGAGACTTATTTAAGAAAAAGAAGATCAACACTATGAACACTAAAATGACAACAAACTCACAAGTATCAACAACTGAATCTAAAAAATGAAAAGAAAATCCAACTAAGTAAACAACTAGAACAGGAACAGAATCATAGGTGTGGGGATCACTTGTAGGGTTATCAGCTGGGAGGGAGAAGAGGGAGAAATGGGAAAATGGTGCAGGAACTAAGAAGCATAATTGTTTGGTACAAAATAGACAGGGGGAAATTAAGAATAATATAGGAAAAGGTGAAACCAAAGAACTTATATGCACGATCCATGGACATGAACTAAGGGGGGTGGGATTGCTGGAGGGAAGGAGGATAGTGGGAAGAGGGAAGCTAAGGGAAAACAAATTGGAACTTCTGTAATAACATAAACCATAAAATACTTAAAAAAATAATTCAAACCTTCAGCTTTTCCCAGGAGCACTCTAGTCACAGATTTACCTTTTCAGCATTATCTACATTTTTAAAAGTTCCATGTCCCTGATGGCATTTATCTAACATTTAGGTTATCATAAAATGATTCTCTCCAACATAGAAAAAGCTAAATAAAAATGCACAGGTCTCCCTCTCGTTCTGTCACACTAATTCCCCTCCTTGGAGGCAACAACTCTTAGCACCTTTGTGGGTGTACTTTCAGAAACAGTTGTCTGTGTATTTTTCAACTAATTTATAGATACGAGATCTGTCCAGAAAAAAATCTGACCATTGTTAATATAATGAGAATGGTTAGCACAATGTCAATATAACCTGGCAGCCAAGGAGAGTGGACTAGAATGTGCATGCGTGAACTATGATGACTTCACTGGGGGCGGTAGATGCTGTTGAGTGAGCATGTGTACTGCGTGGCAGTTGCATTCAAAGTGACTGAGCAAGCAGTGCAACGAATCTGCATCAAATTTTACATTAAGCTTGGACATTCCTTCGCGGAAACTATTTGGATGATTCAGAAGGCCGCAGCTATGGGCAACTGGTGATTGGCAGCTTCATCGTGGCAACATGACCACTCATGCATCACGTCTCGTAGTTTTTTTGCCAAACATCAAATCACCCAGGTGACTCAGACCTGCTACAGCCCATTTGATGCCCTTCAACTTCTGGCTTTTCCCAAAACTAAAATCACCTTTGAAAGGGAAGTGCTTTCAGACCATGAATGAGATTCAGGAAAATATGATGGGGCAGCTAATGGCAAGTAGAACAGTGTGAGGTTTCAAGGTGCCTCCTTTGTAGGGAACTGAGGCGTCATTGTCCTATACACAATGTTTCTTGTATCTTGTATCTTTTTCAGTAAATGTTTCCATTTTTCATATTACATGGCTGGAACCTTCTGGACAGATCTTGTATATGCTCTATCTCCCATTTTCTCCTCTCCTAATTGGAGTAGATTATACATGCTAATTTTTTTTACTACTATATTTTCAAGAGCTCTCCATAACAGCAGTTATGGATCCTCTTAATTCTTTTTAGAGACTGAATAGCATTTCATTGCACGGAACCACAATTTATTAACCAGTCACCTGCGAACTGACAATGAGATTGTTCTCAGCCTTTTGCTCTTACCAAGTTGCAGTGTGCATTCTTATACATGCATCTTTGCTGATATGTAGAAGTCTATCTGTAGGGTAAAGTCACAGTAAGAAATTTCTGGGTTTCCCTCAACAAGACTTCGGCCAAGATGGAGGCCTAGACTGACACGCTCTGTCTCCCTCCACAACTAAGAAGGGATACAACTACTGCAAAACTAGAAATAACCAGAAGTTCCAGAAAATAAAACTATATGGAAGCCCAACATATAAAGTTATAAACAAGTGGTGCTCGTCTGGATGAGTAGGAGGGACGAAGCCAGGGCAGAGAGGTCAAGCTGTGCTGGTGGCGGCAGCTGCAGTGATGGCTGCTGGATGGTGGTAAGCACAGACACCCGTATTTAAGGGGAGGCGAGAAGTGCCTGGGGAGCACCGCTGGCTACAGACCAAACCCGTCGGCTTGCAATTCAACCGCCAGGGAAGGCAGACCCCCATTGCCTTGAATTGTGAAGGCCGGAGGGAATGGGGACAGAGGAGGAGGCTCCCGGTCTCTCAGTGGAGAGTGAAGAGCAGGAATCCATCTTGGACCCCTGCCCCCACACAAAACGCCACAGTGTGGTGAGAAGGGTTGCCGGTAGTGACGAGTGCACAGAGCTCTGCCCCCTATAGTGTAGGAAGTATGACAGCCCCACCAAGGAAGCAAAGGTAAACAAAACTGTCAGGATGGCACAGATCATGATAGAGATCCCAGTGATGCAGCTGACCAGACAGCAAACATCTGATCTAATGGATCAGCAGATAGGAAATCTCTCTTAGGCACAGTTCAGAGCTTTAGTTATACAAATGCTTACAGATCTAGCAGCAGATCTTAAACAAGACGGGGAAGGAATGATGGCTTGTACTGCTGAAATGAAGGAAAATACATATGAAACTAGTGGTGAGGGAAAGAAAACCAGGATCAAATCAACAAATCGGAACATAAGGAAGGAACAAACAGTCAACCAGTGCAGAAAGAGGAAACAAAAAGTGAGGAAAATGAGGAGAGGCTCAGAAACCTATGGGACAGCTATAAGCAGGTCAACATCTGAATCATAGGATTGCCAGAAGGTGAAGAAGAAGAACTAGAAATGGAAAAATTATGTGAAAAAATAATGAAGCAGAAGTTCCCTAAATTGGGGAAGGAAATAGACTTACAGGTCCAGGAAGCACAGAGAGTTCCAAAAAAACTGGACCCAGGGAGAACCACACCAAGACACATTATAATTAAAATGTCAAAAATTAAGGATAAAGAGAATCTTAAAAACAGTAAGTGAGAAGAAAAGAATTATGTACAAAGCGGTCCCAATAAGACTATGAGCTGATTTCTCAAAAGAAACTCTGCAGGCAAGAAGGGACTGGCAAGAAATATTCAAAGTAATGAAAATCAAAAACCTACAGCCACGAATACTCTATCCAGCGAAGCTGTCATTCATAATAGAAGGGCAGAGAAAGTGCTTCCAGGACAAAGTAAAACTGAAGGGGTTCATCAGATCCAAACCACTGTTCTATGAAATGTTAAAGGGACTTGTTTAGGAGAAAGAGGATCAAAACTATGAACATTAAAATGAAAACTGTATCACAACCAACAACAGAAGCTCGGGAATCAAAACAAAGGCAAATTAAGTAGGCAATGAGAGTGGGAAAAGAACTATAGGTATGGGGAACATTTTGGGGGGAGGGAGAAGGGGGAAAGGGATGGAGATGGTACAGGAATTAAGAAGCATAGTAGGAGGGAGTGGAATAGATAGGAAGATGTTGAGAAGAACTATATGCACAACCAATGAGCATGGACTAAGTGGGGCGGGGTCACAATTTGAGGGAGGCGGGGTCACTGGGTGGAGGGAACAAAGGGAAAAGAAATTGGGACAACTGTAACAACATAATCAATAAAGCATATTAAAAAAATAAATTTCTGGATTGACTTAAAAATTTTATAGAAATTGCCAAATTTTGATTCCAAGAAGTTACACTAATTTATTCACCAATGTATGAGAGTGCCTTAAAACCACTATCTATAAAAATTGCCACAGGAATTTTTCAATCAATTATTGAAAATCTTTAAAAATTCTAGCATGCCTGGATATTTTTCTCAACTTTAGCTGATATACTAATACTGCTCATTGTTGAAATACACAAACCCTGACAATAAAATAAAAACAAATGTCAATCTCAAGGATTAGAGGGGCAATGGTTTATGGAAAGTCCGACAGACTAGGTCAGAGTAAAGTGCAAGAGACTGTGGCTGCCCAGCATCACCAGAGGAAGTGGGTATTAGTGTCACAGAGCTTGGCCCATTAGTTTGTGTCAGCGCATTCTGGCTATGAAAATGAAAAGACAAAGTGATTTCCTAATTGAAAAAGACATCCAGATTTTAAAAAATAGGAGGAAAAAAACTGCATATTTTAAAAACTAGGCTTTTAAAAATGTTTTTATTTTCAACACATTATAGAATGTACAGGTACAGCTTTATAGATAATTTTCTAGTGGTGCCTCTTTTCTAAAAAGGAAGTGTCTTGACTGAGGTGCTACCAGCTGAGGATCAGGTGAACCCAATTAACTCAACTTTTACATGTCTGGACCAAGTGGTTTATTTTAAATGTACACTATTCCCTAAATCCTTTAGGGTACCACATGGAAAAACCATAAACAAGCTATAAAGGTCATGACATTAATTTTCTAGTCACTCTCATGCTTTAAATAGGCATCAAAAAACTAAAAAAAATCTTGTCCTCTGGGAAAGAACACAAATCTGAAACCAATTATTGTAATACCATTAAATAAAACCCAGTGACCCTACTAAATTTATTTTGGTACCTTTTATTAATGAATAAACCTTCCCAAATAAGATTACAGCATTCTCTCACAGAGCAAAATGATTTACTAGAGCAGTGGTCCCCAACCTTTTGGGCACCAGGATCCGGTTTCATGGAAGACAATTTTTCCAAAGACTGGGGTGGGGGATAGTTTCGGGATGATTCAAGCCCATTACATTCAAGCTCACCTTCTGCTGTGCGACCTGGTTCCTGACAGACCACAGCCCAGTACCGGTCAATGGCCCAGGGACTAGGACCCCTGCACTACAGGACTAGTAGAAGAGAGTAACCACTCAAAAACCTGAATTTCACTCACCTAAAGCTTAACCAGCAAGTTTAATAAGCATACATGGAATCTCTTCCGGGAGTGCTGTATGTGTTACAAAGCTTGTGAAAACTTCCCATGGTCCACTACTGGACCAAGAGTCATACCTGTTTCCCCTTGTTTTCTGTTGTCCAATACGTCTTCTTTCTTGTCAGCTGAGCACTTGCTCATAACTACCACAATTTATTTAAACCAAAAGAAAACAAAGGGGTGGAGAATATCTCAGTAGCTTCTTTTTCTGCTTAAGTTTTCAAGACTCGAATTGCTTTAGGTGTTCGGAAGGTAAGATGGTCCAGAGGCAACATCTGAGCTTAATGGTTTCCTGGTGGTTCAGTTTCCCACCTCCTTACCAGCACCTGGCCTGGGGCCCCAGTGGGAGAGGAAGCCTCCTGACCTGGCACTTGGGAAGTATTTACTCTGTGTGTCCTCCAATGCGGTGAAACCAGAATGATACCCATACAGACTGCTGGGCTCCTTTTAATCCTTACAAATGCTGAAGGACAGATAGTGCTGAGTATAGCGAATAATGAATTTGTGTGGATGGGAAGGAAAATTAGGCAAGGAGAAGGACTATATATACATCTGTGTGGGACTACTAAGCAAGGGAAAGAGGAATAAACAGAAGTCACAAAAGAAAGTAAAAGGAAGTGGAGGAAAAAGGAACAATGACAACATTATTTTAAAAGGAAAATAAGCATGTGAAGAAAAAAATTACTTAAATTCCAGTTTCTTTTAGTATCTCATACAGAAACCCATTTAAGAACTGGTTCTTCATGCATTCTACTGCAGTTTTTATAAAAGATATGTCTAGGACTTTTTGTGCAATGCTGATAGTCTCCATAGTTGTTAAATGATCTTGTTTCTGATCAACTGCAATAGTTTATTAAAATTTAAGTTGAGGTAAATAGTTCAATCCTTTAAAAGTATCTTTTATTTCTCTAAATTTGAAAGTTAATCTTAGAATCAAAATGTATAATTGTTTCTCTGTTTATAAACTGACTTTGTGGAGTACCCCATTGGAAAGATGTAAAAAATAAGAATGCAGAAGGCAACAGAGGATCATTTTTTTTATTGCAAAGTTTTCTACATGGTTCATTATGGATACACAAGGATTCCAATTAAAAGGATACGACTGGGAGTGCTTTTTTGAGCTTTTGTTTTCATGTATTTGACCATGTTTGCACAATCTACTTCTTTATAATTTGTAGATCCATATCTCAATTGCCTTTTGTATTCCAAATGTGTGTATTTTTATCTTAGTTGATGAAGCAATTTTCAGGCTAGTAAAGATGCTGCTGCCTGAGTTCACTCTGAGGCGGTGGCCGTCTTTGTCTGTGCTACAGTGGTTTTACATTATTTGAAATTTCATTACATTTTGCTTTTATTTTTTTAGAAAAATTATTGGAACCCAAAATATTAAAAGTAAATGTGATCAATATGGCAGCAAAACACAGGCAACAAAAGTAGAAGTAGACAAATTGTACTACATTTTAAAAAATCTTCTGAGCAACAAAAGAAACAATTAACAGAGTAAAAAGACAACCTATGGCAAGGTAGAAGATATCTGCAAATCACATATCTGATAAGGCAGTAATAGCTAGAATATATAAAGAACTCCTAAAATTCAACAAGAACGATCTGATTAAAAACGGGTGAAGGAATTGAACAGACAACTCTCCAAAGATGACACAGAAATGGTAAACAAGCATTTAGAAAGACTTTCAATATTCCTTATCATTAGGGAAATGTAAATCAAAATCATGATGAGATATCACCTGACATCCATTAGGATGGTTATGATCAAAAATAGAAAATAAAAGGTGTTGGTGAGGATGTGGAAAAACTGGAATCTTTATGCACTTTTGATGGGAATAAAAAATGGTGCTACTGCTATAGAAAACAGTATTGTAGTTCCTCAATACTTTAAAAATAGAATTACCATATGATTCATCCATTCCAGCTGGGTATATATTCAAAAGAAATAAAAGCAAAATTTCAAAGAGATATATGCATAATCATGTTCATAGCAGCATTATTCACAATAGCCAAGAAGCAATCCAAGTGTCCACTGACAGATGAACGGGTAAACAAAATGTGCTATACATATATAATGGACCATTATTCAACCTCAAAAAGAATAAAAAATTGACATCTGTTACAACATAGATGAACCTTGAAGACATTATGCTAAGTAAAATAATCCAGTTACAAAAAAACAAGTACTCTGTGATTCCACATATATGATGTCTCTAGAGTAGTCAAATTCAGAGAAACAAAGTAGAATGGTGGTTTCAGGGGCTGCGGGGAGGGAGAAATGGGAATCTGTTCTTTAGTGGGTATAGAGTTTCAGTTTTACAAGGTGCAAAAGTTCTAGAGATGGGTTGCATAACAACGTGAGTATACTTAACACTATTGAACTTAGAAATCGTTAGAATAATAAATTTTGTTGTGTTTTTACCACAATTTTTAAAAAGTAAATGTGACTGTATTAGTGATAAGAAGCACAGGTCTTTTAAACAACATAATTTGGGGCAAAAAAGGAAATCAATCAGGATGTTTTAAGAATCTTTAATTTTTATTGGAAGCACACTGAACTTGAGCCAGGTTCTTACATGTTCAACTGTGAAAAAAATAATAAAATTAAAGAACATTTACAAAATATACAATAGTTATACTACACATATATCTATGTCAAAAGAAATGATGCATTAAGGTATTGTGTAAGGTTTTACTAGGTGAGAGAGTATCTTCTCATCTAGCATTACATACTTCTGTGTATGTTTTGAGGAACATAATTTGTACAAAAATGATACACAGGAAATATCAGGCTAGGGCTCCTCCAGAGATAGGCTACCAACATAGCTACTTTCTATTTCCCCCAGACACGAATCACCCCATTTTCTCTGGTGAGTTTATCAGAGAGGCAGGTAGTTTCTTTGTCCAGGCTACTTTAATATTAGCAGTTAACAAAAGATCCAATGTTACTGGGAAAGTACTTCGACAAATAACATCTTGGCTCGAAGTGGACTCAGGCAGGGGTGAATGCCCCCCAACCTGTTCCCTTAGTGCACTGTCTCTCCACTCCAGCCACAGCCCCCCTGCTCCCAGGCTCAGGCACTATCCAAGTTGAGTTGAGGGAATAAAATTAATCTAAGTGGTTCCAGATTAAAACAACTGTAGGCACATCCGAGATTGGCTGTAAACCCTTCAATTACCTTTGAGATTAGAGCAGCAAGGCCATTTATTCTTGAGTTTCCCAAGAGTTGGGTCTTTATTTATAATGCAGATGGTGAGACAGGAAGGCAGGCATGAGGGTGGCTGGGAGGCAGTGCTCTGGAGCATGCGGGGCCTTGTGGGGCTTCTCTTGGGAACATTCAGTTACATTTTAATTATCTAAAGTGCTGGCAGATTGTACACCTACAGATTACATCCTCTAACAATCACACAGCATGACATTCAAAACTGAAATACAATTATTGGTAAATCTTTTCTCATTTTGGTATACAATCTTTAAGACATATTGCAAAATAAATTGGTTGCTGCTATAAATTCATTAAGCGTTCACTTTCCCTAGAAATGACTGGGAAGGGTATTAATTCAGTCTGACTAAATAAAGTCATATAAATTAAGAAAACAATTTTAAAGAATAAGAATTTGCTAAAGGTGGTTGCCTTTGGAAAAAGGAGAATCAGTAGGCACACTTGGGAAGGAGATTAACTTTCCACTGTATCCTCGTTCATAAACCTTTTGAATATTTTACCTTCTGGATGAATTACTTAAAACAGCATTTTCAGAGATATGAACAAGAATACTGAAGGAGATCTAGAGAGACAGGAAGTTCTCAATAAATGTTGGAGGGAAAGATGTCTGTGAAATAATCTTAAGTAAAGCAAACTGTGGAACAGTGGGTATAGTCTGACCTATCCATCTTAAAAAAATTGTATTCCCACAAGATACATCAGTTTGTCAACAGTGAGTACCTTTGGCACTTGAGCTGGTGGAACTTCCCCTTTATTTCTGTACATTGTGTATGTGTGTGTATACATGAGTGTGTACATACAGTTGACCCTTGAACAACATGGGTCTGAACTGTGTGGGTCATTTATATGCAGATATTTTTCAATAAATACATTGGAAAATTTTTTGGAGTTTTCCTTACTACCGTGAAGCAAAAATATTGATTACACTAGGCTACCATAAAGCAATCATATTACTGTTTTTGCTATTAATGCATGAATTGTTATATCTGTAAATAAATGTGAATTTCATTTTCACGTTATCCTTTCATTTTTATTGTTAGTAATATATATAACATCTACAGTGTTTTATATCATATAAACAATATTGATGTAAGTACTAGCAGATGATTCATATTGTAAACAGATGATAAAAACCTACAGAATTGATATAGTACAGTACTGCACATGTATTTTTCCTTCCTTAGGATTATCTTAATAAAATTTTCTTTCCTATAACTCTATTGTAAGAATACAGTATGTAATACCTATAACATACAAAATATGTGTTAATTGACTGTATATGTTATCAGTAAGGCTTCAGTTAACAATAGGCTATTGTAGTGAAGTTTTGGAGGAATGAAAAGCGGTTTTCAGACTTCTGACTGTGCAGGTTGTGGTCAGTGACCCTAACCCCCACATTATTCAAGGGTCAATTGTACATAGCCATCTGTTTTTATGTTAAAAAATAAAGAATCTGTTCTAAACGAAGCAGAAAAATAACCTAGTTAGAAGCTACTTTAAAAATATTTTTGTTCAAGAAGGACAGATAGATATTTTGATTTTCAAGTACTAAGTACTAAATGGTAGCCTTTTTCCATTTTTTATATTTCCCTCATCCCAAATTTATGGTGACCATTAGTCTCAATAAATAATTTTCTGTCCAAGTCAAATACACACAGTTCATCAACCAAGCATCTAATATCTGTTGATAAAAAGCAATTAAGTACATTATGCCTACCTCAATACGATGGACATTAGACATAATTTTTTAAAATTCTTGTTTCAGTATTTTTGTTAAATTCAAAATAATTTCAGCTTAGTAACAGACATTTAGTTAAGAATGGACTTTCAAAATAGCACAAAAAAAATTTTTTTTTCTAAAGAAACAATATTCTCTGACTTCCCCCAACTAGTTTAGGCCTCTTAGTCCATGTCCCTATTGTACAACTTAATTCTCCTTTCCCACCACAGATCATACTTCTACTAATCTAATGCCTGTCTTTTCTGACAGACTCAAAACTCCACAAGGGCAGGTTCCAAGTCTCTCTTGTTCCCATTAGCCCCAGGGTCAGAGAGGGAAGAAGTCTTCCAAAAATACCTGATAAATATACTTTGAAAGATATAAACCTACACAAAAGGAGTTGCAAGATCACAGACATTGAAGGACAAAACAGATCCTAAGTAAAGATTATGTAACCAACCAAACAAAAAGCTCTACATCATAGTTAAAAATAGCATAAGGATAGAAGAAAAAGTTATTTGTCTAAACGATTAGTCTGACAAAATCAAAGCATGTGCCCTCTATGCAAAATTGCTAAAAGCCTCCAGAGTTTTGGCTGTCTTATAAATATTAGGTTCTGAGTCACAAAGCCTTGAAAAAATAACCACAAGTAACTTCTGAAATGGAATTTTAATACTATATCCTTAAGGTATGTTACCATTGAACAAATCATCTTATTAGCAGATTGTTTCAGAATTCATTTTATTTTAGGAATCTTTTAAATAGAATTACGGGATGGCAAACATCCTTGAACACACATACATAGTCAGACTTCCATTTTGACAATTCTTGCGAGAAACCCAAATCTTAATATTCTTTACTAAATATGTATGGTTTCTTTTTGACATGTCTACACTTTGCAATCTACTAGAGTTGAATTAAATCTACTCATGAACTTGTATGCCAGTTTCAACAGAATTAAATCAAAGTGGAAAGTTACACTTCTTCTAAATCAAAACAAAGTCTTCTGCCACAGGCTAATTAAAAGTCATACGCTTTCCTTTTTTAGTGTTTTTTTATTTTTTGTAATTAGTACTATTTAAAAACTTCTCAAGTACAGTTGACATTCAATATTATATTAGTTTCAAGTGTACATGTAGTGGTTAGACATTTATTTATATTAGAAAGTGAGTTCCTGATAAGTCCAGTACCTACCTGGCACCAGTCATATGCTTTCTTACGTAAGCTTACATCTTCTGTCAAAGCAGGATAGTGTAAAAGGCATGAGTTCATCCATTCAATCAGTGTAACAACCCCACAAGCCAGGCATTAGAAAACTTTTTCTCCAAAAAACCATCTGGTGAATATTTCAGTTTTGTGGGCTCTACAATCTCTGTCTCAATTGCTCTTTTCTGCTATTGCAGACAATGTAAACAACTAAACCATTTTTATTTACGGATACTAAAATTTGAATTTTATATACTTCTCATGTGTCACAAAATATCTTCTTTCAAATGCATTCCCAATAGTCTAGAAATGTAGACCCCATTCCTAGCTTGCAAGGCATTTAAAACAGGCTGATGTGGCTGGAGAGCCAGTTTGCTCTCTCCCGACCTAAACCAACTCTTCAGTAAACCTGGTTTATACCACTTACTGGCAGGGTAACCTTGTCCTTATGCCAACAAAAGGCCCAAATGACAAACAAAATCAACAAAACAACAACCAAAACTAACTTATCTTAATTTTTAGGCGGGAGTTGGAGGGCTATTTTATGGTCTAAAAACAGGGGCAGCAACTAACATGTGTTTTGAGCTTACTATGCTGCGAACAGTGTTTTAAGCATTTTAAGTGTGTGCTGATTTATTTAATTCTCATCACAGCCTTGGGATGGGTATTTCATGATCACCATTTTACACATAGGGAGCTAGGTACAGAGAGGTCAGGTAACTTACCTAAGCTCACAGCACTAACATGGGGTGGAGCGGAGGCTGGAGAAAGGCAATGGGTTCTGCTTTTAACCACTAGTGTCTCAAACCTCAAACATTTCCCCATTCTTTTTTTAAAGTTCCCTTTTCAAATGACAATTCTCAGAAATAGAATAAGCACATGTGGGAAACAATGTAATACAGTTAATGGTTATTAGAAAAGAGCTAATCCTTAGATTGAGCCTATGTTGACAATAATGCAAATAGAAACTTGATTCAAATGAAGGTAAGCCTCAGTGTTCTCATGGAAAAATTAGGAACAATGGTCCCTAACTCCCTCTGGTGTGTGCTGGCTCATGGGAACAAACTTGAGTGAAAATGCCCCATAACAGGGTTGCAAAAGGCAGGTCACTGTGATTTTCTCTAAATGACTTGATTCTCCTAATCTAAATTTGCCTCAAGCTTTGTTTACCCAACAGGATTTATAGTTATAATGTTTGTCTATTACTGGTAAATTAGTAATAAAACAGTAGTAATGATACCTTTCTTTTAACAGTATAGCATAATCTAAATTGCAATCCATTTGCATGACTCTTGTTCTTTGCCAGGTCTTTATCTGACAGCTAGCTCTATGTGCAGACATTTCAAATCCAAGTGGATGCCCAGTACCTAACTCCTCAAGGGTCAGTTGAAAAAAATTTAGTGGAAAGATAAAAATTATTTCAGTGTAGTCTTATATTGCCAAAGTGGCTTTTAGAAATTATAATAAAACACTATCACTCTAAATAAATCCAGAATAAAAATCTCTTTGAAGAACTTGACATTTTAAGACTTTGGCTAGCCAAGGAAATAAGAATTTCTAAAACTGAATTCATTCCAGTTTTTCCTCATTGGGAGGTAGTTACTTGCCAGAAAATTATTTCAGAATCTATTAGTATTACTTAACATCAAAATGAGGAAACTTAAATGGCAGATGATCTCAGAGCACTGGGGATCATGGGCAAGGCCAAGTACATGATAATAAGACACTGAGGATGTAAACTAGGACAAGAGAGACCCCTGGAGAAAAATTCATCTGGCAAATATTTTTTAAAAAGTCTAGTTTTCTCAAAACATTTTTTTTCTTTTCCAAAATATTTGCTATAGTAAACTACATAGTTCTATATTATGTTTGACTGCTTTGGTTAAAAAAAAATGCTCTAGGCCCTGGCCAGGTAGATCACTTATTTAGAGTGTATTCTTGATATGCCAAAGTTCAATTTCTGGTTGGGGCACATACAAGAATCAACCAATGAATGCAAAATTAAAGTGGAACAACAATTTGATGTTACTTTCTTTCTCTCCCTTCTTACCTCTAATTAAAAAAAAAAAATTAAGAAAACAAAAAAAAGCACTCATGTTACTTGAAGTTGTTCCTTACAAAGTACATACTGAAGGAAAACCTCTGGCTTAGAAATTGTCCTCCCACCCATTCACTTTCAAAAGTCCAACATCTAGGGGTCCTGCCTTACACCTTTTCTCCCTCATTTCCCAGATCTAGGTTTTCACCAAGTCACGTCAATGTTTTCTCCTAAAAAGCCCTCAGATATGTCCATTTCTTTTCTTCTCCAAACTACTTGGTGGCAGTTGCTCGTCATTTCCTGCAGGGACCACTAAATACTCTCTTCACTGCTTCCTCTCCTGCTCCTTCTCTTACCAACACAGCCACAGTGGCGTTTTCAAAACAAAAATTAGAACATGCCACCTCAGACAGAAAACCACCAGAAGTCATAAGGTGTCCATGAGGTCGCATTGCACAGTCTAGTCTTGGCCTGTTTCTCAGTTGCATCCTGTCACGCCCGTTTCTGTGTCGCAGTCACACTAGCCTTTCTCCAGTTTTCTCAACATAACTTGGCTCTGTAGGCAGAGTCTTTACAAATGCTGGTCTTCCTCCCTGTAATGCTGCTTTTCTCCTCAATTAACTTGGACTCACCCTTTGCATCTCACGGCAATATCAACTCCTTACGAGAACTGTCTCTAACCTAGTCTGGCTCACATGCCCCTGTTAATAATCTCAGTGAACCCTGGCTCTTTTCCCTTATAGCATTTACCATTACAGTACTCCCTCACGACTGCCTTTGGGCTCAACCAGCAATAGCAACTCTTTCCTGGGTCTCCAGCCTCCTGCCCTGCCCACCTCTTTTGGACTTGTCAACCTCTACAAATTTGTGCACAGACTGAGGATCAGAAAGGTTCTAGGCGTCAGATCCAGGTTTTTCAACACCAGTTGCTGTTTCTTTCCCAAAGCACCCTGCTGTCTCTCAGGAGAGGGTCTGTTTATGGCGGAGCTGCAACTCCACTGGAAGCCAAGGAGGCAAGGACAAATGCTGGCATTTTCAGATAGGTATTTATTATTAGAAGCCCTGGCTGGTTTGGCTCAGTGGATTGAGCGTCGGCCTGCGAGCTAAGTGTCGCTGGTTCGATCTTCCAGTCAGGGCACATCAGAGAAGGAAAACTCTGACTCCAAAAAACCTCCGCTGCCTTGCGGCATACCTCTTCAGGGGAAAGGCTTAAGGGAGTAAACCCCGACAGATAATCCGGAGCCGGAGTCCCTAAGGCGGTTTGACGTTGTAGTCAACACCGGCAACTCCTGCGGCGCACCTGAAGCCAAGCTGTATTGACTCCGTCTTTCCCTTGGACCCTTCAGCTGCGAAGAGAGGGGGGGGTCTGCTGCATGGGCAACAGCAGACCCTCCATATCACCCTGCCCAGGCTCTGTAGCTTCAGCTTCACTGGAGAGGACACTCCAGCGTCATCGCAAGATGTCGATTCAACACGGGAGGAGACAGATACCATGTCACTCCCGAGTCGGACTGCACAACCATTCTCGGCGGTGCAGATAGACTCTTTAAGAAGCTACACCATCGTCTCTCGAGACGGACGGCTACCGACGACTCCCTCACTTATTGCGGGTATTATGTTCTAGACCACTCTCCACCCCTGGCGAAGTAGGAACCTTACATTTATTCTACACTCTTAAACCTACGTAACCTTAACAACATACATATACAGTAATGCAAAATCCCATGATATAGCGAAAAATCCATGATAAGTAATTAAATATAATATTTTTAAAAATCCCACGATACAGTGAGGCCGCGATAAGTGAACCGTGATATAGAGGGACTCCTGTATTGTAATTTTACTTAGATAATGCCAGGTACCCCCAACAGAAAAGAAGTTCTAGAAGGCAGGATTCACATCCCTTGGTGTTCATAAGATACCCTAAGCATCTGCCACAGTAACAGAACATGTAGGAGCTCAGTCAATATTTCTTTCTTTATATTGGTGATATAATTCATATACCAAAAATTCATCCTTTTAAAGTGTACAGGTCAGTGCTTTTTAGTATATTCACAAAATTATACATCTATCACTGCCATCTAATTCTAGAATATCCATCACCCTAAAAAGAAATCTCATGTCAGTTAGCACTCACCCTACTCCCTGTCCTTAGGAATCATTAATCTACTTTATTCTGAAAACTTCAAACAAATGGAATCATACAATATGTGGCCTTTTGTGTCTTCTTTCACTTGGCTTAATATTTTCAAGGCTGAGAAATATTGCAGCATGTACGAGTACTTCATTCCTTTTTATTGCCAAATAATATTCCATCACATGGATATACAATATTTTGTTTAGCTATCCGTCATCTGATGGCCATTTGGGTTGTTTCCACTTTTTGGGCACTACGAATAATGCTGCTGTGAAGTAGGCATGCATGTTTTGGGTAGACATTAATTTCCCTTGGGTGTATACCTCAAAATGGAGTAGGTACATAGGCTGGACCATCAGATGACTCTATGTTTAATCCTCTGAGGAATTATGAAACTGTTTTCCAAAGCAGCTGTCCATTTAAATTCCCACCTATAATTTATGAGGTTTCTAATTTCTACACATCTTTACTAAAAATTGTCCATATTTTGATTACAGCCATCCTAATGGGTGTGAAGTGTCATATCACTGTGGCTATTCTCTAATGACTAATGATGTTGAACACCTTTCCACGTGCTCACTGACATTTTGTATATTTCCTTTGGGGAAATATATATTTAAATCCTTTGCCCATTTTTAAACTGGGTTATTTTTCTTGTTGCTGTTGAGCTGTAAGAGTTCTTTATATATTCTCGATGCAAGTCCCTTAGCAGATATATGATTTGGAAACATTTTCTCCCATTCTGTGGGTTGTCTTTTCACTTTCTAGATGGTATCCTTTGAAGCACAAAAGTTTTAAATTTTGGTGAAGTCCAACTCATGTATTTTTCTTCTTTTGTGATTTTCATGGCAGTCTACAAAACCATCACCTAATTCAAGGTCATAAAGATTTCAGCCTATGTTTTCTTTTCAGAGTTTTACATAGTTTTAGTTTTAGCTCTTTTCTTAGGTCTTGGATCCGTTTTTAGTTCATTTTTTGTATACAGTTGAGTCCTCGTTTATTCTCTTACGTGTGGATATCCAGTCATTTGAGGACCATTGGTCGACAAGACTATTCTTACATACACTGAATTGTCTTGGCACCCTTGATAAAAACCAGTTTACCATAAATGTATGGGTTTACTTGGACTCTTAATTCTATTCTGTTTATCTATATGTATATTCCTTTGTCTTGTTTATTATAGCTTTGTAGTAAATTTTGAAACTGAGAAGTGTGTCTTTCTTTCTTTTCTTTTTAAAGACTATTTCGGCTATTATCAGTCCCTCGCATATTCACATGAATTTGAGAATGAGTGTGTCAACTTCTGCAAAACAAAAGGTAGCTTGGATTTTCACAGAGATCACATTAAATCTGTTGATTAAGTTGGAAATATTGCCATCTTAACAATGTAAGATCTTCTAATCCACGAACATAGAATGTCTTTCAATTAATTTATGTCTTTACCATCAATAGTGTTTTAAAGTTTTAGTGTACAAGCCTTGAACATCTTTTGTTAAACTTATCGCAAAGTATTTATTCTTCTTAAGGCTATTGCAAATATAACTGTTTTCTTAATTTTGTTTATAGATTTATAGATTGTTTATTCATTATAATACAATATAATTTATACTGATCTTGTGTCTTTCAGCCTTGCTCACCTTATTAATTCTAACAGTTTTTTTTTAGCAGATTCCTTGAGGTTTTCTACATGTAAGCTCATGGCATCTGCAAATAGAGAAAGTTTTGCTTCTTCTTTTTCAATTTGGATGACTTTTCTTTCTTTTTCCTGCCTAACTGCCCTGGTTAGAACAGTCACTACAATGCTGAATACAAGTGACAAGAGAATAATACATTCTTGTCTTGTTTCTGACCTTAGAAAAACTTTCAGTCTTTCACTGGTAAGTCTGTTAGCTGTGGGTCTTTGTAGATTCCCTTCCTCAGGATAAGAAAGTTCCTATTTCTAGGTTGTTGAGTTTTTGTCATATAAAGGACTCAGATTTTGTCAAATGCTTTTTCTGTGTCTATTAAAATGATCATGTGGCTTTTGTTCATTATTCTATTAATATAAGGTATTACTTCGATTTTATGTTAAACCAACCTTGCACTTTCGAGATATATCCCACTCAGTCTTTGTTTACAACCCTTTTTATATGTTACTAGATTTGGTTTGCTAGTATGTTGTTGAGCATCTTTGCATCTATATTCATAAGGGATATTGGTCTTTAGTTTTCTTGTGTAGTCTTTGGTTTTGGCACCAGGGTTAATATTGGCTTATTAATAGAATGTGTTGGAAAGTATTTTCTCTTCTTGTAATTTTTAAAAGACTTTGCGAAGGTTGGTGTTTATTCTTCTTTAAACCTTTGATAAAATTCACAAGTAAGTCATCTGGACCTGAGCTCTTCTATGTGGGAACTTTTTAAAATTTATAATTCAATTGCTTTACTTGTTATAGGTTCAGATTTTCTCTTTCTTCTTGAGTTAGCTTTGGTTATTTTTGTCTTTTAGGAATTTGTCCATTTCATCTAAGCCATCTAAGGTTTAGGTATACAATTCTTCCTCGTATTCCTTTATAATCCTTTTTTATTTCTATAAGGTTGTTAGTAATGTACCCCCTTTCATTGCTGATATGAGTAACTTGAATGTTCTCTTTTTTTGTTGTTGTTGGTCAGTCTAGAAGTTTGTCAATTTTATTGAAGTTTCAAAGAACCAACTTTTGCTTCATCTATTTATTCTTTTTTATTCTCTATTTCATTTATTTATGCTTTAAACTTTATTATTTTCTTCCTTCTGTTTGCTTTGGATTATTCTTTTGTAGGTCCTTAAGATGAAAAGTTTGGTTATTAATTTGAGATCTCTTTTTTTTTTTAAAGTAGACATTTATAGCTATCAATTTCCCTCTAAAGACACTGCATTCTTTAGCTCCATCCTATATTCTGTGGTATGTATTACTTTAGGGTAAGGTATATCGAAGTATTTTCTAAATTCCCTTCTTATGTTTTCTTTGAACCATTGGCTATTTAGAAATGTGTTGTTTAGTTTTCACATATTTGTACATTTCCCAAATTTCCTTCTGTTACTTTTCTCTAAATGTATTTCATTATGCACAGAAAACATACTTTATGTGATTTCAATCCTTTTTTACATTTATTGAAACTTGTTTTATGGCCTAACAGATAATCTGTCCTGGATAATGATTAATATGCATTGAAAAGAATGTACATTCTGCTTTTGATGACTGGAGTGTACTATATATGTATGACTCTTAAGTCTCAATTGTTTACAGTGTTAGAATAGAACTCAAACTATTTTGGTGTATTCAAGAAGATGCTCTCTTTTTTAACTGTTCACCATTCAATTTAATATTACCCTCATGGTAAGAGGTATGCATAGTAAAGTCCTCACTTTGGATTTGTTCTTAAACACATCTACCCTGAAGAATTCAAAGGTTCTATATTTTCTGAATAATTTCCTGTTTTGTAAGCATAGTGCAAATAGATGACAGCAAAGCACCTGCAAATAAAAAATGAATATAAATGTACCATGAAATATAAAAATGTTATTTCAAACAACTACTGCTGAAATTTAGTTTGTCCAAACACTTTCTGAAAAAAAAATTGTATCATTTTATAATTTAAAATTCATTTATGATATATATTTTGGAAAACAGTATCCATTGCAGATTTCGAAAAGCAGGCCTTCTGAGGCAAATGTGGAAATTATGACAACTACATCAATGTGCAATAGTTATCTAATACTATCTTTTTATTTTTCTTGTATATTTGTGGTATTTCCCTCGAAATGTCTGTAAGATAAAATTTGTTGACTTTCTTCAACATAATTAGAAAAGATAAATGGATCTTCAAACTTCAGAGAAAAAAACAAAACAATATTATTTATTGTTATGAAGAGCACAGCTACATTTATTGGAAAAATACACAGTATTTGAAATCTTAAGCAAAATCCATAAAGATATTTGCCTTATTCTACTGTGTAATACTAAAACTTACCACTTTAGTAAAGTACTAAGATTACTCAAAGTATATGTATATGGATATGACTTAAACAATAATTACTGAATTATATAAAGTTACAAACCCAAAGATATACATGTAAACAACACTCAATACCTCATACATAATATCCACGAGCTGCTACTAAATCATTGCCAATTTTACTCAGACAACAGGGAAAGTAGAGTCCAAAAATATGTCAAAAGTTTCTAACTGAATAAAATACAGAGCTCCTCATTCTGGGGTGAGAGTTTATATTCCCAAAAAACAGAACCCAAAGTCCAAACCTAATACCTGATATGATCTTAGAAAATAGCTTTTTAATTTTATTTTCCTAGTTACGCTGAGCAGCTACTCTTATACTAACATCTCCTCTTATTAAAAGTAGTAAAAGAATTTTACTTCTTTATATTGTATGGTTAATCATTCTGAAACTTGTAAGAGGTGGTGTTAAGAATAGAAGGGTGCTTTCCATTTCAAATTAATAACACTAACTACATGATTTAACTAAGTGAGGAAAGTTAAGTACAACAAAGGTATTTTAGAAGGAGCTGTGGCTTTTGCAGTCATGGTAACCACCATGGAGCACAAACCTAAATCTAAAAATGGATTTGTCATGCTGGTACATCATGCCTTCTTCCAATTTTGACAACCACATCACAATATACCCACACAACTGTGGTACATGAAGATGGCAGTGATAACAACTGGGGTGCAAAAAAGATTTTTGAAACTGTCTTCATGTTTCGTATACGGAAGGCCCATTTATTCTTATTCACAGTGTGCTGTCTAGATCTTATTTCACGTTAGTTCCAGAGGCTCCCTAGGATCAACTGAGCAATCCTGCAGCAGCAAGGTGAAAGAGCTCTCTGCATTCTACCCACCCTGGGACACATTGTTTGCAGCAAGACTTATGCCTTCCTGGAGATCCAGAGCACAGTTACCATGTGTAAGAGTTGGGAAGAGATTCAACTGAGGCTATAGGCATGGAAAAAGGAAAGACCATATTGAAATTGGTAGATTTGAGGCAGCGAGATTCTCTGGAGAGAGAGATGGAGAACATTAGGACTAATGAAGGCAAGAGCTGATGAGTGCTTAAGAGCAAGAGGACTATGCTTCAGCAAATGGCCAGATCCCTGTAGCTTTCCAGTACATATCTAGAAAGATATGGTAATAACAAACATCTTTCCCTCCACTTTTAGGAAAAAGCTTCCTACAAATACAGGGCAAAGAAACAAAGACATAGTGGGAAACAACTTGCAGGCATTTCCAAGAATGATTATATTGAAAAAGAATCTATTCACTATGAAAGATTCTCAGCAGGAATTAGGAAGAATGGAGGATGGTTAATAATAATCTTACAATGGGAGCAAAGGGACTTTATCTGCTTGTATTGATGTATCGCTCCTTTGTGAGAATAACTGGTTTAAACAGAATTTGTATTTTTGTAAAAAGTACTTAGATTGACAGAAACACATATCCTTTTACCTAGAGCTTTCCTAAAATAAAAATAAAAATAAAATAAAAATTTTGAAGTATTTTAAAAAGAATTTTGCAAAAACATCGTTTTTCCTAAGCCAATTATAAATTAATAGAGTTAAAACTGATGCTATTGTATTCAATGTATCTTTCCTATCAAAAACCAGAATTAAATTTCCTATATTCAAGAATTGAAAACATCCAGGAGAAACACTAGAAAGAGTATTAAAATTTTAAAAGTAATATGGTTCCAGCAAGAAGAAATTTTCACAATTTAAAAATATGAGCATTAATATATCAATTATGATTCATACTTCTCAGTTACATTAAATAAAAAGTTCAGTTGGGTAACAGAAAACAATCTTTATGGAAGGTTAAAAAGGTGAGGTAACTCTTGTTTCAAATAAAAGCATACCTTTACAGGAAAAGTTTGCAAAATAATATAAAGTTTTATTAAAAATCCTTGATCAAATAAAAGTCCCAAAGTATTGATATCTAGCACTTATTTCACCATTTATTTTGTGAATACCTGCAGGGTATACTCACAAAAGCTGACTTAGACAGATAAAGGTCCTGTCCTTAAAAAGCTAGTTGAGAAGTCTTGCTAGTGAAATAAAAGTCTTCCAGAAAAAATAAGATGTAAGATATCATGTTAAGTACCAGCAGATTCTTTCAACAGATATATGCAAAGATGTTCAACATCATTCATTATCAGGGAAATGTAAATTAAAACCAGAATGAGGTATCACCTCACATCTGCCAGAATGTCTGTCAATAAATCAATAAGTAAGCATTGGCAGGATGGGAAGAAAAGGAAACCCTCATGCACTGTAGGTGGAAATGTAGATTGGTACAGCCACTATTGAAAACAGTATGGAAGTTCTTCTAAAAACAAAAAGTAGAACTACTTTACGACTCAGCAATTCCATTTCAGGTTTTATATATGTGAAGAAATCCAAAACACTAATTTGAAAAGACATATGAACCCCTATGTTCACCACAGTGTTATTTACAATAACCAACACACGGAAGCAAACTAAGTGTCCATCATACACAATTAGATAAAGACGATGTGGTACATATATACAATATTAGCCATAAAAACAATGAAATCTTACCATCTGCAACATAGATGGACCTATAGGGTACTATGCTAAGACAAGTACCATATGATTTCACCTATATGTGTAATCTGAAAATCAAAATATACAAACAAACAAACCAGAAGCAAAGTCATAGGTACAGAGAATATTTTTGTGGTTTTCAGATGAGAGGAGAGGTTGGGAATGGGTGAAAAAGGGGAAAGGATTAAGATGTACAGATTGCCAGTTATAAAAAGTCACAGAATATAAAGCACAACGTAGGGAATATACTCAATAATATTTTAATAACTGTATGTTGTCAGAGGGGTACTAGACTTATTGGGGCGATCACTTCATAAGTTATAAAAACGTCTAATCAGTATGAGGTATACCTGAGACTAATACAATATTGTATGCCAACTGTAATTGAAAAAAAATTTTTAAATTGTCACAAATGTTTGTTGTTTTTTTCCCAGCTTTATTGAGGGGAAATTGACAAAATTTTAAGACATTTAAGGTGTACAACATGATGATCAGATATAGGTATATACTGTGATAAGATTTCCCTTATCAAGTTAATTAACATATCCATCACCTCACATATGTACCCTTTTTCTTTCTTTCTTTTTTTGGTGAGAACATTTAAGTTCTCTCTCTCTTGAAATTTTCATTATACAATACAGTGTTATCACATATGGTCACCACGTTATACATTAGATCCTCAGACCTTATTCATCTTATGACTGAAAGTTTGCACCTGTTTACCAACCTCTCTGTATTTCCCCAACATCCCAGCCTCTGGCAACCACTTTTCCATTTTCCACTCTCTGTTTCTGTGAGTTCAACTTTTTTTTTCACTCCACATATAAGTGATACCATCCAGTATTTGTCTTTTTCTCTCTGGCTTATTGCACTTAGTATAAGGCCTTCCACGGTTCATCCATGTTGGCACAGATATCAGGGTTTCCTTCTTTTTAAAGGCTGAATAATATCCATTGTATATATACCATATTTTCTTGATAATTCATCCCTTGGTGAACACTTAGGTTGTTGCCATACCTTGGCTATTGTCAATAATGATGCCATGAACAAGAGAGCACAGATTCATCTTTGAGATAATGGTTTCATTTCCTTTGGATATACGTATTCCAAGAGTAGAACTGCTGGATCATATGGTAGTTCTATTTTTAATATCTTGAGGAACCCCCATACAGTTTTCCATAATGGCTGTCCCAGTTTATATTTTCACAAACAACATACAAGGTTTCCGTGTCCTTTTCTCCACATCCTTGTCAGCACTTATCTTGTCTTTTTGATAACAGCCATCCTATGAGATGTAAGGTGATACCACACTGTGGTTTTGATTTGCATTCTCTAATGATTAGTGATGTTGAGCACCTTTTCATGTTCTGTTGCCCAATTTTATGTTTTCCTTCAAAAAAAATGTTTATTCAAGTCCATTGCCCATTTTTAAATTGGTTTTTCTTCTTCTTTTTGCTATTGAGTTGTATGAGTTCCTTGTTATTTTGGATATTAATTCCTTTCAGAATATGAGTTCACAAATATTTTCTCCCTTCCATAGGATGCCTTTTCATATTGTTGATGGTTTCCTTTGCTAGTTTTTAGTTTGATGTAGGTCTACTAATTTACTTTTGCTGCTTTGTTCTTAGGAAACCTGTAAAGGGTATAAGAGATGCATAGCATTTCTTATAATTATATGCATATTTAAAATTATCCCAAATTTAAGAGTTTAATAAAAAATAGCTTAAAGGTGCATATGGCACATTCTCAAGGATAATTAGATTATCCATCCTTGAAGGCAGGATTCCAATTTTTAAAGTAGTCTTCATCCAGTTTATCCACATTCCACCCTTGTTGGGTCAGCCCATGAAAAAAAGCAGGTTTAGGTAGACAAAAGAAGGGATGTCTTGAGGTTGTAAAGAACACAATAAAAATGTATTAATATTTCAAGAAGTAGATCTTGAAATGTACTTGAAAGTTTGAGATCACGGTGACATAAACAAGTATTTATGACCCAAGTACCTTTGGTACTTTGAAGTACTTTTTTTAAATCACGTAGAATTAAATTACAAAGCTAATACACTTGTTTATGCAGCTGGTCTTTTTTTAAATTGAGAAACTTTAAACCTACAATTCTAATAGGCTTACTGGTGACACCCCGATCCTTTAAAAAATAAATGAAACATCATAAATCATCTGACAGTCCTTAAGCTTAGATTTTTAGCATCACTCAGATGCTTTCAAAATAAAAAGCAATATGAAAGAATGAGGTCTTGTTTTGTTAAGATAGGAAATAAATTATACTATTAAATGTCATTTAGAATCCCAGCCTCAATACTTAGCATCAAATCGGCGTAATGCTCTTGGTCGTTCCTATGAGAATTGATCCAAGTGGAGTAGCTTTTCTTACAAAATATTTCAGAACTCTGGCACTTCCTGTGATTAATGGAGCAATAAGGCTTTGGAATTGCATTTGGATATATTTAAGTACTTCATATGGACAACTGGACTGTCATCTTGCTGGATATCTAGCACTATGAATTTATTATCTGGCATCCAAAGAAATATTTGAATACTTATGAACAGTAAGGGGTTGGGGTAAGCCCTTCTAATTTTAAGCTACAAATTTAGGACCACATTATGGCTACAGAGTTCAACCTTCATTTTCTGGCAAGCTGATTTAAAGAAAAACATTCATATACCTTGAAATGTTTAAGACTCAGCAGAAGAACAGTAATACCTAAGTGTTAGCCATGGAACTTAAAAGTGTTTGTTATAGCTAAGTTTCAAGAAAATAAACTATTGGGGACATTCTCCATGACCTGATTGAAAGGTAATTTACTGATTGGTCAATGATCACATCAAATGATATTCCAATTCATAAAACTGTGTCTTCAGAAGTTCCCTGGACTAGTAGTAGGGCCTATATAAGACTGTAGTCATTTTAGATTTCAGCAGTTTTTCTAATTCATTTTTAAGATACAGTTACCAAATCAGTAGCCTCCAAATAAGGGCTTAACCAGTGCCACATCCCTATGAAGCTGTGTACAGGCATTTGATAAACACTTGAGTAAGTGACTGAATTAATGATAACAGAAAACCAACTTCTTACATCTTGCATATCATATTGTTGCTAATGAAGAATACTAAAAGATTAATTTTAAAATGTACATTTCGTTTCTCATGAAATTATTAAATATTGAATTTATACCAAACAATATTTTAACATATGTGTAAGTAAAAAATAAAATGAACATATATCTTCCCACTACCCGGCTTAGGGAAAAAAACATTATTAGTAACTTTGAAGTCACCTTTATAGCCTTTTCAATTCCAATTCTAATCCTCCTTGCCATGTCTTCTCCCCAAGCATCCTGAATTTTTTACTTTCCTTTCCTTTATAGTGTTATCCTATGTAGCCCTAGTTAATATAGTGTTTAGTTTTCCAAGATTTTCAATGCAATTATTTTGGTTGGAATCATATTGGAAGTATCCTTATATATTCAGGAGATTCAACCAATCTGGTATGTTTGAATACACCTCATTTTATGCCTTCTCTTATTGATGGATATCTGAATTCCTTCCACTTTTTATGCATGTTTCTCTGTGTACATTTGCAAGTGTTTCTATGTCTCAGAGTGAAATTTCGGGGTTGTTATATACATAAGTTATTACATAATGACAATTTTTTTTTATATTATTGATCCAATTTCTTTAACAACTTAGCAAGGGTAAGAGAGGGCAGGATGCTCCATCTCCTTGCCAAAACTGTTGCCAACCTGGTAGGTATGAAACACTATCTCCTTGTGGTATTTTTAAAGCTCTCTTTTCATTCCTTTGAAGTAAACTTTACATAAAACAAAATGCACAAATCTTAACTATACCATTCCTTAAGTTTCAAAAATGCATATATGCTGTAACCCAAACCTTTACCATCACCCTAGAAAAAGTTTCTATATAATCCTTGCCAGTCATTCCCGCTCCATCCCACTTTTTTGATTCCTGTCTCTCCTGGATAAATTTTGTCTGGTCTATAACTTCATAAAAATGGAGTAATACTGTATGTATTCTTTTGTATAAGAGTTTTTTAGTTAGTATAATAAGATTCATCCATGCTGGTGCAGGGATCAGTAGTTTGTTCCTTTATTTCTGAGTAGTATTCTATGTCATGAATATATCACAGTTCATCCATTCTCTTACTAGTGGATATCTCGGCTATTTTTACTTTTTGGCTAATATGAATAAAGCTACATGTACACATACTACTATGTAAGTCTTGTGACTACCTTTTTGTGCGGGTGTATGGAGTTATGTTTTGATTTTTTTCTTAGGTAAATACCTAGAACTAAAATTGTTGGGTCATCACATAAGTGTATGTTTAACTTTGTAAGAAATTTCCAGATCTTTTTCCTAAAAGGTGGTGTCATTTAACCCTCTAACACAATGTATGAATTCTAGCTACTCAACATCCTTACCAACATTTGTTGTTATCAACATATGTAATTTTAGCCCTGCTGGCAGGTATCCATATCACTATCACTTTGAGTTGCATTTCCCTGATTAATGATGTTGAGCGCATGCTTAGTTACCATTTGAATATCTTCTGTTGTAGAATGCCTGTGTTATAAAGTGGCTTTTCAAATAGTACAACTCTTACCTCCACTTTTGTTTCTGATTGTATTATTTTAAAAGTTGTAAAAAAATTTTTAATATATATAGCCCTCTGACAATATGTTTTGCAAATATTCCTCCCAGTCTGTGGCTTTTCTTTCTTTTTTAAATTTAATCTTAGTGTATTTTTTTTTTCCATGTTTCTTTTCTTTTTGTTTTCTTAATGGTGTCCTTGGTGAGTATAAAGTTTTTAAAATTTTGATAAAGTGTAACATAATTTTTTCTTATGGTTATTGCTTTCTGTATTTAAACCTTTGCCTTCCCCCAAGTCATGATAATTTTCTCTTGATTTTTTTCTAAAAGTCTTATGGTTTTAGATTTTATATTTAATCCATCTCAAATTAATTTTTATGCATGGTGCAAAATAAGAATTGAGATTTATTGTTATTCCATAGAAGTATCCAACTGTTTCAGCACTATTTATTCTAAAACTTTCCTTTCCCCACTGGGTTGCTTTGAATCTTTGTTGGAAATCAAATGACCATAAACTGTGGGTCTATTCTGGCCTCTCTGTTCCAGTGCATAGATCTATTTGTGATTCTTATAGAAGCACCACACTGTTTTAGTTATGATTATGTTATGAAGTCAAGTCCTCCAGCTATGATTTTAAAATTGGATATTCTCAGTCTTTTACATTTCCATATAGCTTTCAGAATAAGTTTGCCAATTAAAAAAAAGAAAAGATTATTTTTAATCTATAGATCGATTTGGGGAGAACTGTCATCTGAGTCTTCCAATCCATGAACATGTCATCTCTCTTCACTTACTCAAATTTTCTTTAATTTTCCTCAGTAATGTTTTGTTTTTAATGTGGAGATTTTGCATGTCTTTTATTAAATATTTTCCAATGTTGTACTTTTATTAAAAGTGGGATATAGGCTTATTATTTATAATCTCCATTCAAAACCACTTGTTATTTATTAGGGCTGCCCCATCATATACTTTCTCTGTATAAATAGTAAATGCATCAAAATTCTGAGCAATTCTGTTTAATAGTACCTACTACATTCTGTATAGTAAGCAAGGCAAGAATTTCTAAAAATGAGACAAAAACTATATCTTGGCAGTAAAATAAAGGAATGGATTTAGTCCAAGAACATACATGCTGGAAATGAGATCAGGAAATTTTTATAATCTGCTCTCATTTTAAATATGTGCTGTGAGGGAGCAAGAAGGGTTAGATATATGATCACTTTTGTCTGGAGTTGCATTGATCCTTTAAGCACAGGACTCCTGTTACCTAACTGTTCCAAAGCCAACTCTTTTATGACTTCTGGCCCACATAATCATGACCAAGGGTTTCAAGAAGAAAGTAAGAAGCATTTAGCTTTGACTTTTGACCAAATACAATACAAGCTCCTTTTCCTCTGATAAAGAAAGACAGGCCTGTATCCAAAGGCTCTTAGGTTTCCCACTTCGCTTTGTTTCTTATATAACTTATTTGTCTCACTTATTCCACTTCACTGTTGTTCCCTTTTCTCATTCTCTGCTTCTTCCTGGCATCACTTATTCCATTCTCCATATCTTCAATATCTGATTCTTCAGATTTCTGTATTTACAAGATATGGAAATGAACAGAACAAATTCCTTATCATCACCACTTCAACCCTAAAAGGCATCCTCTCGTCTTTAGCCATTGCTTGCCTCTTGCAAGCTTCTCTTCTGGCTTCCCTTAAGTCTTTTCTTCATATGCCTTAACTTTCTTCCTATATCCTTCTTGGTTAAGTCGGTCCTCTTTCCGAAGCCTTTCTTTTGCTTTATTAAGGTTGACACTCCTATGATGCTTTTCTTTAATATCTTTTTATACATTGGTGACCACTGGTGAATTAACTTCCCTTCGTCAGTAAATGTTATTTTCTTATCCATTGGAATGTTTCATTACTTATTTTCTTTGTTTCTGTGACTTTCTTGATTTTTCTGTGATCATTCAAATTAAAGCAGATTAAATTTGAGGCCCTCCTGTTTGTATTACTTTCTCTCCCATTCCCTCTCATCTGACTCTTTTCCTGTTCCTCTTCCTCTCTTCATTAGTAATGCCATTAGCCAGCTTGTCTGCTTCTTCTCCTGCTTCTGATCTCTTTCCACCTTACTGAAGGATGGATATTTTCTCATTGAAATAAGCTCTAAATTCCTCCACTTAGTCCTTGGTGAGGTATAGAGATCTAAGCTCATAAATAATTTTTTTGGTCAGTTGTTTCTACATTTTCTAAGAAATATTATCCAAGCTATCACAGCAAGTTCAAGAGACATAGCATATTTGGGTAAAGGTAACTTGTTCTAATCAAATACTTCTTCATCCTTCATCAGATATACTAACATGTAAGAAACTAGACACCTTTGAGCTCTTTAATGATTGATCTTTGGCTAAAAACTACTCTGGTTTCGTTTTCTAGAAGCCCATACGTTTTTCTGGATTGATTTTTACTTCCTTTATAGGCACTTACTTCTCAAGAAGTTGCTATACCATCCTTTTTTTCTTCTGAGGGAAGCAAAATTAATAAAGCTTCATCATCTACTTGGCAGGTCTATCTGCTCTGTGAATATGAGTTGGCATCCTCTGGGTAATCAAATGGAAGAACCCAGTTCATGGCCTGAATATCCAATACCCTGGCTGCAGTATTTGTAGCAAAGAGCACTGTTAGCACTCTTGCAGATAAACTTCTTACAGACTTCTATTTCTCTCATCTGCTGTGGTCAACCATGGAAGACAAGAACAGAACTATCAGAGTACAGACAGTATAAAACTCATTTTAGATTCTGAACCTCTTTACAACTGGAAAAAGTGTGTGTGTGTGTGTGTATAATATTCTTATTCAGATGATTTTTCAAAAAGGAATATAAGATACTTTTATTTTTTACTATAGCTCACAACTTCTGTAGTTTTGTTCCAAGGTGATAGGGATCTTATATTTTACTTTTCTCACCAACCCATCATAGTCAGAGGTTTTCAAACTCAAGTGTACAAGGTCATTTACAGATTTGATTTGTCTTGCCTGGAGAAAAAAACAAAAACAAGGTTAACTGTTTTGGGGGGACAGTTTTTGATAACAGCATACATAATATCAGTGAAGTCTACAGCCAGGCTTTTTCTTCATCATGAACTAACCTTTGGAGATTGTTATGAATACTTATTGCTTCATCCTTGTGTTTCGATAGTAACACTTGTATAAAAACAAGTATATTCACGTGGTATATCTTCTCAAACAACTTGTCTCAGGCCATTTCCATCAACGAGGAGATTGCTGAAAGTCCATGATTGTTTCATCTTCTTTTGAAAACTCAAAGGCTTGAGAAATAATCAGTTCTCTCATAGGTAACAATATCAGAACCCACAGTCCATCTGTCAAAGTTTATTACAGATGACAGAAAGCTTCCAGTACTGGGACAAGGAAGTCAAAGTCTTGCCAGATACCATTCTAGCAGCTCCAAGTACATCTTTACCTTGCAATGCCAGATTTAAAAAGTATGCTCTTTAGTTAGTATTGTCACAATAAAAGCACAAAGGGAAAATTTTTGAAACATTTTTAAGTTTAAAACTATTTATCCATTGATTTAAACTGGAAGGACTATTCAGGTGGATATAAAAATCTATCAGTTACCTATTCTTTCTTGAAAGTCTCCTAAGAATATTAGATTTTCTTGCATTGAATGAAATCTGAGACTAATATAATTTCCCATTTATAAATAATTCAACCTATCTGTCTGGCTCCCCAAAGAAATCTTTCTTTACCTTGGGTCTAGCAACTTTACCAGGTCCAGACAGAGTATGACCCTCTTCAATATTCAGATTCTAGTTGTCATTTATTTCAAAAAAGCTTAACCTTTCAACATCGGTTTTACTTCGTTGGTTTGTGTATCTTGTATCTACAATTATACACATGATGGACCTGCTCTGCCCATTTTCTGTGTCAGTATTTCACAAATTGAGAGACATTTGGGGCTACCTGAAGACTTTCCAAAAGATATGTGGGCACAGATAGTTTTAAGGCAACAAATTCCAGATCCTCAACTTCCATCCTTCCTATTACTTATCTTCCTAGAAATGTACCTGCAGCTAACATATCACGCCAACGACTCTCTCATTTCCTCTTCCTCTCCTTCACAATCACTCTTTCCTACTTTACAAAAGAAATACATACTACTCACTAATCCTGTCTAGTGCATTTCCATGGAATATAAAAACCCACCAGGATGTCAAATTTGTAAATCCTCCTTTAATCAAAGCACTACAATAAGGATCTGTTTTTTCCCCATCATATATATACATGTAACAACTTCAGACGTTTAATAGAATGAAGCAGTAGTGTGGGCATTTCTACTTAAGGACTTTACCTCTTCCATCTCAATTCTGGGATATTTTAGTGAGCACAAAGAAATAATAAAAGCAACAGTATCTCATAATATCCAGGCAACACATGGTAAGGCTCTGTGCCTTATTTATTTTTCTATATTAGAATTAGAATTCAGCTGTGAGATGGTTGTCATGAGACACACATTAACATATTTAAGTTGAAAAATCAAATTAGACTTTTATTTTCAGAAAAAAGTCTCATTTGGAAGATAAGTTTGAAATTGAAGACTGGCTTTGTCAATTAGATTCAATGGCAAACATTTTCTCTAAATTGAGTGATCTATATTTATGTTATAAATGCAAGGATTTGATAAAAATACATTTCAGACACATTTAATAACAAAAATTTCTCTAAAAATTCATATACTTGCAAATATGTATTAAAATTAATAATGTTTTTAATGACTCTTTCTAAGTATACTGGGTTAAACAAGATGACTAAATAAAAGAATAATAAGTTCGAAAGTCATTTGATAAATCTTAGTTAAGCGTTTTTATTTTTTTGGCCTCATTTCTAATTTTTACTCTAGAATGTAAAGCTCTTTTTAATTAAAGTACAGTTGACATACAATATTATATTAGTTTCAGGTATATAACACAATGAGATTTCACATTTATACAACATACAAAGTTGATCACCACAAAAAGCCCACTACCTATCTGTCACTGTACAAAGTTTCTGTGACATTATTGTGTTCCCTCTGCTGCACTTTACAACCCTGTGACTTATTTATGCTGTAACTCTAAGTCTGTACCTTTTAATCCCCTTCACCTTTTTGTCCATACTCCCATAGCCCAACCCTCTGGCAATTATCAGTTTTTCTGTATCCATGCATCTGTTTGTTTTTGTTTTGTTTGTTCTTTAGATTCCACATATAAGTGAAATGAAACAGTATTTGCCTTTCTCTGACTTATTTCAATGAGCATAATTCCCTCTAAGTCTATCCATGTTGTCACAAATGGCAAGATTTCATTCTTTTTTCATGACTGTGTGTGTATGTATACATATACCTTCATTTTTTCTTTATTCACTCATGTACTAATGAACACCTAGGTTGCTTCCATATCTTTGCTACTGTAAATAATGCTTCAGTGAACATAAGGGTGCATATATCTTTTTGAATTAGTGTTTTGTTTTCTTAAGATAAGTACCCAGAAATGGAATGCTGGGTCCTTCTTTGTCTCTTGCTATAGCCTTGGTTTTAAAGTCTATTTTGTCTGATATAAGTATTGCTATCCCAGCTTCTTTATTTTTATTTTTTTTGTTTCCATTTTCATGAAATATCTTTCTGATCCCTTTTCTTTCAGTCTGTGTGAAGCTTTCAATCTGCAGTCTCTTGTAGGCAGCATATGTAGGGGTCTTGTTTTTTCATTCACTCAGTCACTTATTTTTTTAATGGAGTACTAAGTCAATTTACATTTAACATAACTGCTGATAGATATGTATTTATCACCATTTTAATGGTTTTCATACTAGATTTATAAGTGGTTGGTCTATATGTTTGCTTTTACTAATGAGATTATTTTTTCTTTCATATATTTTCTTATTTCTAGTTTTGGCCTTTTCTTTTCCACTTAAAGAATTCCCTTCAACATTTCTTTTAATGACAGTTTAATGGTGATAAATTCCTTTAGTTTTTGCTTGTCTGGGAAAATCTTGATTTCTCCTTCAATTCTGAATGATAACCTTGCTGGGTAGAGTATTCTTGGTTGCAAGTTTTTCCCTTTCACCATGTTGAATAATAGCAGGCCACTCCTTTCTGGTCTGCGAAGTTTCTGTTGAAAAGTGAATTGATAGTCTTATGGGTATTCCCTTATACCTAGTTGTTTTTCTCTTGTTGCTTTTAATATCTTTTCTTTCTTTTTAACTTTTAACAATTTAATTATGCGTGTTGGTGTGGGTCTCTGTGGGTTCATCTTGTCTGGGAGGACTCTCTGTGCTTCTTGGACTGGGATGTCTGTTTCCTTCACCAGGTTAGGGAAGTTTTTAGCCATTAGCCATTACTTCTTCAATAAGCATTCTGTCTCTTTCTCCCTCTTCTCCTCTGGGACCCCTATGATTTGAATGTTACTACACTTAACGTTGTTCCAAAGGGCTCTTATGCTATATTCATTCTTTTGAATTTTTTCCTTTTTGATTTTCCAAAAGGGTGATTTCCACTCTCCTGGCATCCTGATTGCTGATCCATTCTTCTGTGTCATCTGATCTGTTGTCGGTTCCCTATAGTGTATTTTTTTCATTTCAGTTGTTAAATTATTCAGTTCTGAGTGGTCCTTCCTATAATTTTCATTTGTTGAAGTTCTCAATGAGTTTATTTACCTGTCTGTAGAGTTTGATGAGCATCTATCTGTATGACTATAACTTTGAACTCTTCATCTAGCTTACTCAGTTTCATTTCATTCTTTTTCTGGGGTTTTGTCCTTTTTTGTTTGTTCGGGACATGTTCTTTTCTCATTTTGCCTGTTTGTTTTTATTTAATATTAGGTAATTCAGCTAAATCTCCTGGTCTTGAAAAAGTGGCCTCATGTAGAAGGTTTCCTACAGTGCTTTGGTTCTCCCAGACATAAACCCCACTGGTTTTCAAAGCCAGATGTTATGGGGGTTCCTCTTCCTGGTTCATGTCTTCAAGGTTAGGGCTCAAACCATTTGTTCTTTGGGGACAACCTCCTTGGTTGTAATATACTTGCCACTTGTGAATGATCACATGGGGAGTGGGGAGTAGTGTAGGTCCTGACTAGACTTAGTCTCTACCCCTTCTACCCATTTCAACGTGACTTTGTCTTTATATCCATAGTTGTAGAAAATCTGTTCTCTAGTCTTCAGGTCATACTCAGAGATAGATATTCTATATGCAGTTGTAGTTTTGGTGTCAATGAGAAGAGGTGAGATCAGGGTTTTCCTACTCTGCCATTCTGAACTCAAAGCCAGGAGCCTTGCTCTTGAATGTCAATTTAGATTGTCCGTAAAATGTTGTTCCTTGTGGTTGTTGCACTTTCCCTGCAACAAACTAGTTAAGCCTTTTTGATAAATTTCCCTACACTCAAAAAATGATAATAAATTCCTTTGCAAGCCAGGTGGTTTCCAAGTCTGCTTTCTACAAATGATGGAGTGATTGGGTTGTAAGCAGATCATTAAAATAATTTATAGGTCACTTTGTGATTTTTGGCACATAGCTCAGCAGGATGAAAAAAGTTAATAAACGATACAGTTCTGTCATATTGTAAACAATAATATTTTAAAATTAAAGGTGTCTCATCACTCTTTTGAGTGTATATTTGACTTGACTCACTTTTCTTATTTCCAATTTCTATGACCTCACTCTTTTCTGTACCATCTCTTTTGTTTTGTACTCCTTCCAATTTTGTTTTCATTTCTTTGATAGTTTTATTTTTTTCTTCACCTTTTTACTGAGCCCCACTTATAATTTTATGATCAAATTTAATTATAATTATTCATTTACAACTTATAAGTTAACCATTTTCCATCTTGTGTATAATGTGAGGTAAGAATACCTTTTTACTATTTCATGTGAGCAATTTACTGGCCCAGTTGTTGCTGCTGATCTATAGAAATGCAACTGGCTTTCCTGTGTTGAAACTCTATCCAACCTTTTTCACACTGATCTACAATGCCAGTGTTGTTATAAATCAAGGTTCCATATATATATGGATCTGTTTCTGAAGTCTCCATTCTTTCCATTGGCCAATTTACATATCCTTACACCACACACTGGCTTATTATAATTTTATATTAAGTCAAAATATAAGGTAAGAAAAACACTTTGTTATTCAGGAGTGCCTTTGTAATTTTGGACTACTCTTCCATATAAATTCATAATTGTAATGTTAATAATAATAATAATACTCCCAAAATTTGTTCATAATTTATTCTAAGTCATTGAGATAATTAACATCTTTACAATATTAAGACTTTCAATCCATAAATGGTGATTCTTTCCATTTAACTGGATCATAGTAAATGTTTTTCAATAAAATTTTATTTCTTTCTCAATAAAGGTCATAGACATTATTTGTTGGGTTTATTCAAATCGTATTTATATTGTGTTGCTTTTGTAAATTATATATAGCAAAACCTCAGTTTACGAATGCTCCCCATCTCGAACAATTCAGTCCTTGACCAAGGTGTTCATGGAAAACAATGTGTTGTTGTCGAACAAAACTTCAGTTCTCGACCCAACAACCTCTTCATGCTGACACCTGTATGGTCAGTCGTGCATCTCTCAAGCATGATTTGGTTTTGAACTAATCATTTCTTAAACAGCCTTCTGGAACGAGTTAAGTTCAAGAGCCAAGGTTCCACTGTATATTTAATCCTCACCAGAGAGGATTTTTTTATTTTTGAGAGAAAGAGAGAGAGATAAACAGACAGACATCAATCGGTTGCTTCATGAACCTAATCCGACGGGAACTGAACCTGCACATTAGGTATGTGACCTTATCAGAAATTGAACCTGTGACCTTTTGGTGTATGGGATGATGCTCCAACCAACGGAGCCCCCTGGCCAGGGAGAAAAATGTACATGTGTATACACACGCGCATGCGCACACACACACACACACACACACACACACGTGCACGCGCACACACACACACACACACACACACACAAATTTAACCTTTATTGTACTTCCCTCCATTACCATTGCCCTTATACCCCCTTCCCCTGCAATCACCACACTGTTATCTGTGTCCGTGAGACTTTTTTCCTTTTTGCTCAATCCCTCTACCCCCTCACCTCCCTCCTTGACTAGCTGTCATCCTGCTATCCATCTATGAATCTCAAAATTGTACATTTTTAAAATAATATTTTCTTCAGTAACTTCACTGTGGAGAAATCTGGCAGACAGATGCCACCTTAACCAAGTGGTGAAGGTTGATATCACCAGTAATACTACGTATGTAATATAATCAGGAGGAAACATCAGACAAACCCAAATTGAGGTCCATTCTACAAAAGACCTGACCATTACCCTTCAAAAGGATAAGGTCCCTGAAAGAAAAGACCAAGAAACTGATACAAATTGAAGTGGACTAAAGGGATTTAGTTCTCTGGATTTGATCCGGAATAAAAGACATCAGTAGAAAAACTGGGAAAATCCAAATAAAGGCATACTTTAGTTAATTATACCAACGTTAATTTCTTAGTTTTGCGGAAAAACATATACCATGGCTATGTAGGATATTAATTATTTCAAAACAAAATGTGTTTAAAATTACATTCTGTTTTGTTGTTTTTGCTGCTGGTTTATAGAAATGCAATTGGTTTTCCTATGCTGGTTTTGTATCCAAAAACCTGTGAAACTCTAGTTAATTCTAAGAATTTAGCTGTGAAGTTATGAAAACTTTCTATATAAACAATTATATAATTTGCCAAAATGGCCACTTTTTCCTCCTTTCTAGTCTTTTACCTTTTCTTTTAGGTTTTTACTATCTCAGTCTGCTGGCTAGGCTCTCTCGTACAATACTGAATAGAAATGGTGATATTAGAAATCCTTATCTTTTAAGAGTTAAATTATATCTCTTCATGTCTAGAGATAATTTTAGTATCATTAGAATAAGAAAACTCAGTTACTTTTGCTTAGAACATTTCTATCTTAGAAATAGCAATGCCATTTTTTAGTTTCAAATTCTAAAATGTTTATTCAAAAAGCATAAAAGAATATATAGCACAAAGAAAGGGAAGTAACATGAAGACACAAAACAAAATATGGTATTATGTTATAAAAACAAAATAAAAGCTGTGACAGTAACCTTGTTAACCTGTAGACTAGTAATATCATCCAAACTCGGCTTTTCCCCTGTATTACAGTGTGGAGCTGTCACTGAGAAGTGGCTGCCCGGCCAGAGCCCTTATTTCCAAACCCTTCCCCCTTGCACCAGATGTGACCTTGTGAAAAGTTCTCATGAAAAGAATGTCAGTGGAATCACTAAATGTCAGTGCTCAGGAGAGATTTTTCAGAAACAGGTGAGGTGTGTTCATAGGCTCTCTCTGCACCTGCTCGAGGACTCAAAGGTGCAGGTTATAGAAGGTCAGGAATGACTTCAAGTGCACTGTTCCATTAGTAAGAAACACACCTGAATTAGGTTTAAGCTATTATATTTTTGGAGTCCATTTATCTATCACAGTGGTTAACTTTCCCTAAATAACATTTAAAAATGGCATCTTTAAGCGAGGTGCAGACCAAACAAAGAATTAAAATATCTGACAACAGGTTAGCACCAAGGCAGCAGGAAATGAAGAAACCGAGTAAAGGATGGAAAGAGAGTTATGTCATGCAGTCACAAAACACTTAATAAAAAAAACTGCTTGCCAAAAGGACTCCATAGAGACAAGAGCCAAAAGGTGGCTGCCTCCACGGGAGCAAAGCAGGAATGAACTGGAAAGGGACATCCAACTGGACTAATGCAAATGTTCTATATATTATTTTGGGTGGTGGTTTACACAGGTGTATATAATTATCAGAACTCATTGACCTGAATGCTTAAGATCTGTGTTTATGTAAATTACACCTCAATTAAAAAAAAAAAAAAAAAAGCCAGAGACAGATCCAAAAGCAGGCTTTCTACCAAGTCTATAGCTATAGGGAAAAAGAAATGGAGAACAGAATATTAGAATAAGAGTACTACTTGCTGCATTTATCAAGAATTTACAAAATAGAAATGAGCACATGTAAGAACTGACAAATTTGAGAGCAGAAATGAAAGAAACAGAGAATGCAGAAATTTGGGGGCTCCCAGGGTTAGAGAAGCTGACTGCTTCTGAATTTCACACAGTAAGAGAGAAGAATGAATAGGTTTTGAGCAAAAATGGCCTGTTACATGTTTCCTCAGGTAAACAGAGGGAAATCAGTCTTGCTGCAGATCAAGTTAAGTATGTTAACTTCCCATGAAACCTATTTCAAAATGGAAGGGAGCTGGGAGGAAGGAAGAGAGAGGGACAGGACAGAGAGAGAGAGAGAGAAATTAGGCTTGGGATTTTTTTGGTGTACTTTTTTGGCTACAATAATCATACAATTTATTGTCCAAACTGGCATAGTTTAGAGATTGAAAGGGCATTATTACTTAACATGGACAAGAAATAATAAACTAGGACAGTCCCTGCCAAACTGGGACATGTAGTTGCTCTATTACAAGCACATGGGATTAACTACAAGAAGATAGATCAGAAGCCAACTAAATTCTGAAGGAATAACATTGCCAAAAAACACGCAAGTCTTGCTAATAAGCCTTGACTGTTTGACCCTTAGAACAATGTTCAAGCTGCCAAAGTTGCATGAGCAGAAGTAGGAAACAAAGGTTAGACAGCCTCCAAGGAGGGCATATTCGCCAGTGTCTATGTAAGTGTGATTGTGGAGGAAATTGTGCAAGGAAGAACCCTCCAGAATGCAGAATCAGATCCTGGAGTCAATAAAGGAAATTTCTTTTAGAGAGCAGGACCAAAGTCTAATCAAGGAACATCTACCTTAGGCGTGGATTCTTCAAAATGCTTCTTGCCATCCCATATTTTTTGTTTTTTTTTATAAAGATTTTAGATATAATGGGAGAGAAGAAGAGAAAGGGAGAGAAACATCGATCAGTTGCCTTTCGTACGTGCCCTGACCGGGGACTGAACCCACAACTCAGGCATGTGCCCTGACCAGGAATCAAACCAGCAGCCTTTCACTTTCCAGAAAAACACCCAACCAACTGAGCCACACCAGTCAGGGCCATCCCATGTTTTTTGTCACTGCCAATGTTCCTAATTCTAAATGTTCCCTCAGCTTTAGGATATTAAATAAAAACTCATAATTTATTAAGAGGGCCTAATGCAGTAAATCATGAACAGTGCATGTAATGTGGTAGTGGTGACAATAAACCTGAAGTGTCTTTTACAAAGATCACTGAACTGCTGCCAGAAGCCATGATGTTCATCCAATCTTTGCTATTAACTATGTTACTCTGGATACATCATGATGTCTCAGGGCTTCTAAAATAAATGAAAGGATGACTTCCAGTTCTATAATTCTAATTTAAAATTCTTGACCTCAATGAACCAAAATAACTACAAAGTCCTCTACAAAATGTCCATACCTGGAAAACCCATACTAGACTAGTTGGTCTGGTTTTTATAGCAAAAGCAATTCAGCAGAATTCTAAAAAGTTATACAGGCAAGAAAAATCTTGGCACTCTTTCATTCCTTGATTTTTCTATATTATTTTGGTCTCATTATAATACATTAAAAATAAAATATAACTTTAAGTGGAAAAAGACACTTGCTTTCCATTTCATTAGGCTTTAGAAACTAATCCAAAAAGGTGGTGGAGGGGGGACCACAACCAAAAATGTCAATTCTTTTGCAATGTTTACTAAAATTTAGAACATTTTAAAAACCAAATGCAATTTGCAGAAGACTTTTAGTCTAAAAATACCATAGTGGTATATTTTATTAGTTATATAATCAATAATAATATTCATTGAACCCTAAAAATATTTTTCAAATACTTAAATTTTAAAATTATGTCTGTTAAATTTGAACTTTTGATGTCACCTCTAATTTCTAGAAGAAAACAGCATTCAGGATTCTGTCTTCTTCACTGATTAAAAATAAAATAAAAACTAATATTCCATATTGATACTTTGTAACTCATAATTGTTTATCTATTTACAAATGTAAAATAACAACCAAACATTTTAAGATAGTAGGACCCTAAAGTTTGTCACTTCAAATCACTATATGTTGGGATGCATATAAAACAAGAAATATAAATTCCACAGTACCTTGAGAAAAGAATGCTCTAATTATCTGCAGCATGCATTAGTGAATCAAAAAGTGAGAAATGAGGAATCAGAATAAGTAGCATGAAAACACCCTAAATCTCCAAAACCGAAATTTGCAGGTGTACTTCAGAATATACAAAAATTTAGTTTAAATGATGGAAAATTTATAAGTGGAATATTTTAAGTGTGCTAATAAACTTTACATTTTAAGATATTTGACAGTAACCCTCAGGTAAAAGAAGTGCTTTTTTATGATAAAAATTATCCCTTAAGAGAACACTTCACAAATTTAAATGTTTCCATATCAGTGTTCATGTAGAGAAGTCTCTTTCTTGTTTGTTCTTATTCAAAACACTTTGTATATGACAATTTTTTTTCTTCTCTAGGAAGATGTCATATAATTTCTTTGATAACCCTCTTCTGTTTCTCTCTTGTATCAGTGAGCTACTGGACTTGCTGGGTTGCGTCACTAATTATTTCCTCCTCAAATTCATCTTTCAACCTCTGTAATAAATTTATTTCAGCCATCCTACTTCTAATTTTTGCAAGTTAGTTCTTGTCTTTACTTTTTGATTCTTTTTTAAAAAAGACTTCTATGCAAAATTTTATCACATTTTCAAAGATAATAATTGTAGTTCTTGTCTCATGAGATTTCTTTGTTTCAGTTTACTTTATCTTTGCTTTTATTTTGGAGGCATTCCCAAATATCTGGTGATCCTTGGCTGACTATCCCCTGCTTAGTGTAAATTACTAGTATAGCAAGTTGGCAGCTCTGCCTACGGGGTTGAGCTTCTTGAAGGTGCGCTTCACTGAAGAGCAACTGGAGAGCAAGCTGGCTTTCTCTGCGGGGGAACCGCTACAGGGCCTTTCTCTGCGACCATTCAGTTTCTCTCTGGAACTTAGAAGTATGGCTCCAGGTGCTCTTGGAACAGAGTAGACTCACTGAACTGCAATGTCCCATATTTATGTGTCCCTGAGCCTAGACCCCTTAGTTTCATCATCTCCAGAGAATAAATCTCCCATTTTCGGACCTGAGATAGGGACCTGAGTGAGTGTCCAACTGGTCCTTTTACAGAGTTTCAGCTGATGATCTGTTTCTAGCCCTAGGCCTTACTTCCTTCTTCAGCCTACCCTGATACCTCTAACCACACGACCTCCTAACGCTCTGCAAGGCAAAACTGCCTCCCGGCAGAGTTAAGTCTTCTCTGTAGGTTTTCACCTTCTTCTATTCTACTAAATCACACTATCACACTTATACTTTGTGTTCAGATTTACTGATTAGAGTTACTGATGTCACCTATGGTTTATCAAAGAAAGTTGAAATTTTTGTTTCCTATTTCCTTTGTTATGGAAGGATTTTTTAAATCGAAGGCAGAAAGCTCTTTATTTGTGACCTTAAAAACAGAAGGTCTCTAGATTGTTTCACATACCACTTGTAATAGTTTGAATCCACTGCAGTTTTGGTCTGAGCACACATTTCATCCATCTCTCTTCACCTCATTCCCCTGGAGAAAGCCTCCCTCAGTCACTGGGCCAGGGCCTGCTACTGCAGCACTCGGAAAACATGCTTTAGGTTGCCCTCTCCCCCCCCCCCCCGCCCCCGCCAAGTACCCCATTACTCAGGATATCACATGCAGGGTCTAAGAAAGTCAACCTGCATCTTCTGTGGGGGCAGAGAGCTGGATGTTTGGCCCAAGAAATTGTGTTGGGATTGCTAAACTAGGAAGACAACAGTCTTGAGCTGCTGGTGGTCATCTTACTGATCATATATATGCCTGTTTGAAGAATGATGAATCAAGAAAATAGCAGAGCTGAAAAAGTCCTGATGAGATCATTGGAGTTCCTGGCTGCAACCATGCCTGAAGCCAGATGCACCTCTGGAAACCAAAATTATGTAAACAATTAAGTTCCTTTTATTTTCATAAGCTGGCTTGAGCTAGCTTTCTTTCACTTGCAACTGAAGGAGTCCTGATGAATTCATTTAATCAAAATGTTCCAAATTACTAATACTTGAACTACAACATACCACATCATTGCCAAAAATTAAACAGCCTAACTTCTTTTACTAAAATAAAGTCACAAATCATAAATAACATACACATGTGTCCCTTTCACCATTTAGGTAAGATACTTTGATTTTATTTGAATATTCTCATGTTTTCAGGGCATCACACAGCAGTGGGCAAAAGTAGGTCTGCAGTTGTATGTCTGTGAACACAGTTTATTCTTATATTATTATTATTGTATTATTTATTTGTATGAGCACTGTAAAGCTACTTTTGCCCACCCCTGTACATATTTTGAGGTACTACAAACCCAGTAGCTACTAACAGAACAATTTTCATCCAGGTAATTCAAAAAGTCTTATTTCTTTATACCTCCTCTATCAGAGCTCTCAGTTTTTATTAAAACTCAAGGTGTACGGCTATCATACATAAAAGCTATATGGAAAAAAAAAAAAGGTTAGCTCAAAGTAACTGCTCCCTTAGTAGGAAAAGTATGATTTAAATTCAAAGAATTATTTAGCCTGAATCTCTGACCCAGAGACTGGAAACCAGGGTAATTTCAACCCCAGGACTTAAGGGAAGGAGGGAGACAATAACATGATTCCAAGGCAACAGGTAGGAATGCTTTGAGGTCATGTGTTCCTTGGATGCTCTCCCTGGAGTGACTTCCCCTTTATTGTGTACAGGCCATTGTGCTGCCCAACCCAAGAGTAAATATCTAAGCTTCTGGGTTTGAAGTTTCAAGTGCATATAGAGCCTGGGCAAGTAATCTAAAAGAGTGATGAGGTCAAACATTTTAAATGTATTGCAATTATTTTATTTTCATTAAAAAGTAAATCTTATTAAAATTTCAGCCTTTCATTCTTCTTTATTGGGTTTTTTTTTTTTTTATACATCATTTCTCTCTACTGTTTGTAGCTTGTCCATGGTTCATAATGCTATCTTAAATAATAGTTTGTTGGCACCATTACTCCTTGTATGTAGAAAAATTTTGTATGAATAACAGCTAGTAATAACAATGATAATAACAGTTTGGTGTACTGAGCACTTAGTATTATCTGTATTAACTCATTTTGTTCTTCCTTCAGCCCTCTGAGGTAGGCACTATTATCTGCATTTTATAGATGTGGGCATGGAGGCAAAGAGAGGCGTAGGCAGCTTATCCAAGATCATATAGCAATTTAGTTGTAAATATGAATCCAGGCACTCCGTCTCAAGGATCTCTGCTCCTAAACCATTATGCTGCACGCCACAATGAAATATGCCATCTATTCTGTGTTGCTGTGTTCCCCAAAATCTTATGTTGAAGTCCTGTGAATGTAATCTTATTTGGAAATAGGAACTTTGTCAATGTAATCAGGTTAAGATAAGGTTATACTGGAACAGGGTGGGCCCTGATGCAATAAGCCTGTTTTCC
Source organism: Furipterus horrens (assembly GCF_987537825.1). NCBI lineage: Eukaryota > Metazoa > Chordata > Mammalia > Chiroptera > Furipteridae > Furipterus > Furipterus horrens. Next base: position 153,989,407 of record NW_028327172.1, on the reverse strand, counting down.
TTATAAGAAGGGGAATTTGGACACTGGGGAGACAGCCACGAGAAGGTGGAGGCAGAGATTGGAGTTATGCTGCCACAAACCGAAGAAGACCTAGGGCTACCAGAAGCTGGAAAAGGCAGGAAGGATCATCCGCCAGCAGCCTCTGAGGGAGCATGGCCACACCAACACCTTGACTTCAGACAGCAAGAGAATAAATTTCTGTTGTTATGATAACCCTAGGAAACTAACACCTTTTTTCATTTACACAGAACTATGCCATCCTATCAACCTATTATTTCCAATCTTAACGCAGATGGCAGTCTAAATAACATTTAACTTTCCTCTTAAATCTATTTAAAGAAAATCAACAGCCAGGGCTAGGGCTGTGAGGACTGAAAAGCACAGCCTGCCATCTAATAAAGGCAGCATGTACTCCAGTCTGCCTGATTACTGATACATGGAGAGGTAGGACTCAAGTTGTTCAATCTTCCAGTTTTCGAGAGAACCCAGAAATCTGGATTTGTACGTTAAATTGGTTAACAACAAGTCAAATTAGTAACTAGTTAAAGTAACACTAATTAATGACTAATTCATGTTTAAAACAAACATTGTACAAACAAACATGACACATCTATGGACCAAATCTGGCCATGATCTCTAATTCCAGTGCTGGCACTGGAAGCCATGTGGAAGACAGCCGCTGAGGACTAAGGAACTCTCTCTGGGATGTACTGAATGTAGCAGATGCAGAACAGTCCTACACACTTAGGAATCCAAGGTTGAACAGGTGGACTCTTCTGTATTTATACCTGAAGTCTAATACCATTCCCCTATTGTATCAACTGGGTTTCCTAAGGTGTTTGTCTCTGTCAGTCTGAGTATAAGAGACTTAGAGCTTTAATTGGGTAAAGGTTTTAGGTAAGCTTAGGACATGACATTGGCACTTCTCAGGTTCACTGCTACTTCATTCATAGTGCTGTCCTTCTAACGTGAAGAGTTCCCTAATTTCTGATATCTTATATGTATACTTAAAGAAGCATAAATGGATTATAATAGCTCACAGTTGTCTTTCAGTCTTCACCATCCTGTAATCCTATAAAAGTTGCCAGAAAAACCTGGAAACATTTTTGAAAAGGAGTTTTGTGTGCAAAGCAGTTTTATAAAATGTGACTTTATTAAATACTCAGCCTTGTAAAAAAATTTCAAAAATACAAAGAGTATTTTTTTGAGAATGTTAACATCAACTCAAGTCCATTAAGTCTATTGCTATTAGGTAACCTTAGAATCATCTCAGTCCTCATTGGCTATGAACATTTCTTCAGTATCTACCAGAGTTTAGACCTATTTGATATGGTATAAAGACTAATGATTGCTTCTGGTAAGTAAAAGGAGTTAACTGATATACTGCCAGGACAACCTGCTACACTAGGATATTAAATTCAGTGATGTGCTTGGCACACCATGGTGTTTGGACTTGCAAAATTGACAAGTATTATTTTGGCAAGTTTGTAGAACAATGTTAAGATGTGAAATACCACAAAATCTGTACAAGTCATCAAATTTAATGTTTTGTTTTGTTTTTCAATTTGTTTTTTGCTTGAATTTAAAATCTCTCAATCTTGGTTTTTATACATGTAATATCACACTGAAATTCACTACTTTATTATTCTTATAATAATCCCAAATGGCCAGTAATACAGATTTTATCCCCATATGACAGATCAGGAAAATAAAGCTGAGAGCTTTAAAGAACTTGTTCAATATCGTCAGTTACAGAGGGAAAGCTTGTACTCAGTCCCTGAGCCTGGGATTGCTGATCTTTTCCCAATAAATAAGTCATGCAGACTTCTAAGATCAGGCTGTTTAGACAGTCAGACAGACCTGGGATCAAAAACAAGTTCTATTGAGTTTTGACATCAGATAATTTTTTTTTAAACCTCTCTAAATCCCAAATTGGTCACGTGTAAAATGGAGTTAAAATGATAAAATACATATAAAGAACATGGCACAGAAAGAACACTTGACAAATGTTAGTTCCCTTCTCCTCCCTTTCTCCTACAGGATCCTTCAAATCTAAGCAGACCATCCGTTCTCTAGTTAAACACCTGGGTGATTAGTGAAAACCTAAGTAGCTACAGAAAAGTAATTCAAGCGATGTGGTGATATTAATAAGACAACAGTAAATTCATTACCATAGGCAAAGAATACCACAGCAGAACCTGTTGTCACGTATGTACCATTACAGAATACCCATAAGAGTGGTTCTTTTTTAAAAATCCATGGTGTTGAGTCTTTTGTAAATGTGTCAGACTACTCCTTGAACTTATTTTCTGCCAGCTAACAAATATAGCTCATTGTTTTCAAACACAAAATATTCAAAACACATTGAAGAGGTATAAAACATTTCCAACTAATAACATGGTTTGAGACTCCTGAATGGGGGTAGCCTAGCAGCTGTCATCCCACACTGGCCAGGAATGAGAGTTCCTAGGATCATCCAACTTGTCAGTACTACAGGACAACTTTAAATCTGACTCCTTTAAATCTCCTCTCTGCTCGGGGCTCTCATGGACGGACACTAGCAGTGGATGGGCCTGAACAGGAGGCAGGGGGCCACGCTGACAGCAGACATGGGCAGAAGAGAAGCATTAGCTCAGAGGAAACACAGCTGCTGTCGTCAGGAGGCATACATAGGTCTGCTACAAGGAAAATTAAGCAATTATCAAATCTGATGCTAAAAATATTGAAATACATAGCATGATTTAGAATATTTCTTCAAATTTTGACTAAATGCTATAGGGTTAACGTGCCAATAACTATCTTATATATGTGACTCCGGATCTTGGCACAATCCTGTAGAACTGAGGTTATGTTACTGCATATGTGGGTGGTTTAAATGCTTTATGATGATTATGTTAAAGGTCATATCCCTCATACACATAACTTCACTTACTATTATGAGTTAGATGTGTACATGAGTAGACAATTGTTTCCTTCCATTAAGTGCAACTGGCTGAAATGACTGTTTAAGTTGCCAGGTTGTAAGAGAAAAGAGATCGCATTAATGCAAGTGAAGCTTTATAATCAGTTTATAAAACAAATCACGCTGAGGGCAAGAGTGACATCATCAACTCCCACACATCTAAGTACACTTAAAAATGTTCCCTTTTTTCCCACCACCACTGCTCGAATTCAAGCTGTTTCTTATTTCTCTTTCATTCATAAGCAGTGGAGCAATCGCTTATCTTGGCATACATCAATCTGGTCATGTCCCCCATCTCAGAAACCTCTGAGGGCTTCCCACTGCTTCAGGAACGGAGGCCCAACTCCTCAGCAAGGCAGTCCTGGCTCTCCTAAATCTGGCCCATTCTAATTCAAGGATTCTCAACCACTAGGGGAGCTTTCAAAGAAAACAGGCCTATGTCTCATGCCCCAGAAATTCTATTTATTAGTGCTGGGGAAATATCCAGGGACTCGTATTTTTAAAAGTATCTATGGGTAACTCTTATTCACTGCCAGGGTTGCACCACTAGTGTAATTTTCCCACCTATTAAGGCACCCAACGTGAACTAAGCCTTCTGTTCCAGCCAGCACTGCTGTTTTATTTGTTTGTTTGTCACCTATTCATGCTATTAATCCAACCAGGAATATAATTTCCTCTCCTAGCTCTTTATTTAAATTTCCACTGTTCCTCTAAGGCAGCAGTTTTCAACTTTTTCACCTCATGGCACACATAAACTAATTACTAAGCTTCTGTGGTCCACCAAAAATTATATATCTTTCGCTGATCTGACCGAAAAAAATGGGTATAATTTTGATTCATTCACACTGGACGTCTATTATGTTGACTCTTGCCATTTTTTTAATTAGTCTATGGGAAAGGAGGCCAGTGCCCCTGACTAAATAGTCAGATATTGCATGTTGTAAAAATTCTTGCAGCACACTGGTTGAAAATCGATGCTCTAAGACTACCTGAAATCCCACCACTACCTTTAAAATCATAGTGAAAGCTAATGATATTGCCATTCGGATCATCCTAAGAGCATCTGTTATCCTCATGAAGTATTTTATGGCAATTAATAACATATTGTTTGAATTGTGAGTGTTTCTTTCATACTTTACTCCTTGTATTTCAGGGTCCTAGAGGAAAAGCAAACTTTTCATAACACTTTGGTTCTCATTCCCTGACCCCTAGCATCTACAATGGCATTAAGCATAAAGTAGATATTCACTCTTGTGCTCAGAGCTTAGGATGACTAAACAAATTAAATTCTCTGAAATATAGTTTTTTTCTTCTTATAGCCTGACAACATAAACTGTCAACCTCTAAGGTTGTTTATGCACACACTGACATGTTTTTCACTATGCCCATGTAGGAATGAAGACATGATAATCACTTGTCCACAAAAACTGATGTGATGTCAAACATAAGGTTGACACCGATACATGTGTTTTTTTTCCCCTATAGATAGAAGTATTTTCTATGTTTATATATGGCGGGCAAAGATAGGTTTACAGTTGTTCATATGGAAACATATAATACAAGAATAACCTCTTTTGTAAACTCACAGCTATAAACCTACTTTGCCCATCTCTGTGTACTCAATTCCCATAAGTTTATAGACCAATAGGAAGAGGGACATACCCTGTTTCCCCGAAAATAAGACATCCCTCCAAAATAAGACCTCGTACAATTTTTTTCAAGCTTAGAAATATAAGGCCTCCTCTGAAAATAAGACCTAGCGGCAGTCATTGCTACAGCTCCCCCCAAATTCTTGATGGAATTCAGAGTTTGGCTGGTTATGCTGATGTTTTGTGATGACATGACTACAGTAAATTAATAAATGTGGATTTTTTGTTCAACAATAAATGTGAATTCTTGTTCATGGAAAAATAAGACATCCCCTGAAAATAAGACCTAGCGCGTCTTTAGGAGCAAAAATTAATTAAGACACTGTCTTATTTTCGGGGAAACACGGTAGTAAAATAATTCCTACCCTGTCAATTACCAGACTTAAAAATGACCCACCCATGAGATAGAACAGCTTAAGCTGTTTACCATCCTAATCTATTGTGGGGAGGATCAGAAGAGCAAGTGTCCCCTTGCCCTTAATATAGAAGATATGAGAAAATCCGCAACCTACAGGTGAATGTCAATTATGCAAATATTGAAAACTATGAAGCTATTGGTATCAATAGAGCATTGATATCAACAGAGAGAGTATCAAATATGTTGAGCCACTGCCAAAGCCGTAGCTCATGCCTTCCTGCTGCTCAAGCTGCCCAGAAAGTGGCTATTCTGCCCCTAGGGTATGGGAGATGTGTTTACATATTCAAAATATAGACTTTCTCTAAAAAATAGTGTTATACATGATAGTTATCTGTAGTTAAATCAGTGCTGGTACTCAAGAGTTAAATAGTCTTGTGAGGACTGGCTGAGAACCTACGCCCTATTTATAACATTGTTTTTGTGGAAAAATGCTTTCTGCATTCCAAACAGCAGAATTAGACATGAACTTTTGGAATACAGTTTATTTCTTAGGTTAGGAACTGAGTGTATCTTGTTAATTGCACTATGGTCAGTATTTTCCTAGGGTAAGATGGCAAAAGGGACGTGTGCCAGGAATGCATAATGGGAATGAATAGTTGCCATGAATAGGAACTGTATGTGTCTATGAGGGTGAAAAATGGCTAGGAGAATGGGAGAAAAATCCAGACACATTCTTAATTTATTAAACAAATACTTACTAAACTCTATTAAAGACTATGCTGAATGCTGTGAGAGGTGGGAAAAAGTCAGACAAGAGGTTTGATTTTACAGTCCTTACAATGTAGGATGGGAGGTAAGACAAACATGAGTAATAAAACTGCATGGTAAAATGTGCTATCTTAGTGACAAAAACAAAATATTAGATGAAGTAGCAGAGGGCAAACTAATGCTACCAGCTGGAGCAATCAGGGAAAGCTTCATGGAAGAGCTTGCACCTGGTTTGAGTCTTGAGAACTTGCACAAGATTTCAAATGGCAGAGGAAGCAATAAGGGAGGAAGAACAGGGATCAGAAAAAAACAGTAAAAGTCAAGACACAGATACAAAAAACAATGAGTCCAGGTGGCAAAAGTGGGGGATATTTTTAGGAGCTATGTAGAGGGCTTTGAATGCCAGGCAAAGGATGAATTCCACCCAACAGTGAGTGGGAGCCATTAAAGGGTTTTAACACTTCTGCAGTGATTCTCTATGCAGATCCATCTGGCAGCAGAATATGAAACAGAGGAGAGAGAATGAAGACAGAAGAAGTTGGTTAAGATGACTTTTCAAAGCTAGGATTTTTAATAAATACTTAAACCTTTAAGGTTCAAGTGCTAGTTAACTGCTATCTCCCTTTAATTATCAAGAACACATAAATAATTTAGGAAAGCCAGATAAAGACTTAAAAAAACTGAAATACAAAATATTACCTACAAGGCACATAGTTGGGACTATGATGACTAGACCTCATACAAAATAAAAGATTATTTTGAGGTGTTAGTCTCATTTTAAATGTAATGGCACAAGTTTAAACATTATTTTTAATAAACACATGAAATTAATAAAAATCATCATTCCACTATTTTCCAAGATGTATGATTCAATACCTAAGGTGAAGCTATGATACTCTGAGGAACTTGAGAGCTGAGAAGGAACCAGAGGCAGTGGGCTTAATTCTTCACATTTTAAGTCAATCTTAAGCTGGTGCTAAGACGGATACAAGGAAACTGACTTGAAGTAATTTAAGTTAGCAGATGTCTTCTAAAGGCCAAACTTTCAGTATTCAGTAAGACATGGCATTCACCTTCATCTAAAAACAGATTTAATGTAAGTAATGAAATGGAAATAATTGATAGGGAGCTTATAGAAGTCAGTTAGATTATTACATTTTAAAGACCATATAAGCTACACAATGTCCTATAAAATTGATATTACTTATACTATGTATAATTTAAAGGCCTAAGATAAAAACCTCAAACTATGTTCAAAGATTTCTAAAATAGGAGATACAATACATTCCCTTCATATATTTGGTTAATTTCTTTAAAATTCTGGAAAATATGTTATTATTTAGCCAAATTTACATTAAATTATATATTTAAAACTTAGCCAACAATCAAGCCCTATTCCAGATTAGATCAGGGAGAGAAGAAGTTGAATAAGAGATAGTTTTCTGTCCTTACGAAAACTATACACCACCAGAGGAGTCAGACAAACGTGGATAACTCTGTATCAAGTGCTACAAGTTGTACAAGGTACTATGGGATTTTGGAGGGTTAACTACTACATGAAATATGTGGGAAGAATCTGTGTTAACGGACTGAATTGTGTTCCCGATCCCAAATTCACGTGTTGTCACCCTAACCGCCAGTACCTCAGAATGTGAGTGTATTTGGAGATTAGGCCCCTAAAGAGGTGACTAAGTTAAAATAAGGCCCCTATAGTGGGCCATAACCCAATCTGACTGGTGTCTTTATGAGAAGAGATGAGGACACACAGAGAAACATGAGGGATGTGTGCACAGAGAGGAAAGACTACATGGGGACGTAGCAAGAATGCAAGTAACTGCAGGCCAAAGAGAAAGAACTCAAAAAAAAAAAAAAAAAAAAATCAAACCTGAGGACACCTCAATCTTTGACTCCTAGCTTCCAAAACTGAGCAAATAAATCCTAACAAACTAACATACTCTATAAAGGTAAAATTTAAATAGAGTTTCAAGAGATAGGACTTTTAACAATGAGATGCAGGATGGGTTTGGAAACAGCATTCCAGGAAGAAATAAAAATTACTTCATTTAAGTCAAGTACCTGCAATGTACAGTGTGAACTCAAAAACAGTCAACACACTTCTATAATAAGAGTATAGTTGGGGGTAAGGAAGAGAAAAGTAGAGAGTGGAGAAGAGAGGGAGGGAGAGAAGGAACAAGGGAGGGAAGGCAGAATGAGAAGCAGGAAATGGATAGACCAATGGACAAGCAAGGACTGGAATTTGGGGTATGTAAAAGGGGTTGAATATTACATTCAGTACAGGGGGGTTTACTTTATACATAAATGGAGGCATCAATGGCTTTTCAGTAGGAAACATGTTCAAATTTGTATTTCAGAAAGATGGGTCTGGTTTTGGAGTGCGAGTTACCATGAGAAGAATCACAAGGGTCAGGGAGACCTGTTTTGTTACTGCAATAGTTAAGAAAAAACCAGCACAACCGAAATGAAAGTAGAAAGTTAAAAATTCACTGAAGACAGACTTGAAAATAAGAAGCAGAGAACCAGAATAACCACCCCATCAGTTATGCAAGACTGAGAACTGGAACAATTACCACCATTCATTTATACAGTCACAAATGCAGAGTGCCTTGGGCTTCAACAGATTTTTCTTCTCAATCACAACCATGTGTTGAGTGCATCAACCATTACCTTAAGAAATCAATCAGTCCCAAGACTCACCCCACTTCTATCTTACATCAGAACTTCAGAGCCCAACCTATAATCAAGAAAAACCCTAAACTCATTTCCTCAAAAGAGACACCACTTCAGAATCATTTGTGTGATCTCTCTCGCTCCAGCAAGTCAAGAGAACAGTTTGCTTATCTCCTAAAATATTTCTTTGAGAAGGGGGCCTTCCACAGAAGATTGATGTCCATCAGTGAAGTCAAGAAAGAAGAGCAAAAGGAGGGAGAGCCCTGTACTGCCTTTTCTGAGCAGAAGGAGGACTAAAGAGAACTTAACAGTCACTGGTGACCTCAGAACGAAATTTCAGAAAGGCAATAAAAGAGAACAAAATTTCCAATAATTGGGGGATTAAAGAAAAAGGAGAAGTGGAATTAATGAGTAAATTTTACTCTTCTAAGAAGCCTGGCATAGTTTGAAAGCAACACTGAATCTTTAACAGAACAGTCAAACCTCGGTTCTCGAACGTCTCCCATCTCTAACAATTCTTGACCAAGTTGTTCACGGAAAAAATGTCTTGGTTGTCAAATAAAACTTCACTTTTCTTTTTGACTCGACAACCCTTTCATACTGATACTTAGGTGATCAGTCACATGTCTCTCAGGCAACAAAAGAGAGAAAGCGCGAGTACGAGTCAATTTACTGCTAAAACTTAACATCTCAGGAAATTGTGCTGTGAATACTTTCATGTTTTTTTGTGCTGTTGCTTATTATTATTAAATATGTACAGAAAGTCACCATCGGTCCTAAGAATGTTAGTGACAGCAGCAGAGTGAAAAGGAAAGTTGTGAGAACAATAATTGCAAAGTATGATAGAGGTGTTCACCTGCTGATCTGCCTGCTGAGAATGGCATGGTGAAATTGACTATTAGCACAATTTTACAACATAAAGAAGCCATCAGTAATGCTGATGTTGCTAAAAGTGTGGAAGTGCTCATGGTCAAAGGCAGCTGGAGGTAGAAAAACTGTTGACTTGGATAAAAGAACAGCAGAGAGCTGGTGGTAGCATTTCCGAGGCAACGATATGTGAAAAAGACTCTGCACACCGACCTCCTGAAAGACCCCTGGAACGAGTGCTGAAAGTGATTCCTTTAAGGCCGGTAGGGGCTGGTTTGATAAACTCCAGAAGTGGCATTCATAGTATCATGATGCATGGGGAGGCTGCCAGTTCTAATAAAGCAGCTGCTGATAATTTCAGGACAGAATTTCAAGAATACAGAGAGGCCAAGGGATATTTTTTTCTCCCCAACAAGTGTTCCATTGTGATGAGACAGGCAGCCTGGAAGAAAATGTCAAAGAGAGCCTACATGACACAGGAAGATAAGTCATTGCCAGGACACAAGCCAATGAAGGACAGGGTGACGTTATTGTAGTGTGTGAATGCGAGTGGGGACTTTAAATTGAAGCCTCTACTCATCTAACATTCTGAAGACCTGAGTTTTTAAGAAAAATGATGTCATGAAAAACAAGTTGAATGTGATGTGGAGGGCTAATAGTAAAGCTTAAAGCTTGGGTAACCAGGCAACTTTTTATTGAATGGATTCATGAAGTGTTTGCCCCAAGTGTGAAGAAATACCTCTGGGAAAAACAATTCCTTCTAGGGCACTTGTTGTAAGGGACGGTGCTCCTGCCCACCCTCGGGCCTCGGAGGCTGCGCTGGCGGAGGAGCACAGCTTCATCACTGTTAGGTTCTTGCCCCTTAACACAACTCCTCTCCGCCAGCCCACGGACCAGCAGCTCATTTCTGACTTTTAAGAAACTCTACACAGAGGCAGTGTTTGAGAGGTGTTTTGAGGTGACCTCTGAAAGTTATTTAACCCTCAGGGAATTCTGGAAGGAACCTTTTACTATCCTCACTTGCTTGAGGCTCACAGACCAAGCATTGGGGTCGTGTCTTCCAGGACCATGCAATCAGCGTGTTAGAAACTGAGGCCTGAGTCTGTTGCTAAAGGAGACTTCAAGGGCTTTGAGGATGAGCCTGTGTCTGTTGTGAGGATACTGTGGGCAAGTCCATGGGCTTGGAGGTGGATGAAGATGCTGTGGAGGAGTTGGTGGAGGACCACCACACGGAGCTGACCACGGAAGAACTCCAAGACCCTCCAAGGGAGCAACAGGGGGCAGCTGAGGAGCTTTTCTTCAGAGGAGGAGGGAAGGGAGCATACATACTTCCACTTTACTAATCAAGGAAATGCTTGGAAAATGGGGAGAAATGCAAAGTTTTATTGAGAAATATCACCTGACAGAGAAGTAGTAAATCGTGCAATAAACTTGTTCAATGACAACTTGTTCAATGTGTCACTTCAGGTAAGTGATAAAACTCAGGCAAAAACAAGCATCATTGGATAGGTTTTTAGTGAGACAGAAGGCTGAGTGAGCCCGAAGCAAGTTCTAGTGGAGCCAAAAAGACTGAAGAGGGAAAGAAGCCCAGAACAGCGACCTGAGGTTTTTATGAAAGGGGACTCCCCGTCCAAACAATAACATCCCTCCATCCCTCCTCTTCATATTCAGTCATCAATAACTTTGACATTAAAGGTAAGTTCTAGTGTGTATGTAAATTTTTGTTTTTTACTGTATATGTCATTTCCTTTCTGTTAAATTTTCATTTACATTATGTCCTTTTTTTTAAGTGTTTATAGATTAAATAGTACATTAGACATGTACTATACATAAGAAAGTTTAAAACAGGAAATCATTTGGGGGTATGGAACAAATCAGTTCAATTTACATTATTTCTAATCGAAAAACATGATTTGGTTTTTGAACAAATCATTTCTGAACAGCCTTCTGGAATGAATTAAGTTCGAGAATCAAGGTTCCACTTTTTTTTAATGCTAGAAAAAGGGAGATATGTAAAGGGATATTGATAAATAATGGAGCAAATTCAAGAGAAGATGAGAGCAAGAACGTTGGTAGAGTTAGCCATATTAAAGAGGAGAAATAGTTCTCTGTGATTAGAAATGGAAGAAAGGATGTGTGACAGATATAAATAAAAAATGTATGTAAGGACATAAAGTTGTAGGAGTTAAAATACATTTGTAAAGCCATCTATTGACATATAGAAGGAGAAAAAAGGAGGGAAGAAAGGAGAGATGGAGAGAAAGTATATGAATGAATGTCTGAATTTAAAATTTTGAAAGTAAAATATTGCCAAAGAGGAGGAGAAAAATGAGAGAGGGGGGGAGCTTTTAGTAGTTGAGATCTTGAAATGATTCTGGTTAACAGAACTGACAAGTTAAACAATAATGAGTTCTGAGTATCAGTAACATGAACTAGGAGAAACATAATCACGGGGTGTGGGGTTGAGAGAAGAGTGTCAATTCTGATGCAGAATGACATAATTGAGGAAGTTGGAGCAATGTCCTGAAGTCAACCAATAACAAGAATTAGAAGGGGAGACGGTAGCATGAGAAGGACCTGATGTACCAAAGGAGCGCACCAATCACTGAGTTAACAGTAGAGAGGAAAGGAACACATCAACCCCCCTTTAAAATCTAGAGATAGAAGAATTCAATACTTTTTATTGAAATGGCTGTAAAAAAATGGCACTATTTACAAATGTCAGGTTTAAATTTGGGGAGAGGAGAGAAAAGAAGAGTTCTATGGGAAGATCAAAGTTATAAAAACTTGTTCAAAATAGAGGATCCAAATGACATGTGGAACCAGAAGTAGGTCAGCTGTGGGTTTCAGATGAATAGAGTAGGTCTGCCTCCTTGGGAGAAGCGAGAATACGAGTAGGGCTTCACTCATATTGCCAGTGCTTTCTCTGTCTCTTTCTGCCTTACCTGTTTGGTGACACAGGGCAAAAGCCTGGCCACATGTGTCACCAGTTTCTCTCTTAGAACTCACTTTCCTGAACTCACATACATTCTCCTCTCATCCACAAGGCAAATGAAACAGGGCAAATTAAGTCAACCCAATTTGAAGGAACAAGAAGGTTACATGCACATCTAAGCACATTCCTTTACCCAGTTTTTCCCCAGATGAAGTTGACATTTTTATTCTAACCTGAGTTATGTCTGCTTCTCAAGGGTTCAGAAGCTAGAGGGGAAAAAAAATGGAATAATTAATGTGTTCCTTTAAACTGCAACAGAATTGATGCAATGTAAATAAATGGAAATCAATCAGAAAGAACCTACGTGGAATGTAGGGTGAGTGTAGAACTTGTTAGCCACAGTGAAGTTTTAAATACTCTAAAAAACATTCAAAGACCTAATACTGAGACTTAATTCAGTTAAAGAATACTATTAGAGGTGGGGAGATTTTTTATTATGGTTTCAATACCTTTAAAGATATAGCACTATTTAGAATTTTTACTTACTTTTGTGCAATTTTGGTAAGTTGTATTTTTCTAAGAATTTGCCCATTCATGTAAGATGTCAAAAGTATTGACATAAAGTTATTCACAGTACATTTTCTTATTCTTCAGATATTCTTGGATCTCTGTTTTCTTTTTATACCTACGTTGTTAATTTGAGCTTTCTCTTTTTCTCTTAATAGTTTATCAATTTTGTTAATCTTTTCAAAGAAACAACTTTGACTATGTTCATTTTCCCTATTTTATCTTCTTTCTTTGTTAATTATTGTCTTCTGGTTTATTTGAATTTAATTTGCACTTCTAGCTTTTTGAGATGAAAGATTAGCTCACTGAAGTTCAACCGTAGCTTTTAAATATGTGTATTTAAAGCTATACAATTCTCTCTAACTTATTACTTTAACTGTGTCTCATGAGTTTCTATACTAATTCAGTTCAAATATCTTCTAACTGTGGTTGTGTTTCTTTGCCCCAGAGATTATTTAAAGGTATGTTGCCTTTTTTCCAAGCAAATTGAGTATTTTTAAAAAATCTTTTCTCTTTTTATTTCTAGTTTAATTCCATTGTGAAACATACACTGTTTGATTTCAATCCTTTGAAATTTGTTGAGACTTGCTTTTTGGCTCAGCACGTGTTCTATTTTAGTGAAAGTTCTATGGACACTTGAAAACAATGTGCATTCTGCAGTTGCTCAGAATAATGTTCTACACATAGAACATTGACAACAACAGGTCAATAGGTCAAGTTGGTTAATGGTATTTAAATATTCTACATAACTTTACATATCCTAAAAATATGCTTATTATATTAGTGGTTGAACAAGAACGGTTTTCACACCATTCATGCAACCTGGCAGCCAAGGAGAGTGGACTGGAATGCGTATGTGCAAACAATGATGACTTCACTATTGAGTCAGTGGGGGCAGTAGACCCATTGAGTGAGCATGTGTACTGTGTGGCCATCGCATTCAAAACAACTGAGCGATCAGAGCTATAAATCTGCATCAAATTTTACATTAAGCTTGAACATTCCTCCACAGAAACATTCAGATGGTTCAGAAGGCTACAGTTATGGGCAACCGGTGATTGGCAGCTTCATCAGGACAAGGTGCCCACTCATGCATCACGTCTCATGCAGAGCTTTTTGGTGAAACATCAAATCACTTAGGTGACTCAGCACCCCTGCCCCCCACTCCCTACAGTCCAGATTTGATGCCCTTCAACTTCTGGCTTTTCCCAAAACCAAAATCACCTTTGAAAGGGGAGAGATTTCAGAACATCAATGAGATTCAGCAAAGTACAATGGAGCAGCTGATGGCGATTGGGAGAACTGTGTGAGGTCTCAAGCTGCCTCCTTTGAAAGGGACTTAGGCACCATTGTCCTATGTACAATGTTTCTTGTATCTTCTATCTTCTTCAGTAAATAACTCTATTTTTCATATTACATGGATGGATACTTTCTGGATAGACCTCGTATTTCTGTTTAGTAATAGTGAGACATTATACTTTCTCTGATTTTAATCCTTTAAAATCCATTGAAACTTACTTTATAACCTAACATATAATCCACCTTGATAAAAATTCCATGTGCACTTGAAAAACTATGCATTCTGCTATTATTAAGTGTGGTGTTCTATAAATGACAATTAAGTCCCTGGTTAACAGTGTTGTTCCAGATTTCTATATTTTTAATTAAGATTCTGCCTATTTACACATCAACTGCCAAGACAGAAGTTTCTAAAATGAACTGCAACTGTAGTTTTATCTATTTCTCCTTTTTTTCTGCCAGTTTGTGTTTCAAATATTTAGCTCTATTATCGTGCTTATAGATATTTAGGACTAGGTCTTTTTAATGAATTAATTTTTTTATCATTATGAAATATCTCTCCATATTGCTAATTATATTTCCTGTTCCAAAGTCAATTGCATTGAATATTGACATAACCAATATAATTTTCTTTATGGATGGTGTTTTCATGGCATATCTTTTAAAATCCTTGTTCTTTTAACCTTTGTTAAAATATTTGAAGAAGATTTCTTACAGACAATATGCAGTTGTAGGTCTTGTTTTTTTATATACCCTGATAATTTCTGCCATTAAAGTATTACATTTAATGTAATTATTTATATGGTTGAATTTGAATTGAGCATCCTATGTTCTATATCTCCCAATCTGTTCCCTTTTCTCATTATTCCTTGCTTTTTCTGGGACTGAATAATTTTTAGTATTTCAATTTACCCCCACTATTCGCTTATTAGATTACCTGCTTCTTCTGTAGTTTTAGTGATTGCTTGGTGTTTAAAATAGAACGCAACTTACCACAATCTAACTTCTAATTATACCATGCCATTTCACATATAACAAAAAAATTTTACAATGAGTACATCTATTTCCTCCTTCCTGTTTTTTGTACTATTGTCATCACAAACTAGCTACAGTAGGATTGTCATATTGGAGAAGCTGAGTGTAGGAATTCTGGTTGACAGTCCCAGCTAGCATTAGCTTTTGGGTAACCCATATTAAAGTACTAGAAATGTGAGTAAAGCTGTCTTGGACACTCCAAACTAGTCCATTCTCCAGCTGAATATCAACAACTAACTTCATCTCATGCTACAGCAGGAAGAACAACCATTCACTTATAAGCCCATCCTTTCCTGACCCACAAATTGTGACCCACACAAGTTAAGAAAGTGCAGAGAGTCCCAAGTAAGATGAACCCAGAGGCCCACACTAAGACACATCATAATTAAAATGATCAAGGTTAAAGACAAAGAAAGAATCTTAAAAGCTGCAAGAGAAAGACAGAGAGTTTTTAGGTAATTTGTTAACAAATTATAGAAACATTACAGATTCTGTTACATAGAAGTGGGGTTCTGTAATAAAAATCTTAAAACATGTAACATTGGCTTTGGGACCAGCTGTTAAACAGAAGCTGCTAGAGCCTCAGGAAGACCTGAAGGACATTAGTAAAAATGTTAACAGATGGAGAAATGACAACCCCTCTTACACAGTGGTGGAAACTTCACAACACTATTCTTTACATAACAGAAAAGAGAAAACATGCCCAATACATTAGTAGGTTTGGTTAAGGAGATTTCTAGACAGAAGGTTGAAAGCATTAGTCTCTTTTCGTCATGTAAGATAAGGTATGCACAGAGAAAGATGAGCTAACAAAAGAACTGTTTCATGTTCAAGCAGAATTTAGAGGAAATATAAAATTGCCAGGACTAGCTCTTTTCAAAAAGAAAAGTTTCCATCTCTATTTTCTCCGGATAAAAAAATAAGAAGTAGCTTCAGAGTAAATATGAAGTCTGGGGCTCTATAAGTAAAGCACAGTTTCATGATGAAAATTTCTATAGTGTGTCTATAAAACACTGTGGTGAGACTGTAAAATGATTTAAAATTGTATCTAGTTCAGTTCTATGAATCTTAACAGTGTGCCTCTTAGACTCTTCTTGATAAAACACCTCTAGGAATCTCAAAGGCATGCCTTTTGGACTCTTGCAAATAGAAACACTTCTGCAAATCTTACGTGTATTGTCTTATAATATCTTGCCTGTCAGTCTGAAGTAGAAGAAAAAAAAAAGCTATCTCAAACACAAATCTGGTTGTGCTCTGTGTCTAATGAAGTGATTATATTTTGATACACAGGAATCTGACAAAGCTTTTAAAGAAACATGTTAGATTGAACTGAAAAAAGAAGAGAGAGCATGAAAATAAAAGGCTTTTCAACTTCAAACTTCTACAAGAAAGAAGCAAGGCTGGAAAGGATACCCAGTTGTAAATGTAAACCATTTTTATAGAAAAACAAAGATGACTCAGAATTGATAGGCTGAAGCCAGGAGCCATGAATAATCACTTCTGGAGAGTAAAGTTGGCCCTAATAAAGGAACTAGCAACATCGGAATTTCAAAATTACCATGGACCGGTGAAAGCTACATGCCTCGGGTTCCCCATTTTTTAGTGGAAGTGCTTATCACAGTTATTCTATGCCTGATTCTTTAATATATGTTGAGCAAATAACTTGTCCCTTGAGAGGAAGTACACCTGTGGAGCTTCCTGCATATCTGGACCTGATTTAAATGACAAGATCTTGAACCTTGAGCTTGAGATTGAAGCCACAGTGGGATGAGAATTTTGGGATTCTCAGAAGGGGGTGAGTATATTTTGAATATAGGAGGAATGTAAATCACTTGTGTGACCAGAGGGTGGACTGTGGTTGATTTAGATGGTCACAAAGTCTCTGATACCTCTCCCATGAGGATGTCATGCCTGTGTCCCTTTTCAATGAAACTGTGTGGGCTCTGGGACTGCTTTGACCAACAGAATATAGAAGTGATATGGTGCCAGTTTCCAGTTTTGGCCTTAAGATCCTGGCACCTTCCACTTCCTATCTCTTGGAAAATTCTCTCTACGAGCTCTACACCATAGCATTAGAAGTCTAACTACCCTGAGATTACCACGCTATAAAGATCACATGAACCCAGTCTGCCACCTCTGTCCAGGCACCATATATACGTGTAAAGATGTCTTGCATCCTCCAGAGCAATCCACCAGCTGAATACGATCCAGTGACCCCAGTCAATGCAATATGAAAAATGAAAATCACTCAGCTAGGACTTGCCTTAACTCCCAATCCACAGACTTATAAATTATATAAAACAGTTGCTGTTTTAAATGACTGTGTTGGGCAACTTACTATGTAATAATGGACTGCTGGAACAATGATTTTTTTAAGTATCTTCAACTTGTTTTAGGGGCCACAATGTCCTGCCACCACTTCCTACAACCCAATTAGAAGAAGAAGCCTAAACCTAGATATAGTTCAGAAGTAATTTGAATAGTTCGTTATAAGGTAAAATTATTTCTTAGAGATAAAATGGCCAACTTTCTGAGAGACATAAAAAAAACTACTTTTCAAACATAATAAACTTCAACTTAGTTATTACAATTAAAACCAACCATTTTCTTCTTACTAAATAAACTATTGTACATACATAATCAAAATAAAAGGCTCATGCTCACATTGTCCTTTAGTTAGTTCATTTAATAAATGGTTATTTACATACTTTCTCATGATTGAAACAAGACCAGTATTACAAATATAAAATTAAGACCATCTGTAGTAATGTAAAGTAGTGATTTAAAATATAACATTAAAAAACACTGGTTTATTAAGATAAATTATGGCCCTGACTGGTGTGGCTTGGCTGGTTGTGTATTGTCCTGCAAAGCGATTGGCTGCAGGTTTTATTCCCAGTCAGAGCACATGCCTGGGTTGCAGGTTTGGTACCCCAGTCAGGCAGTGTACGAGAGGCAACTAATCAATGTTTCTCTCTCATGTCGATATTTCTCTCCCTCTCTTTCTACCACCCTTCCTCTCTCTCTAAAAATAAATAAATAAAATCTTTTTTAAAAAGATAAATCATGAAGTACAGAACAGGTAACAGTTGTTATTAAAGTGATTATGTATATACACACATATGTATATGTAATTGTAATGTCTGTGTGTATGCACACACATCTTTTAAAATGGAGGACTGTCTGACACAGTATATTTATGGCAGCATTACAACAGCTAAAAACTGTAAACAACTTAAGTATACACTAATAGGAAAATAGGACAGAAGGGTCCAGGGGAAAGACTTTAATTTTTTTATTCTATACATTCTATACTTGGCATATAAGTTCAGTTGTTAAAATCTTTACTACTGGCACATAATGCTTGAGAAAATTTACAATTAAAAACACACCATTTAGACTTCCGGCCAAGATGGAGGCTTAGACGGACACGCTAGGTCTCCCTCTACAACTAGAGAGGAATACAACTACTTCAAAACAAAAGATAACTAGAAATTCCAGAAAATAAAACTACACGGAAGCCCAACGTATGAAGTTATAAACCAGCGGTGCTCTTTGGGCAGGTAGGAAGAGCAAAAGGGGGCGGTGCTGTTTGCGGTAGCACCAGGGACAGCGGCAAGGAGGACAATCCCGGCTGCAGTCAAACCCCGGCGGCTCGCAACCCCAACGCTGGGAGAAGCAGCCACCACATCGCCTTGAACAGTGAGGCCCAGAGGGCGGGAGGACGGATCCCGGTCACCTAGCGGAATAACTGTATGAATCCATCTTGGACCCCCGCCCCCACACAAACCGCCACAGCTCTGCGAAATAGGTCGCGGACAGGCGCTGGTCGCTGGGTTGTGACGAGTACACAGGCACTGCCCCCTATAGCCGGCCCAAGAAAACAAAACGCATCTGTCAAAATGAGGCAGACAACTATAGAAGTCCCGGTGGCACAGCTCACCAGGCAACAGATGAGGAATCTGACAGATGAACAAATAAGAAACCTGTCAGAGGCTCAGTTCAGGGCCATTGTTATCAGGTGGCTTACAGAATTAACAAAAGATATGGAAAAAGATGAGAAAGAAGCGAAAAACACTCATAACGAAAGGAACAAAACCACATACGAGACAGATTGTGAGGGAAAAAAAATCCAGAGTTCATTTCAACAAACCAGAACATAGAGAAGGAACAAACAGTCAACCAGTGCAGAGAGAAAAAACGGAAAGCAACGATGAGAGGATCAGAAACCTCTGGGACAGCTATAAAAGGCCCAACATAAGAATCATTGGCTTGCCAGAGAACGAAGAAGATGAACTAGAACTTGAAAAATTGAGTGAAAATATAATAAAGGAGAACTTCCCAAACTTGGGGAAGGAAATAGACTTACAGGTCCAGGAAGCACAGAGAGTTCCAAAAAAACTGGACCCAGGGAGAACCACTCCAAGACACATTATAATCAAAATGTCAAAAGTTAAAGATAAAGAGAGAATCTTAAAAGCAGCAAGAGAGAAGAAAAGAATCATGTACAAAGGGGCCCCAATTAGACTATCAGCTGACTTCTCAAGGGAGACCCTGCAGGCAAGAAGGGACTGGCAAGAAACATTCAAAGTAATGAAAATCCAAAACCTACAACCACGAATACTCTATCCAGCGAAATTGTCATTCAGAATAGAAGGGCAGAGAAAGTGTTTCCAGGACAAAATAAAACTGAAAGAGTTCATTAGATCCAAACCACTGTTATATGAGATGTTAAAGGGACTGGTTTAGAAAAAGGAGGATCAAAACTATGAACATTAAAATGAAAACTGCATCACAAGAAACAACAACAGAAGCTAGGGAATTGAAACAAAGGCAAACTAAACAGGCAACAAGAGTGGAAAAAGAACTATAGGTATGGGAAACATATTGGGGGGAGGTCAGCAGGGAGGGGGAAGGGGAAGAGGGAGGGAGATGATATAGGAATTAAGGATCATGGTAGGAGGGAATGGAATAGACAGAGAGAGGTTCAGAAGAACTATATGCACAATTAATGGACGTGGTCTAAAAGGGGGGACAACTGAAGGGAGGGGGGCCACCGGGTGGAGGGGAGAAGAGGGAAGGGAAATTGGGACAAATGTAACATTATAATCAATAAAACACATTAAAAAAACAAAAAAAAAACACACACCATTTCAAGCTAATATCTATGACCATGTTCTACTGTCTTTAGAGCCTGAACAATCCTTTGGCCTAAGCACTGAAAAACAGACAAAATTATTTCTCAGGGAGAATCATAACTCATCAGCACATATTTCTTCAGGCTACCTCTATTCATAGGTGGCAGATAATATATTCAAATACATTTCCTCCTCAGGCTCCCCAACTTTTTAAAAATGATGCCAATCCTACTCCCAACCTAGCTGACAATTAAAGCGAAAGGTTCATATCTAACTGTAACTGAAAATAACTACACTTCAGGTACTTGTCAGGGAGTAAAATGCTAACCTTATTGTTACTCAGTTTCACCAAGAGCTTCTGCAGGACTGCTACATGCCGATTTAGTCCAGCCATTCATTATTCTAAAGCTGCATGTCTGGATTAAGACATACCAACAATCAACAGCATTCTTGGTTTTGTCCTTTTACTACTCTCCTCCCTATTCACCCAGTAGAAATATGTTCAATAAAGTGCCTTTGATATTAAGTCACTAGACTGTGTTGAAGAAAAGTTTAATAGGTCTGGAGAACAGTCTCCGATTATTTACTATAAGGACACTGTTGATTTGAGTATGCTGCACCACAACTAAAAGGACATATTTTCCTATGAATTATAATTGTTAAGCTTCTCCTAAAGTGCTGATAAATTTTGATCTTATGAAAACTAGAAAACACAGCTCATCATATGATAGGTCATTTAGAGAGCTTAGACCAAAATTGTGATCCACTTCAAGCAAATACAAGAGCTTTTATGAGATGCATCGTGTGTCCTACCCTTAGTCCATTTGTTTCATTTCTCATCCCTCTTTTTTTTTTAAGATTTATTTTATTCTCATTTGAGACAGAGGGGAAGAAGGGAAAGGGAGAGGGAGGGGGGAGGGAAGAGAGAGAGAGAGAGAGAGAGAGAGAAACATCCATGCAAGAGAGAAAACACTGATCAGGTGCTTCCTGCACACCGCTAACCAGGGACTGCACCCACAACCTGGTCATGTGCCCTGACGAGGAATCAAACTGGTGACCTTTGGTTACAGGATGATACTCTAGCCAACTGAGCCATGACAGCCAGGGCCCTGCTGTTTTTTAAAAATTCTCAACTGATGATGTGTTTTTATTATTATTGCTTTTTAGAGAGACAGGAAGGGAGAGACAGAGAAACACTGATGTGAGAGAGAAACTTATTGGTTGCCTCTGTATGTGTCCCAACTGGGGGTCGAACCTGAAACCTAAGTATGTGTCCTGACCAGGGATTGAACCCACAACCTTTTGGTGTATGGGGAAAATGCTCCAACTAACTGAGCCACCCAGCCAGGGATCATCCTTCTTTTTTTTATTTAGGTACAATTTACATAGCATAGGGTTCACCCGTTGTAAGTGTACTACTATTCAGTGAAGTTTTAGTCAATTTATAGAGGTGTAATCTTCACTACGAGCCAATTATAGAACATTCCCGTCAGCCTCCAATATTCCTTTGAGTCCATATGCAGTCAGTCCCTGCTCCCACCCCCAAACCTCCTCTGATTTGCACTAATTAGATACTTCACACAAGCGGGATCACACCAGTTTGTTTTTTGAATTTGGCCTCTTTCACTTAGCATATTTTTGAGGTTCATCCATATTACAACATATATCAGTATTTCCCCTTTTTTTCAATTGTTGAATAGTATTTCAATAAACGGACATATGACATTTTGTTGGTTCATTTACCAGTTGATGAACATTTTAACTGTTTCTAATTTTTGTCTACTGTGAATAAAGCTACTATGAAGAATCACAAGTCTTTGTGTGGATATATGTTTTCATTTCTTCTGGGTATATTCTGAGAGGCGAAATTGCTGAGTTAATTTTAAGTGCCCAGATATTTAATCAAACGTTATTCTGGGACAGTATTTTCGGACGAGATTTACACTTAAATTGGTGAACCTTGAGTAGAGCAGATTGCCCTCCATAATGTGAGTGGGCCTCATCAAATTAGCTGAAGGCCTGAATAAAACAAAAGGCTAACCTCTCTCAGCAAAGAAGAATTGCCCAGAAGACTGCCTTTGAACTTCATATGCAACACCAGTTCTTCCCGGTTTTTCAGCAAGCTGGATTTGCACTCAAACTGCAACTCTTTTCTGAGACCCAGCTTGCTAGCCTACTCTACCTGATTTTTGACTCACCGACCTCCATATGAGCCAATTCCTTAAAATAATCTCTTCCTATATGGAGACACATCCTATTGGTTCTGTACCTCTGGAGAATTTGACTAATGCATATGGCCAAACTGTTTTCTAAGGTGGGTGTACCACCTTACATTCTTACCAAAAATGTATGAGAGTTCATGATTCTCCACATCCTAGACACTAGATATTGTCTGTATTTTTTATTACAGGCATCCTAATGGGTAGGAAGTAATACCTTTCTTTGTGTGTGTTTTTATTTTAATGTGCATTTTTTATAATTACTAAAGCTGTTGAGCACATTTTCATGTGCTTATTCATTATTTGTATGCCTTGTTTGATGGAATGTCTATTCAATTCTTTTGCTCCTTTTTTGGGGAGGCTGTTTGTCTTATCATTGAGTTGTTGGACTTATCCTTATCTGTTCTGGATATAGTACTTCATCATATATAATTTCCAAATATTTTCTCTGTGGCTTGTCTTGTTTCTTAACAATGTCTTTTGAGGCACAAAAGTTTTTAATTTTAATGAAGTCAAATTTATCAATTTTTTTCTCTTATATCTAATGTTTTTGGTGTTATATTTAATAACTCTTTCCCTAATAATCCAAGGTCATAAAATTTCTTTTATGCTTTTCTTCACATGTTTTATAATTTTAGCTCTTACATTTAGGTCCATAATTAATTTTGAATTTATTCCTGTGTGTGATTTTTAAAAGGAAATTAATTTTTTACATATGAATATCCAATTTACCCAGAACCATTAGTTTAAAAGACAATCCTTTCCCTACTGAATAACCTTAGTAGCTTTGTCAAAAACCAATGGACCTTATTGGATCCTGCTCTGAGGTTGCCTGAAGTTGGTCACTCGGTGTGTTAATTCTGGGCCTCTAGGGAAGGATCCTGGCGAAGGCCAATGTAAGACACTGTCTGTGGACTGGCCCTTGGTAACCTGTTTAGAGCTACAAGCGATCCACAGTTTGTAGCTACCTCTGCTGGGCCTGCGTGTATGTGAGAAGGACCAAAAAGACTGGCTTTTACCAACACTGGGCCTGAGGGACTACATCAAACTAAAAAGGTTTTGCATAGCAATGGAAACCATCAGCAAAATGAAAAAACTACCCACTGAATCGGAGAGCATATTTGCTGATACATCTAATATGGGCTTAATATCCAAAATTTATAGAGAACTTATGGAACTCAACACCAAAAAAACCCAAATAATTCAATTAAAAATGGCAAAGGTCCTGGGTAGACACTTCTTCAAAGAGGATATACAGATGGCCAACAGACATATGAAAAGATGCTCAACATTATTAATCATCAGAAAAATGCAAATAAAACCACAACGAGATATCACCTCATGCCTGTTAGAATTGCTATCATCAATGAATCGACAAGTGTTGGCAAAAATGTGGACAAAGGGAAATCCTTCTGCACTCCTGGTGGTACTGCAGGCTGGTACAGCCAGTGTGGAAAACAGTATGAACTTCCCTCAAAAAATTAAAAATGGAACTGCCTATGACCCAGTAATTCCACTTATGGGAATATATTTGAAGAAACTCAAAACACTAATTCGAAAGAATATATATATGCCATCTTATGTTTGTTGCAGTGTTATTTACAACAGCCAAGATTTGGAAGCAGCCCAAGTGTCCCTCAGTAGATGAGCAGATAAAAATATCTATGGTACATTTACACAATGGAATGCTACTTGGCCATAAAAAAGAAGGAAATCTTGCCCTACGTGACATCATGGATGGACCTGGAGAGTGAAATAAGCCAGTCAGAGAAAGGCAAGTACCAAATTATTTCACTCACATGTGGAATACAACAAACAAACAAGCATAACAGACATAGAGAGCAGGCTAACAGCTGTCAGAAGGGATGGAGGATGGGAGAGATTGAGCAAAAAAGGGTGAAAAAACTCATGGACACAGACAACAGTGTGGTGATTCTTGCGAGAGGAGGCATGGGGGAGTTGGAGGATGATATAGGGGGGATACATGGTGCTGGAAGGAGACTTGACTTGGGGTGTTGAACACACAATGCAGTATACAGATGATGTGCTGGGAAATTGTACACCTGAAACCTGTATTTTGTTAACCAGTGTCACCCCAATAAAATCAATATAAAGGAAAAAAATCAATGGACCACAAATGTTGAATTTATTTTGGACTCTCCACTCTGTTGATCTATATGTTTATCCTTATGCCAACGCCATATTGTCTTGCTTACTGTGACTTCATAGTGAGTTTTAACAATAATAAGTAACAACGTCCTCCAACTTATTTTATTCATTCATTTAAATTTTGTCATATTATATTAATGAATACCATATTAAATTCTTTCTGAGAGAAGACAGATATTAATAAATCCAAAAATAAAATACACTATATTTTAAAGATATTATTAAAATAACATATTTCTCTTAAGATTTGAAAGTGACAATCACTAATGTATTCCCCTACGGATAATTGTGCAATTAAGTCTCTCCCCTGCGCACACCCACAGCAAAAAACATTTACTGAATGCCTGTTAGACACTAGGGACAGTGCAAAGTTAGATGCTAATGATACAAAGACAAATAAGACACAGTTCACCACTCAGCATATAAATGGAGAATGATGGCACAGTGTATTACTACCAAGAATAGAAATACGTACAGTGATAGCAAAGGCAAGGGTAGCAAGGGATATTAAGTTTATCTAATCAGATTTACCTTACTTTACATAACAAACTTTTTTTCTGGAAAAAAAAAAGGGGGGGGTTTAAAATTATTTTTTTTCACACTAAGTGAGTTTTAAAACACCAGAGTCTAGTACTTAAAAAAGCTTGCAGTACGTAATCCTTTTATAATGTAGAGGTTCTCTCAACTAGTTAGATCTTTTCATTTGTTCTTTGTTTTTAAGGTTACAAAAGGAATGCACACTAATGGAAGAATTCAAACAAAACAAGTAATCATACTAAACTATAAAGGTTTCACTTTACTTCTAACCTACCCTGCTCTTCCCTCCACCACTAGAGATAACTTTTGTTATGCTTGGTCAACTGTTGATTTTTTCAGAGCTACAGCAGGTGAGAGACTATGAACTCTTAAAATCTTAAAATCGTAAAATCTTCAGACATATCTCGTCTCAGGTAAGAATGTCAGCCTCTTTCTCACCAAACGTGACATCAGAGCAGCTAGCAAGACTTAAAAATTATTCTTTTGTCCTTCTATATCCAATCTTTTGCCCTAGAAAAGGTTGAGATTAAGAGAAAAAGCAACCGACCTAAATAATGTATATATGTAAACTTTATAGTGATGATTCCTGAAACCTGTTCTACAGGAGATTTTCATAAGTGTCCTTAAAAAAGAAGGAAGAAGGAAGGAAGAGGGAAAGGAGGAAGGAAGGAAGGAGGGAAGGAAGGAAGTTTGTCAGCAGGCATTTTGAAAATCAAATACATGGGAAATACTGGGTTAAAAAAATATCAAAAATATTCACCTTTCATAAAATTGCTGACCGCCAAACTTTTAAATCATGGATCACCTGGCAATATCTTGAAAGACTAGATTGTCAAGAAAATACAGTGTGGGAAGCAAGCACCGGTTATAGTCTACCCTTCATTATAACACTGGCAGTAATTCATAATTTGAACAAATGAGGATCTTTAGAAATATGGATAGGACCACATAAATGTTCTACTGGCCAAAAGACTAAAAAGCTAAGTCTGCAAATTGTCTTAAGATTCTATTTTTACTATGTTGGAAAAACAGGTTTCCTTTCATTGGTGTATTATTTTTCCTTTGTACAATAAAAGAATAAAATTAGAGAGAGAAGTTTGGCTCTAAAATTAAATGCAGACAGTGTTTGCTTTAAATAATAGGTAATAATGAATAAATATAACCAAAAGGTCACAATGTACATTCTATCCATTTATAAATTTGCGTTACAAAACCAGAAGTTAAACTATTTAGGATATTAATATAATAATTGCTACATTGTAGAAGAACCTTTAACAGGTTAATAAAAAATTACTGTTAGTTATATTTATAGCCACCTCTATCTGTGTAAAAAACAATAGTAAATTTGGATCGATCTACTTACATGATAGATTTCAAATCAAGATATAACTCGGCAGTGAGTGCTGTTAAATTTGCCATTGAGATTAGATGGAGTCTTATTTACCAAAGTGTAGTCATGAATGATAACTTTTCAATATATCTTATTTCTGTCTTCCTGTTGAAATTTTAATTGGGAAGGAGAAATTTGGGAGGACTTCCTACTAAAGTGGATCCTTATGGTAACTAAAAAAACTGCAGTATGTCCTTGGTGAAAACTGTTCTGAAATTCCACCTCAATTAAAAAAAATAGGGAATATGTCCTCAATGGAGAAAAGTCGCCATCACATAATATATGGAACAATTAAGAATCTAAAAAGTAATGTGGCAGTATCATTCATTCATTCACTCAACAAACCATTATTGAAAACTTACTGTGTGACAGACCATTTTAGGCAATGGGGAACTAAAGGGGAATGAGAAATATCAACCATTCAGTGTTGGCTCTCTAAGGCAGATCCAAACAGAATCAATATAAAAAAATTCAAATTCATCTATCCATGTCCATGTAAAACCATAATACACTTGGTTAAAGCACATAAAAATATTTTATCTTATTGCATTATGCAATGCAAATAGTTTTCTTTGGCCCAAACACCAGCAAACTTCAATTATCCTAGAAACTCTTTCAAAGAAACATTACTTTGTTTCTGCCCATCCCCAAACCGCTAGATTCCCATGTTGTTGAAGTAGGACACAGAGATATGCTATAAGCAATACAAGTAAAGGTGCCCAGAGCTGTGTCTAAACAAAAGTTCATTACCTGGGATGAGGGCAGTGCTGGCACAGGTACTCAGTCCCTATCAATTCATCAGCAGCTGCTGACACATTCTTATGCTAACATTTTCTTCTAAAACTTAAGGCAAAAGGCAAAAATAGAAAACCTTTTACCAACCACAAAAATGTATGTTTAAAATATTGTGGATTAAAATTAGCCGTGATAATACTTTTAAAACCAGAGAAAAAGTAGAAAATAACAAGTACCTCCCTATGCCCACTACAACCTTCTGAATGGAACTGAAGCAGCAATGGTGTGATTTCAGCTAAGCAGCTTTACATCTGAGGCAACGTAAAATGATCCACCTATTAAGTAAACTACAAGTAACATGATAGGGGTAAATCTACCCTTTTAGAATCAGAACCCATTTTTCAAGTGTGTTTTTAGAAGGAAGAATGTAATCTTTAAGAGATCAACGGGCTTTCACTGAACTAGAAATTCACTAAACCAGAAATCAGTAGTTTAAAAATCTACACAATTTGACAACAAACTTGGCTATTGAATCTGAATTTTAAAACTAATATGTAACTGCTTTATTCTTGTTTTAAATCAAAGGGATTTCTTCTGGGACTACAAAGGAATGAGCTCTTTGCACTTAAGTCTATTTCATGAAGAAAGAGGCGGTTTCTGGCCTTTAAAAAAACAGGAGATTCGCCTACACGATCACCTGGGACAAACTTGGCCAGTGTGAGCAGGCTGGAAGGTTATAGGAGCCTGGGAATGTTTAACATCAAGAAAGGAATTACAGCTCAGTAAGATCACAGGGAATTACACAGGAAATGTGAACAGTAACCCTTTCATATCTCGGTGCCCCTCCCACTGCCTGTGATAAATGGAGTCCTGCTGCACGCTGTCCAGCTATGCAAATGCACACACCAACAGCAGGGGTGGGGGGCCGGGAAAAAGGAAAAATCCATTTTATATACACACACAGCACAGCATAAATTCAAAATGACATGATAAAATCACATTGCTTCAGAAAACAGCCTTTAGCCTTTGTTTCTGCCACGTATGCACTGTATCACTGCCTTATTCAACAGAGTCCTCAGTAAAAATTCCAAAGAAACTTGAAGAATCAGGCGGTGGTTGGGGGAGAATAGTTGGCGGAGTCATCGTAAGTAGGAAAACGTGGCTCCTCTGAAGCTGACCAAACAAACAGGTCTCCACCCTGGCTTATGTTTAAACATCTTGTTCCTAGTCAGTCTGGAGGGAAAACATTCTTTCCACAATAAATAATATGCAATCGAGTCAGAAATTCTTACTCCAGCCTTTGTCCACTCTGTGCAAAAGTTTCTTCAGTACCATAAGCCAAAAACTAAGGGAATTCAACTGATTACGAACGTTTTAAGAGTAACTTAGTTATATAAAGTCAAGGCAAATTAAAATATTTTCTAGTTGCTAACTTGGAAAAGCTAATCTGACTGTGAAGACCCTATATTCCTTAGAGACCACTGGTTGGCATCTCAAGAAAACAAGCTATCTTTACTGCAGCTGCTTCTGGAAAAGGGGAAATGCTCAGTTTCTATAAACAGGTGAGTTTCAGAGAAATTAATTAAAAAACAAACAAAAAACTCCTTCATGGTCCTCAGATAATAAGGGCATGGGTAGGGTATCAAAATAAAATGAATAAAAAAGTGATTTTTCCAATGGGCTAAGTTTAAAATATGGAATGGAATTTCATAAGTCATGTTGAAACAAGATTTAACTTTTCCCACTGATATAACTTCAGAATAGAGATGGTCAGCCACAAAGAGTAGGTCAAAAAATAAATGAAAGTGACTACAGAGATGAAGAAACAAACCACCAATAAAAGTCAAAAGGGTAAGCTTTTTAGAACTATCCAGAAGTGGGAACAATAAAACTGAAGGATTTTATTTCCTGCAATGTACCTCTTCCAAAGCACACATTTCTTCTCTAAGAAGTAGCCTATACCAGTAGTGTTTTTGTACAATAAATGGCACACTCAAATGGCAAATGAGAGATTTCAATTATGACTTTCCAGGTGCCTTAAAGCCAAACACTGATGTCTAATTTCTATAGCACTGGCTCACAGGTAGGCAGTTCCAGACGCTGCAACAAGCTAAAGGTACTGCCCTGACCAATGTGGTTCAGTTGGTTGAATGTCATCCAGTGAGGCGAAGGGTCACTGGTTCGATTCCTGATCAGGGCATATGCCTGGGCTGCAGGTTCAGTGTCCAGTCAGGGTGCGTACAAGAGGCAGTGATCAATGTTTCTCTCTCACGTCAATGTTTCACTCTCTCTTTCTCCCTCCCTTCACCTCTCTTTAAAAATAAATAAAATCTTTAAAGGTGCTGCTCTTTCCATAGATTTACTATAGAGTTGCTATACAATTTACATTAGGAAAACATTAGCAGAATGAGAGGACACAAAATGATAAATGAACTCCAAATAATAAACCAAACTTCTGATTGGGGTTCCAAGAGAGAATCAATTCCCCATTATAGTGTGGATCCTGAAATGCACCAAGTGGAAACTCAATGGCGCTATCTCCTCAACGGGAAATGAGAGCTTACTTTTAGGGCTTCTTAACCATTTTTTACTCATGTCTTGTTCTGTTAAGCATAAAAACTTCATACCCTCTTTGTATATTATTTGAGATTTCAAGATAACTTAAGTATCATATAATCGAAAAGAAACTATAGTAAGATAATTTTTATTGTTTTTTCAAACAATGTACTACAATAAAATTTGTTAGCAAATACTCCTATACGTAGACAGATATTAATCAATACTTTACTGTTATCTTGAAGACAAAAAGGTACAAGATATCTACAAACACCGTGTTGATGAAAATCGAGTGAACTGTTGGGATCTTTCACCATATCTCCTCTCATGGAGAATTACTATAGCTAATGTTTTTAGTCCTACATTGGGCCTTAAAGAAATGCTGACAGATATATAGTAACCTTCGATATTGGTTAAATGACTCAGCAATAAGGCCTCTTTTTCTATTCCGAAAATAACAGTATTCTCTTTGCAAGTAATAAAGGATAGAAACAAGCAGTGTTAAGTCTTCATTCAGTACAAAGATAATAATAAAAGACACAAATTGTCGGCAGCCTTGACAACAATTATGATGTAAAAACAGCAAATATATCACCTATTATTTGCACATTTGTATAGCACTTTGCAATGCATAAAATATTTTATGTAATTTCAACCCTATAGTTTTATAAAGTGAGTATTATTTTAATAAAATAGCACAAAGTGGCTTTTTCAAAGTTACCCAGCTAATTAAGAAGCACAACCGAGATTTAAACCCTCCCGACAGCTATCCCATTCACTAAAAGCTCTTAACTTTGTCATGAAATTCTGAAAATATCTTCATCCAAACTTTAAAATCAGTTTATACATAATTAAGCACAACCATTTTCCCTCTCAGCCCACCCAGTATCACTCAATTCCTTTCTACCATAAAAATTCTAAGAGTTCCCATCACAGCAGCCTTTATGTCCTCATAACAGTATGACTAAGGGCACAATGAAAAGCATATTAAAAACAAAACTCCTTTCTGCTAGGTCTCATATCCTGTAAGTGTTCCCTCAAGCAAGGACATCATCACAGGCATAGGCTTTTAAAAGCATTGACTACTAAGGAAATGTCTGGGGTTGTGTGTTCTTCATCAGAATGAGTCAGATATGACACATACACCTCTTCATTCCTAAAAGGTGAGCTGGAGTCACCCTCTTATTCCCAGCCTTCTGGCTTAGCACAGACACTCACCCCAAGGACTTGGTAGAGAAAGGCTGACTACACATGAATAACAAAGCTAACAGAACGAAGTTATATTCCTATCAATTTTTAAAAATCATTCTAAATGTTTTATTTTTGAAAACTTATTAAAGACTGATAAAGTAATGGCATTAGCAATTTAATGTAAATATGAGATATAATGAAAGTAAAAATTTATTCATATAAAATGAGTATAGAATACTCACCTCTGTCAATAAAAGGTCACTGCCACCAATCCAATGCCAACAGGAATCCCCAATCTGGGTTGCAGTAAAAAGGTGAACAATTTGCAAACCGTGGAAACGCAGCCTCCAGTGAAAGCCAATGGTGTGTTCCACAAAGACAAAGGGGAGGACGCTTTTTATACGGAAGTTCCTACCCTGATTCAGGTTTGGTTCATTTTTATGCCAATGAGGAATCCAAACAACATATTTCTTATTGGTCCAAATAGCAGTGTCCTGATTGGTCAGCTTTGTGTATTCTGATTGGTTGTTACATAGCTGCTCTGACTTGTCAGTATAAATGCAAATAAGGATATAGCTACAAAGTTCCGATGGACAGGGCAGTGTACAGTGTACTGGTTGGGAGACAATGCCAGGATCTCCCTTATAAGGGTCACATCAGAGAGCAGGAGCACAGTGCAAGAGGCGTGGAAACTCAATCTATGGCTTTTCCCTGAAAGGCAGCATTTGTGAAAGGCCTCTGTCAGCAATGGCTGCTAGACTATGATTAAGATTTTGGGCCTAATTAACCATGAGGAATCCTCCCTGGCAGGTAATATTCCTCATCAGGGTTCACACCTCTTAAATTTATTGTGAAGATTATGAGACTAAATTACATAAAAAATGCTAAGCATCTTACCTAGTACTTAATGACTACTCAGTAAATGACTGTTGCTATTACTAATATTATTGACATATAAAAAACAAAACATATAATGAAAGGTCTTATTTAAAATGAACCAAGGAACAACACAATCTGTGAATTATTTTAACATATATTCAAAACAGAAATATCTGTTCTGTGCATAGAAATGTATTCATACAAATATTCAGGAAATGACTTGGAAGAATAAATGGCAAAAGGATGACCTCTGGGAAGATGGGAGGGTAAGTCAGTCAAAGGACTTTTAACCTGATCTGTAATATTTTTTAAAAGTATTTTTGGATTCCTTCTGTAAATAAAATCAATGTTTTAAAAACAAAATAGAAAACATACATAGACAAAAATATTATCTTAGTAAGTTTCTCAATTCCATAGTTGACTTCAGTATTACATGAAAAAGAATACTTTTATTTTTAATTAATGTGTCCAAGTGAAGTCTAAAGTCTCCTTTTCTTGACCAGGCCAGTGTAGCTCAGTTGGTTGGAGTGTCATCCCATAAACCAAAAGGTCGCGGGTTTAGTCCCCAGTGAGGGCACATAAGAGTGATATTTCTCTCCCACATTGATGTTTCTTTCCCTCTTTCTCTCCTTTCCTTCCCCTCTCTCTAAAATCAACAAGCATGTCCTCTGGTGAGGATAAAATAAAATAAAATCTCATTATTTTTATTCAAGCTTTATGGGGTAGACATTGCTTTCAATAATCTTCCTAATGATATTCCTAATTGCTATATTAAAAATACCTGCTTGTGCAAATAAGAAAAAAAAATTCTATTTAGTTTTAAAGCCACTCAATGTATTTAATCAATGTGAAAGAAGGTTTTCAAAGGCCAGGAAGACATAAATCAAAATGGCTTTACATAAAAAGATTACTTTTCTTCTTAAACTTTGAATGTGTGTATATTTAATACACCAAATACAGAAAGCTGAACCCTTGATTCTTTTTGAAGCCAAAGGTTTGCCTATTTAAAATCATCCCAACAATTTCAAATGTCTTGAGGGTTTCTTTAATTAAAAATTTCTCCTTCTAGGCTCTTCTTAACTTCTAATTCTTGTCTGTACCATATTGATGCTGGTTTTAAAATTCTAATTTTCCTTCTAGTTTACAACCATAACTTTGACTTTTTTGTTCCATTCTTTTTTCCTTCAGATCAGCTAGATTTGAGCCTACAAATTGTGGGCAAACCAGGTCACCAAAGCTCTTATTAACTCCCTGAGAGTAGCAAATAGCAGGTCCCCAGACGTGGAGATAAGCCACATGCACCACAGGCCCAACCAGGCAGGGCCCCAGGAATTTACAAATCCAGCTTATAAATTAAAGGACTCTAGTGTTATAAAAAGAGATAGACATTTTCAAAGGATGAGAGAGAGAGAAAGCAGTCTCTCACTGACCAGGAGGACACTGGGCTGAATAAAAATCCCCACCTCAAAGAGCTGTGGGATTCAGCGTTTGATTGTGGGAGGCCGTGCAACCTCTTTTAGAGATATTTAAAATTAAAGAAAGCCCTTTTCTGTAAATTAATGGAGAAGAGTATTTGATCAAAAGGTATTACCTATGATTTCAAATAAAAAATTCTAGTTATAATTTGTAGCTAGTACAGGGCAATTCCGATAATAATTATAGTAATATATAGCTTTATTTCTAGAAAATGAAAAACATATGTATAACAATTTTTTTCACTTAGGTGCTCAGTTATGGACTCATTAATATTAAACTGTTGTACCTATAAAAGCGTACAATAATGGTTCTTCCAGTAGATGACTCCCTGAATTCTTTAAGTCTTTACTTAGCACAGTAGTGAACATGAACTTTGGAGCCAGATGCCAGATCCACTACATACAAGTTGTCGTTGGTTAAGTAACTAGATTGCTCTGGGCTTCAGTTTGTTGGCTAATATTACCACCTACTTTATAGAATTACTGCAAGGATTACATAATTCATTTTATGTAAAGCGCTAGAACTATGCCTGACACAGAGAAATGCATTGTAAAATTCTTGGCTGTTATCATCTTTAACATCAGAAATGTACAACTCTCAGAACAGAATTTTAAGCACAGTTTACTATAACCACTGAAGGAATAGGTTCCTTGAGACTGCTTAGTTCTATTTCAGGACATATTCCAAGGCACTGCATCACTTTCTCTTGAGCATCCTAATGATTTCATAACTCCTCTATGCCTCCATGTACCCTATGCTCCAGTTCTCCAGTTACTCCTCTTCCTCTGCACTGTAAACATCTTGAGAACGGGGACTGTATTCTACCTTGTAGTCTCAATATCTAGCACAGAGCCTTGCATAAAATAGATGCTATTAACTACTTATCTGACAGCCTCACTCAAGTTAGGTTCCTAAAGACAGAGTATACTGAATGTAGCTCTTTGTATCCTCAGAGGATCAGTGGTGTTAAAACCTAACACCTACATTTTGTCTCCAAGTTTCTAATTTATTTTGAGTTTTATTTGAATTTATTCATGATGCTTTATTTAATAAAACAAAATGCATTTTGAAATGTAACGATTCTTTTTTTTTCCCTAAAAGCTCTTCATAGAGAAGGAAATAAAACTTTTCAATGATATTTTAGTTCTCAAAGTGATGACCACAGAGAGGAGAAGCAACCAATGTCTGCTGCCTGACCTCTTCCACACTGCTCTTCTTCCAGGACCTGGCCAGCACAAAGCCTTTCCTCAAAAAGAGTCACCCTTGGACTGCTGTACAGATTTTATCCAGTCAGTACTGTTTCCTTGCTCTTTCACAATTATGACATGTTTGTTATTTCAAAATTCTCTCTGCCCACCCAGTTTGTGACCATGCCCAGTTCAGCTTATGACAAACAGCCACCTTGGGCAGCATTCTATTGCTGATCTCGTAAAACCTGAGTTCAGTGCTGAGAGCCTTTATACCACTTAGGAACTCATCAATGGAGCTCATCAATCAAAGATCTTCAGTGGGAGCTTCAGTCTGATGTCTGACTGCTACCACACAGTGGGGCTACCTCCCAGCATCCTCAATCTCAAGGCATGCACATAGCCCTATGAAAAGGGTAATAACCTTTTGGGAGTTTAGATAAACACTTTTCTCAGTTTTCTCAGAGGGAAGGAGTGATTTAACATTCCTCTGAGTCATTCTGTTACCAGATTACTTCCAGGTGTTATAATTGGGCCTCTCCTCCACAACATGTGTCACTTACCTAATATTAGGTCAGAGCATGAACACACGAGTCACATATGATCCCTCCTTCTTATACTCCTTACTCAAAGTAGTAAGATAAGTGATTTATTCCTCTTGACTTTACAAGATGAAATTAAGCTGATTTCTTTGCTTAATGAAATTAAAAATAAAAACGCTGTCAAATTGAAACTTCTTTGCTCTCCGTAGTGCTCGTCAGTCAAGAAATTTTAGATTAGAAAGGACCTTAGGGAGTCCTCTTTCTCATTTAATATATCTAGCCTGAGGTGCAGAAAAGTTGAGGGTTTGCCATGGTCACACACACATATACACCCAAGCTAGAACAAAGGTGTTCCTGCCTCCTCAGTCCGTGTGCTTTCCATACACCACACTAAGTGGGTCTCTTGCCAAGAACTTCGTCCTAACCCATAATCCTGAAGAGGCTGTTCTCATTCTCAGCTTCACCTTACTCTCTATGTCTTGGTAATACAGCTACATAATTAACTACCCCCAAAATATGGAAAGATAAGTCTTCCATCTCTAAGAATAACTTAGGAACATCACTATTTTCTTAAAGATATTACCCCTAGCAACTGCTACAGGCTTTTTTCTTCCACACAGGTTCCAAGACAAGACTGAATGTACTCTAAGATCCTGCTTCTTTAAACAGTCCTCAACTATATTCTGATAAAAATGGGAAAACCCCATATATAAGAGCTCTTACTATAGAGAAAGAATGGAGCCCAATGCCCACTTGAAAAAGTCACATGACTAGGAGCATTCAAGGTAAGAATAACAGCCTATCAGAAGCTCAAAGCAGCAAGAGGACAGCTTCTGTCATTGGTCATAATGTAAATTCCATGCCCTGTGTTACCTGACATAGTCACTGACCTGGACGTATTAGAAAACAAGCTTGCTAGTACGTAACTGGCAATATTCCCCACCCCACCACCATAAAATCCATTAATCCAAGAATCCCAAACATATTCTGAATCTTACACTTTGCTATGGCAAATACTAAAAACAAAATTTCAAATTAGACTCTCTCTTCTTCTTTTTTCCTGGTCTAATAAGCAGCAAAATGGCCTGAAAGTGGGCAACAGGAAAAAGGAAAAGAGTATCTATTTAGGACAGATCAAGAAAATACTGAGAAGTAATGTAATATAACACAGGAGTATATTTTGAATGACTTTCTTAATGTTTATTTTGACATGCATTTGAAAAATAATAATTTACTGAAAGTTGTGCCAATCTTAGGGTTTTCATAATTTTTATCTCTATATAAAAATTAATAAAAAAATATTTTGTAAGTCATTTCAAATTACAACTCACTAATAGTCTGAGGTTAAAATCTCAGATCATATTAATGAAAAATAAGAAGCAGATAAGTAAAACCCCCTATTAAACTTCTCATTTCATATTGAGGCAAAACAAGGATACCATCTCATTCTTGACTATTAGAGCCATTACAGAGATTTATGGTTTCAAAAAAACTTAAAAATTATTCCTAGCAGATTTCAAAGCAGCCTATTTACCTTTAGATATGTCATGAATTTAAAATATCAATCAAATTATAATTAAAAATAAACTTTAAATCAAATAGCAAAAAACACATGAAACAAAAAAATTTTAAACAGCTTAAAATAAGATAAATGAAGTAAAACCAATTAAATCAATATTGACAATAAATAAAAATAAAATATCTGTTAAAAGACAAAGGTTCTCACTAGGTTGAAAAAATTAACTGTTCCACTTTTAGGAAACATATTTTTAAAAAATGACAAAGAAAGGATATAGTAAAAAGTACAGAAATGTATAGGAAAATGTAAACTAAAGTAGCAATATTAATGTCAGCTAAAATATAAAACACCAGGCATAAATTAGAAAGTCATGTTATTTTTATAAAAAATTTATAATCTTCAATTGAGATTCTGACAGTAAATAATATACTAACACACATACCAAACCAAAAACTGACAGAAATATAAACAAAAATTAATGGAAGAAATCATTAATTTATATATTTAAGACTTTCATCAAACAAACAGTAATCATAAAAAAGTTTAACAGAATAAATATTTAGGTAGCTTACAAAGAAGACAAATTCTTTAAAAAGGTCTGTGGAACTGTACCAAAATTGATCACAAATTAGTCCATGAAGACCACCTTAAAAATTAGAAATGCGCAGCCCTAGCTGGTATGGCTCAGTGGATTAAGTGCTGGCATGCAAACCAAAGGATTGCCGGTTCAGTTCCCAGATTCGATTCCCAGTCGGGGTACGTGCCTAGGTTGCAGGCCAGGTCCTCGGTTGGGGGAGAGCAAGAGGCAACCACACATTGATGTTTCTCTCCCTTTCTCCCTCCCTTCCCCTGTCTCTAAAGATAAATAAATAAAATCTTTTTAAAAAATTAGAAAAGCGCAGTACTGTATATCAATTTATCAATTTATGAATAATTAGTATGTAAAGTTTAAACGTTGCTTGGAAAATTGAGAAGTACACTCTCCTAAATAACTACTGCATCACCCTAGCCAGTGTGGAGCAGTTGGTTGGAGCATTGTCCCAGAGACCAAAAGGTCACAGGTTCAATTTCTGGCCAGGGCACACACCCAGGTTTTGGATTTGATCCCCAGTTGGGGATGTACAAGAAGGCAACCAACTCATGTTTCTCTCTTAAACTGATGTCTCTCTCTCTCCCTCTCTCCGCAACCCCCTTCTCTCTCTCTCTAAAAACGATGAAAAAAGTGTCCCCAAGGATAAAAAAATAAAAATAAAAGTATAACTACTGCATCAACAGAACTCTTGGCATACAATCCTATGCTATTTTAGAAATTGTTAATTGTATTTTCTCAATTGTTAATTGAGAAAAAACACCAAAATAAATTGAATATGGCCAAAGAGTACAAAAAGAAAAACACAGAAGTCATAAATTCTTAAATGTTTTAATTTTCTATTAGGATATAAACTTTCTGCCATAACGAAGAAATACAGTACCACATGTTAGAAACTTTTCTTTTTCATGTCACAATACAGTGTGGCAGAGGGAAGGGTGCTTCACAAGATCATTCAGGGACCCAGGCTGGCTCTATCATCCTCCACAAGGCTTCCATCTCTGGAAGGTGGCTGTTATACCTGACGTAACCTCCAACCAGCAGAAAAGGAAAAAAAGAAAGTCTAAGTCAAGTGGCTTGTCTTTCAGGAGGTAACTTATACACATTACCATTCACCTCTCATCAGTCACAAAGCCACACCCTGCTGCAAAAGAAGCAGAGATGTAGTGTCTAGGTGGTCATCCATGTATGTGCTCAGGTAAAATCTAGGCCTTCTATTCCTAAAAGAACAGATTATAAGGAACATTAGGGTGTCTTCCACACACTCTTTCTAGGTAAAAAAAAAAAAAAAAAAAAAAAAAAAGTGTGAAACAAAACAAAAGGGAATATATGTAATTACTTCATTTTAGTTAGATTTTTAGTGCCAAAACACTACCAAATATCATTTCAGAAATTAGAAAAGTGCATCAATGAATTCTAAAGATGCATAGGTTCCATTATAATACATCAACTTATAGACTAGAAAGTACACTGAAAATTCATCTACTAGCTTTACTTTTTAAGCATATTTAATTCATGTATTATTGTTTATTTTGGGACTATTTATCTAAATGGATTTTTCAGGTTTACTCAGTTTTAGTCTTACACAGTGGTCTTCCAACAGTAGACAGAAGATAATCTTTTACTAGTAAAATAACTTAACAAAATTTATGGAAGATGTTTTTAAAAAAACAACATTACTGAAGTTGTTTTCATATTACTGAAGTATATAATAAAATATGTACATTTTAAGTGTATAGTTCAGTGAAATTTGCAAACACCTACATCCATATAATCACCACCATAGTCAGGATATAGAGCACATTCATCACGCTCAAACATTCCCTTGTGCCCCATCCAGGTTAATCACACTCCACTCCCAGCTACAGGTAACATCGTTACTTGTCTGCTTATTGTCACTGTAGATTAAATCTGGCTTTTCTAGCATTTCTGATATAATAATTTAGGTCAGTAAATGGAATCATAGAGTTTGTATTTTTTTGTATTTGGATTATTTTATTCACCATAATGTTTTTGAGATTCCTTCGTGCTGTTGTGTGTATCATTACTTTATCCCTTTTTATCATCCAATAGTTTTCCATAGCATGGACATACCAAAAGTGTTTATCTATTCACTACTTGATGGACATTTACTATTGCCAGCTTGAGGCTGTTATGAATAAAGTCACTATGAATATTCATGTACAAGTGTATCTGTGAACATGTTTTCATTTCTCTTGGGTAAATATTTAGAAGTAAAATTGTTGGGTCTTATAGTAATAATATGTTAACTTTTTAACACACTATCAAACTGTTTTCTAAAATAGTTTTATGATTTACTTTCCCACCAGCAATATATGAAAGTTCCAACTGGTCTACATTTCATCTAACACTTGTTCTTCTTTAATTTTCAATTATAGCTATTTCAATGATGTTCAATAGTATCTCATATTGATTTGCATTTTTCTGATGTCTAATGGTGTTAAAACCCCTTTGCCTGTGATGCACTGGCCATTCATTATTTTCTTGTGCCATTTATTTAACTGGGTTGTCTTATTATTAATGAACTGTAAGAGATCTTTATATATTCTGGCCACAGTCATTTGTCAGATATATGTATTGAGAATATGCTGTCTCTGTTTAAAGATCGCCTTTTCATTTTCTTAACGATGTCTTTTGACAAATAGAAGTTTAAAATTTTGATGGAGTCCCATTTGTCAATTTTTCTTTCATGGTTCATGCTTTTAGTGTCCTAAAAAAGCTTTGCCTATCCCAAATTCATATTTTTCTCCTGTCATTTTTTTTCTTAAAATTTTATAGTTTTAGTCTAATTAGAAACATGATTCTTTTCCATTTATTTTGTATACAGAAGAGGTAAGTGTTGCAGTTAATTTTTTTCTCTTTTCTTTTTTTATATCTGGATTGCCAGGTGTTTTAGTATCATTTGTTGAAAAGACTATCCTTTCTCTATTAAATTATCTTGGCAAGGTTGTCAAAAATCAATTGACCATCTATATGAGTGGGTCTATTTCTGGATTTTCTATTCTATTCCATTGACATATATGTCTTCCTTCAAACACCATCTTGATCATTGTAGCTTTAAAGAAGAAGCTTTAAAATGTAAAGGAAGTCTTGAAATTAGGTAGTTAAAACCTTCTAAGACTGTTCTTCCTTGTCAATTCTTATTTTTTTTTCTCTTTTACTTTCCTAGGTCCTTTGTATTTCTATATAAAGTTAAATTTCTGTTTCCATTTTCTCATTGCTAGTCGGCGGCGGCGGCAGCCGTCCGTCTCGAGAGACAATGGTGTAGCTTCTTAAGAGTCTATCTGCACCGCCGAGAATGGCTGTGCAGTCCGACTCGGGAGTGACACGGTATCTGTCTCCTCCCGTGTTGAATCGACATCTTGCGATGACGCTGGAGTGTCCTCTCCAGTGAAGCTGAAGCTACAGAGCCTGGGCAGGGTGATATGGAGGGTCTGCTGTTGCCCATGCAGCAGACCCCCCCCTCTCTTCGCAGCTGAAGGGTCCAAGGGAAAGACGGAGTCAATACAGCTTGGCTTCAGGTGCGCCGCAGGAGTTGCCGGTGTTGACTACAACGTCAAACCGCCTTAGGGACTCCGGCTCCGGATTATCTGTCGGGGTTTACTCCCTTAGCCTTTCCCCTGAAGAGGTATGCCGCAAGGCAGCGGAGGTTTTTTGGAGTCAGAGTTTTCCTTCTCTGATGTGCCCTGACTGGAAGATCGAATCAGCAACACTTAGCTCGCAGGCCGATGCTCAATCCACTGAGCCAAACCAGCCAGGGCTTCATTGCTAGTATAGACACATAAAACTAATTTTGTGTATCTACCTTGTATCCTGCAATCTGGATAAATTCAATTACAAATCCTAGTGGCTTTTTGGAAACCTTAGCATTTTCTCTATACATCATCATGTCTGCAAATAAAGATGTTTCATTTCTACCCTGCCAACCTGTATGCCACTTGTTTCTTCATACTGCCTATTACTCTGGCTGGGACTTCTATTACAATATTAGACACAGGGAAGAGAGTTGGCATACCTGTTTGGTTGCTTATTTAGGGGAAAAGGCATTCTATCTTTTAACATTAAAATTAGCTAAAGGCTAGGTGCAGATGACTTTTATCAGGTTGAGTTCCCTTCTGTTTCTGGTTTTCTGAGAGATCTTACCAAAAATGGTTGTTGAATTTAGTCCAATACTTTTTTTTAAATTGTTTTTCAATTACAGTTGTTCCATTTCCCCCCCTCTGCTATCCCCTGCTCCTGTGAATGACCCATGGATATGGACAACTAAATGGGGATGGACTGTAGTCCAATACTTTTTATGCAACCATTGACAGTATCATACAGCTTTTTCCTCCCATTTCCTGTTAAAGTGATGACTTATGTTAGTGTGTTTTCCCACATTAAACCAACCCTGCATCCCTAGAATAAATCCACTTTTTATATACACTGCTGCATTTTATTTGCTAATGATTAAATATTTCATCTATGTTCATGAAAGATACTTGTTCACAGTTTTCTTTTTCTCACAATGTCTTTATCTGGTTTTGGTATTACTATATGCTAGTCTCCTAAAATGAACTGAAAAGTGTTCTTTCTTCCTCTGCTTTCTAAATTATTTCTCCTTTAAATGTTTGATAAAATTCATCAGTTAAAACCTGTCTTCTGTTGGATTATTTTTTAAGATTTCATTATTAGTCAAAACTCTTCTTTAAAAACCTTTTTAGTGGATGCTTTCTTTTACTTACTACAACCCATTTTCAAAAATATTAGATCACTTCATGGAGAAGATCTTTACCATGCTGCGCTTCCTTTCCCCATCCCGTTCTGTGAGCTATTGTTCCCAAACATTTTACTTTCACATGCCTCATAAACCCTACTAGATGGACACTGGTTTTTTATTTTTGTTTTTGTTTTCGGTTTAAATAGTCAATTACATTTTTAAAAAAGTAAAATAGAAGGAAACTATTTGTTTTACGTTGATCCACAAATGAGCCATTTCTACCAGTCTTCATTCCTCTGTCTAGTCCAAATTTCCATGTGGTATCATTTTCCATTTGTCTAAAGAACTTCCTTAAATACTTTAATGTAGATCTGCTGGCCATGAGTTGTGCCAGCTGTTTTCTTAAAAAATTCTTATTTCCTCTTAATTTTCTTCCTTCTTTACTTTCTGAAGGTATTTTTATTGGTCATGAAATACTAGGTTGACAATTCTCTTAGCACCTAAAAATGCCACTGAATTCCATTCTGATATGCATAATTTCTGATGACAAGTTTGCTGCTATTTTTAAATGTATTCCTTTGAATGTAATATCTTTATTTCCCTCTGTGCATTTTTAAGAGTTTTTATTTATCACTGATTTTGGGCAATTATGGTGAGCTTTCGTTTGTTTTGGTATGTTTTGGGGCTGTGTGTGTGTGTGTGTGTGTATTGTCTGTGGTTTGATAAATTTCTTGGATTTATAATTTTCTTCAAATTTGGGGCAATTTCAGTTACTACACTACACTTATGTTAGACCCATGATTATTATCCTATGGAACACAAAGTTGTTGGTCATCTTTTTTGATCTATTTTCTCTCTATGCTTTTGGTTATATATTTTTCCAAGGTCACTGATCTTGTCTCCTGAAAGATCTAATCTGTATTTAATCCCATCTAGTAAAATTTTCATTTCAAGTTACTGTACTTTTTATCTCTGGGTGTTCCAATTTTTTCTTTTTCATATCTTCTATTTCATTCCTCATTATGTTTATATATATGGACCAGATTTATTATAGCTGTTTTAATGTAGTTGTCTGCTAATTCTCTCATTCCAGTCATATCAGGGTCTATTTCTATTGTGTCGTATTATGGGATTTTTCTTCAGCTTCTTTGTTTACCTAATAATGTTTAATTGGATGCAATTCACTGTGAACTTTATGTTTCTGAGTGCTGGATGTTTTTTTATTTGTTTTAAGAGTGCTGAACGTCTTCCGGCAAACAGTTGTGGATTAATATAATTGTTTTGAGACTTGGTTTTAAGCT
The DNA here is from genome assembly GCF_987537825.1 of Furipterus horrens. NCBI lineage: Eukaryota > Metazoa > Chordata > Mammalia > Chiroptera > Furipteridae > Furipterus > Furipterus horrens. Next base: position 153,946,131 of record NW_028327172.1, on the reverse strand, counting down.
CTTTTAGAATGGAGAGAAACCTTTATTCTAGGGCTAAAGCATACACTGACCTGGTAATATTTCATTTATCAGGTTGTCCTCGCCAGCTTCCTGGGGTTTCATTCCATATATGCACAGTTGGTACTAAGCCAGATCTTCAAAAGTACCTCTATAGAGATTTCAGGAATTCCTTCTCTTCCCAATTCACCCTCCAGGAGGGTGAGATTTAAAATGAATCAGTCTTTTCTATCCTGTCTCCTTACTACTTCCTTCCCTGCTCCATAGTGAGAGTTAAGTACTTCACTTCTAAATTCAGGTTGCTGAACTTTAAAGATTGAAAGAACTGGCCTCCCTCTACAGACCTGCTAAGCCTACCTTACTGAAAAAAGGAAGGATGCTAGGTAAAGAAAGGATACTTATTTTATATTCACTTTTTTACTTTATAGGAATTAAAAAAAAAAAACCACACATGGATTTCTCCTCTGTAGAACCTACTGCCAAATAGATAATAATACCAGTAAGTATTGAAAAGTGTAATTTTTCCCACATCTAACCCATAGTTATTCATAAAAGTATTTATTTCATTACCCTTATTTTTAAAAATATTTGCCCTTTATTATCTGTGTTGGAAGATTTCCTAAATGAAGCCCTAAACTGAAAGCCCCACTAAACCATTAGCTTATACATTTTTTTGAGGGGAAAAAAATGAGCAGATATTTTGGGGAAGGTTGAAGACAGGTATGTGGGTGGCATGAAGCAAATCAAATATAAAGTACTTTAGTATCACAGAGACCCTGAAAATAATTCTTTCCTTTATCGTTAATTCCAAGTGCCACAGTTCAATGGTTACAGGAAACTTGAATTTGAATGAATAGCCTTATTTGGGTCTAACTAACAGCATTTATAATTTAAGTTCTCTATTACTTAAATCATATTTTTGCTCTTCTAAGATAAGATAAGAAAAGGGCTATTTCATCCTCAATGAGATGTCCAAACACAGTCCCTACCTCTCAAAGAGCTTCTGGTTTAAGGCTGAGGATTAGGTACATTTTCCATTTCTAGAAAACTCTGACCAAAGGCTATTTCCAAATATGTTTCTTACTTCTAAAACTCAGTAAACTTTTGTTTAATAACTAAAATCTACTAGGGAATTTGTCCATGTACATACTGCTTATTTTAGACCAAAAGGCAATCAAAGTAAGTTTTAAATAAAAAATGAGAGAACAGCCCTGGGCGGTGGTTCAGCTGGCTGGCATGTCATCCTGTACCAACAGGATGAGGGTTCAATCCCCGCTCAGGATACGTACAAGAGGCAACCAATCGATTTTTCTCCCCGGCCGCCCTCCCTTTAAAATCAATAAGCATTTCCTTGGGTGAGGATTATGCTTAAATAAATAAAAATAAAATGTAAAGAAAACAAAAATGCCTCAAAGTAATAAATTCCTTAGATGAGGACTTGGCCAAACTGAAGTTAACCTTGACATTAGCTCTTCTTTCATCCCAAATATTGGAAACTTTACTGGTGAAATTGGTGAAAGCTTTCCAATACAAACACAGGAGGATTAATCTGAGGAGACACTACTCAGACATAAGATTCTAAAAGACAGAATCTCAGCACTGGGAAGATCTTCGAAATCAACTGTCCCCTTCTCCACTCCAGCAGTCTTCCTGCACCACATCCCGAAAGGTGATCACCTCAGCTCATACACTATCAGTGATGGAGAACTCACTGTCCTATGAAGTGGCCCAGCCTATTTTCATGCAGATGTAATTGTTATCAATATATTCATAATAGTGCTCATTAAAGTGAGCAGAAATCACTCACTCTGTAACATCTCTCCATTGATCTAGCTATGTCTTCTGTAGCTCTAAATCTCCAGTCCCTCTAACACTTCAAAACAATTCAAATGACAGAAACTTGGAATAATAAAGCTGCAAATTACCAGGCTAGAGGCTGGGCTGGTTAGAATGGTATAGGGTAAGGGAGTAGGAGGGATTTAGCAGATTTCAAATGACTTGAAGAAATTAAGGAGCAGCAAGAAGGCAACTGTGGCTAGAATACTATAAGACATAATGGTAGGCGATAAAGCGAGTGAGTAGAACTCGCAGGGTCTGGTAGAACATGGAGACAGTTTTATACTGAGTGTGATGGATAGCCATTGAAAGGCTCTGAACAGGGGAATAACAGGAACTGTTTAACACTAAAATAAAAAAATAAAAAAAAAAAACCCACTTTGCTCCTATATGGAAAACTGACTGAGGAGGTACAAGGGTACAAGAAGGAGATGAGGCAGGCCAGTTATTACTATCACCTAAGAACTTGTAGCGGTGATTTTAAGTTATATTCAAGTAGTAGTGGTGGGGTGGCAGCAGTAAAGGGGAATTTGGGATATATTTAGAAAGGAGGACATATCAGCCTTACTGATGGGCTGGGTGTGGGTTAAGAAAAAAAGAGAAAAGTCAAAGATGACTTCTAGTTTTTGGCCTGAACAACTGGGTCGACCATTTATGCAGATGAAGGCAGAAACAGGCTTTGGGAGGTGAGTTCAAGAGAGTTCTATTGCAAACACGTTAAGTTTCAAATGTTTATTAGACTTTCAAACAGAGATGTTGACTAGGCAGACACAAATATGAGCCTTGAATACATGGGAGAGACCAAGGCAAGGAAATAAACTTGGGAGAATAGGTGGCATTTAAACAAGGATGACATGAGATCACATAGAGAATAAACATAGAAAGTGGCCAAGGACTAGAACCTGAAGAATACCAACTTTGGAGACCATAAAGAAAAGGAGATAGCAAGGGAGATTCTGAAATTTTATGTGTATTTTATGTTTTCTAGTATAAGAGGAACTACAGATTTAGAGCTACAGAAAGACATAGCTAGACAGGAAAAGTTACAAAAATTTCTGCTCAGTGTATTGAGCACTATTAATGATTAAGCTGGTAACTTATTCTTCCTCAGAAAGCATTTGGAATTATTTTATATCTACAAACTACGAAGTCCATAATCAGCCACCATAATCTTCTTCAAAAATCACCTTTCAGAGTCACGTGCCTATTCTATTTCTGACTCCTGCCCATTGACTGAGTCTGGACAGCTGCATTACATGTGTCAGCTGCTCAATTATTTCTTCTCTAGCCTCTGGCAAGTGTCCTAGCTTCTGGATCCAAGTTCTCACCCCAGCTAACAACTTCTAGGTGCCCAACACTGACCAGGAGGCACGCTGAGATCATATTCCCAAGAGCCGCCAGAAGTTCTTGGCATATGATCAATGAAGCACACAATAAGTGAGTGTTCACAATTAATCAGGTGACAGAGAACAACTGACATGTTAGGGAACCGTAGAATGAGCCAGATCAAGACTGGAACAGAGAACAGGAGATTGTGCTCCAGACTAGTTACCCCAGGGGAAAATCCGCTTTAGGTTACCCGGTGTGATCTGACATCTTCTTTACCCAGAACAGTTGAAGTAATCTGAAGCTTAACCATGTGTCCAAGGATTCAGGACTTTCTGGAAGCTGGTAGCACTGTAAACCAAACTGTAGGTAGTGCCACTCTGGACACTAGTTCTTTCTGCCCCATACCCTCAGGGTTAGCCTGGAGACATCTGTTACTCTCTCTGCCTCATCTCTAAAAGAAATTCCAAACTATTTCATAGGTGTTTGTGAAAATTAAGCGAGATCACTGTAAATAAAGAGCCTGGTTCATAGAAAGTGCTCAGTACATATTAGCTATTCTCATTTATACTTTAGATGACCAAAAGGGTAAAGCATGTCTCTAAAATAAACACTTTTAATGCTCTTCTAGCACAGAATAATAATAAAAAGGGTTTTTTTTCTCTAATGTGTAAACTGGTATATTATTGAGAAAATTTAAACCTGTCTTGAAAAACCTCTCTTCCATTTTCTTAACTTCTCTACCAAGGTTGGAACAGTTATATTACATAACTAAGAAGTAAAGATGTAAATTCTATTAACATGAAATTGATAACATCAATTCTGAAAAAATAGCAAGCAAAATAGAACTTTCTAAGCCTAACAATTATTCTGCAAGAGTCATTCAGGCCTGGGTCTCTTGTTTTAAATATCTATATATTTTAAGTATAATACATTTCTATTTCCCTTTATGAAATTTAAGTTTAACTAAAATCATTAAAGTTGGCAACAGAAGCAGGAAACCATTTATAAGGCCAGCACGGCTATTTTACTTATATTAATGAGAAGTTATGTAATAGTTTCAGCAAACTAGAGTTCCCTTCTTACAGTCTTTTAATATTTATAGAAATTTAAGAGTTATACTGCAAGAGTTCATTTTGGGAATTGAGAATTTCTATTATCTGACAGCAATCAATTATTTTAGCTCAATTACAGAAATGGCTATTTAAGAGTTATGTTCATCTTTATTCATACCCTTTAACAACAGGTCATCTGTATCTAGTACTTGACCTAGAAGCTCAAGTAAATGTGACGGAACAAAACTGCACTAAGAGGGTCTCAACTCCAAACCAATGAGTCACATCACTGGTCTTTTTGCCTCTAACAGTACATTTTTAAAAAAAGAAAAAAAGCAGTGTTCTGGGAGCATTTAAAGGGCCTGCTTGTGTTAACAGAAAGTGCTGCAGGAAGCTACTGAAGAACACACAAGTACCTTAAAGGACTCAGAGCAAAGCTGAGGCCGAATACAAGGAGATGTTCATGGACACCAGGCCAGCATCCAGAAACTGAAATCCCATACCTCCTATGAACTGAAAAACATATTTCCCTACATCTCTATTTCATGAAGTCTGGATTTTTAAAAGATAATAATTTTGATTTTTCAAACTATGACACAGAAAAGTCACTTTTAAACTATAATTTCAAATCCATAAAACTGGATTATTTATTTTTCTGCTTTAAATAAATTCTTATTTTGGAATAATTTTAGATTTACAGAAAAGTTGCGAAGATATGACAGAGTACCTATATACCCTTCACTCAGTTTCACCTATAGTTAACATCTTACATAACCATGGTTTTGTCAAAACTAAGAAACTAACACTGGTACATTACTATTAACTAAACTACAGACTTTATTCGGATTTAACCTATTGTCTTTTTTTCAGTTCTAAGATCCAACCCAGGGTAACCACATTGCATTTAATGACTTTTTTTTTTTTTTTTAGTGCTTTAAGTTTTAGAACATACTAAACCTGTGTGTCTTATTAACAATGTCCTCATAATTATTATAGAAAATACAGCTCCCTTTAAGATATGACTTATTGGATTTTAGGGAATATTATATTAAGATTCATGTAAACATGACATTTCTATTATTGAGGAAAAAAAAGAGGTAAATCACTGAATTAAGTTATAACCCATTGCCTACTTTGTCAGGAACCTGTTAGATCAAATTATTTAATGTTTCAGAAATAGGTCTTCAAAAAACGTTTGTCACTTACCTAGCTCTCAAGGCTCCAGTAAAAAGTTGTAACATATAATTAATCCTGTAATAGAATATAAAGTATTATTACAATTATATTCAGATAATCCATTTTTATCAAATATATGTAAAAACTGCTTTCCTTTCATTTATAAATTTCATTTTTAATTATTGCATATTTTTATTAAGATAACAAAAGAACTAATTTAAGGGAGAATAATTCTATAATGGAATTACATGTCTTTAGTTTAAAATATACAGGTATGCAAAATTTAATAAAAGTTTTAAGATAAATAGACAATTTTCTAGAGAAAAAAGGCCAAAATGAATCAAACTAAGAAAAATGCTTTGTATTCTCTTCCCATGTGCATAATGCTGTGGAAATTACTAAATAGCCATATACAAGTGAATCATATTGAGGGCATAGCCTTTTTGATGGAAAAATATAAGTCTGGGGTTAGATTTTTGAAAAAACATGTCTGGTAAAGTGTCTGTGTATGACAGTTTGCCTGAGACAGTCCCAATTTATGCACATTCTCCCAACAATTTGTTATTTGTCTTGGATTTTCCACTTCCTAGTGATTTCTTTCTTTTTACATTAGCATTATAATAGGCCAGGACTTTCACTTCCAGGCTCCGCATGATCTCATTGAGCAGTGTGAGATGCATGTGCAGTGAACCCATTTGACACAGACACCAGTGTGGTGATGGCCAGAGGGAAAGGGGTAAGGGATAGGTGGAGGTAAGCAAAGGGGAGAAAAATGGGAACAGAAAGATACTTTGCTCGGGGTGATGGGCACATGATGCAGTGTGCAGCTGATATTTTCTTAAGTTGTACACCTGAAACCTGTATGACTTTGTGAACCAATGTCATCCCAATAAATTCTATTTAAAAAAATCTGAAAGGCCCTAAGCAGTAACCCATCTCTGGATGGTCTGCAACTGACACCTCATCCTCAAAGCCACTTAGAGAAAAAGTACCCCTCGGGAGTAGTTAGGAACAGCTAACTCCTTCAGTCTTGGGTGAGGGGGAAGAAATATTCAACGCTGCCGCCCCTGATTATGACTAACTTAAATACACCAATTAAGAAAAGCATATGGAGAACATGTTTTACATATAACTCTATAAAGCATGACTTTTCAATTAGAACAAATGACTGTTCTTTAAACTTATCTTAGTCAGCTCTGATTACAAATTATCTTGTTTAAACAGCTAAAGTTAAATGGCAGCTGTTATTTCATTGGCTCTATTAGCAGAAAAAATTCACACTTAAATAATGCCAGCTTCTTATCAGTGTCAGGAAATATATCAACTAGAAAATTCAGTTAATTCCAATAATGGTTTGATTGTTTTTACACAATTCATGGAATCAAAGTAAAGTTTTTGGAAATTCATTCTGTAGAACATTAAACACCTGACATTGCTGTAACTGCAATTTAAACTCAGTTAAAAAGTTCAACAATAAAGATAAAATTACAGTCAGTTTTCATTATTCAAAGTAATTAAGCTCTATAAAGCAAAACCAAACCATTGCTCTTAGAGGAAATACAGAGTTACGTTCCTGTGAGCCTTTGGCCACGACATTTTCATCAACTGACCAAACGTAACTTTGTTTTATGTGCATTTCTGCTTAAAGACACTTTATTTAATATAAATTGTTGAGTCATTGACACTGAACTCACAGTCAGTAGTATTAACTCATGCCTGAATGAAACTTATTTAAAACGCATTTTCTCTGTAAAATACATTACGTCTCAGCCTTCTTGCCCTTAGGAATGATATACAGGACTTCAGCACTGTGCCTGGGCACTATTTTAAACAGGGAAATCACCAACAAGAAGCATACAAATGCAAAAACTGTGGCACCAGGAAGAGGACACTTTACAGCATCAGAGCTGAAAGAAGAAAGCAGAGAATTGCTATTATTTTACCTAAGCTGGAAACGTGTGTTAAGCAATCCAATTTTTTTTTCTCACTCTGCAAATGTCCACGAATGACTATAAAAGCACCATGAGTACTAATTTTGGCATTACAAATATTTTTTTTAAGTAGAATTTGCAAACTGGAATCTGTGAATAATGAGGGTAGATTGTTTTTACAGTGCTAATACAAATTTTGTTCAAGTACAGCATTACAGAGTAATAAACAATGTTCATATTAATTAAATAATTATGGAACAAAAATAAAAATGGACTTGTTTGTGATTCACATAGAATTCACAACTGTGCCATATAAACTTGAATAATATACTAGTAATCAGTGTAGAAGCAAACATACTGCACAATTTTATCCACCAAAGAAGTACAGGCTACCAACTGAAATTTATAAATATTTAAACACATACATACCACGTAAAGAAACTGAACTAGAATGTTTTGTGTGACAAAGATAATGTTGAATAAGAAAAAACTTCAGCATGGCAGTTGATCCTAAAACTCATATGGATAGCCAAGCAAACTTAAAAAAGAAGAGAAATGGAAGAGTCAGACAACCCAATTTCAATAGTTATTACATAGCTGCACAGTATGGAACTGGCATAAGGGTAAACATGTAAAACAATGGAATGAAATTGAGAAATAAGCACTTACATTTATGGTTAATTTTGACAAAAGTATCAGCCAAAACAATTTAATGAGCAAACTACAGTCTTTTCAACAAAAGATACAGGGACAACTAAGTATCTACCTGCAAAAAAAATTAAGTTAGACCTCTTCTTTATACCATACACTAAAATTGACTAAAAATCATAGACTTCAATGTAGGTACTACAACTATAAACCTCTTAGAAGGAAACATAGAAGTAAATCTTTAGGGTTAGGCAATGGTTTGTTATATAGATAACAAAAGCACAAGCAACAAAAGAAAAAAACAGATAAAGTGGGCTACATCAAAATTAAAATCTTTCGTGCTGCAAAGGATATTATAAAAAACAAAAACAAAACATCTAGAATGGGAGTAAATAATTGCAAACCATATATCTGAAAAGGGACTGGTATCAGTAATAAAGAATTCATAATTCATTAAAAGATAAACAATTATATAATTAAAAACTAAATAATGGGCAAAGAATTTTAATAGATATTCTCTAAAGAAGATTTATAAGTGGTTAATAAACACGAGAAGTTCAACATATGAAAACTGCAATACATTTACAGTCAATTTGATACTCAAGGTGCTACCACTTCACAACCATTAGGATAGCTATAATAAAAAAGAGAGATAATAACAAGTACTGATGAGGATGTAGAGAAATTGTAATACTATATACACTGCAGGGGTGGGGGGGGGAATGCAAACTGGTAGAGCCACTTACAAAACCAGTTTGGCAGCTCCTCAAAGGGTGAAAACAGAGTACCATTTGATCCAACAATTCTACTACTAAATACATGCAGACAGGAAATGGAAACATAAAATAAAAAAAAAACGTGTACATCAATGTTCATAGCAGCACTATTCATAATAGCCAATAAGTGAAAAAAATCCCAAACGTCCACCAATTGATGAATGGATTTTTAAAATTCCACAAGATATGGAAGCAACCCAAGTGCCCATCAATAGAAAAGTTTATTTAAAAGCTGTGGTATGTCAATGGAATACTACTCAGCCATAAAAAATGAACTTTTACCATTTACAACAACATAGATGGACCTAGAGGGTATTATGCTAAGTGAAATAAATCAGTCAAAGACAAATACCGTACGTTTCATTTATATGTGGAATCTAAAGAGCAAAACAAACAAACAAAATATAAACAGACTCATAGATACAGAGAACAGACTATTGATTGCCAGAAGAGAGGGGAATTGGGGGACTGGGTGAAAAAGGTGCAGGAATTATGAAGTACCAATTGGTAGTTACAGAACAGTCACAGAGATACAAATTACAGCACAGGGAATATAGTCCCTAGTACTGTAACTATGTATGATGCCAAGCACTAGAAATGTCAGGGGGACACTCTGTAAAGTATATGACGGTCTAACCACTAGGCTGTACACCCGTAACTAATACAAAATATTACTGAATGTAAATTGTAACTGAAAAATTAAATTTTAATTTTAAAAATGTTAACTTTTACCTTTAAAAAGTAATAGTAAAATAAAAAGATGTGGCATATCTATACAATGGACTCCGTCGTCGTCGTCGTCGGCAGCCGTCCGTCTCGAGAGACGATGGTGTAGCTTCTTAAGAGTCTATCTGCACCGCCGAGAATGGTTGTGCAGTCCGACTCGGGAGTGACATGGTAGTATCTGTCTCCTCCCGTGTTGAATCGACATCTTGCGATGACGCTGAAGCTACAGAGCCTGGGCAGGGTAATATGGAGGGTCTGCTGTTGCCCATGCAGCAGACCCCCCCTCTCTTCGCAGCTGAAGGGTCCAAGGGAAAGACGGAGTTGATACAGCTTGGGTTCAGGTGCGCCGCAGGAGTTGCCGGTGTTGACTACAACGTCAAACCGCCTTCGGGACTCCGGCTCCGGATTTTCTGTCGGGGTTTACTCCCTTAGCCTTTCCCCTGAAGAGGTATGCCGCAAGGCAGCGGAGGTTTTTTGGAGTCAGAGTTTCCTTCTCTGATGTACCCTGACTGGAAGATCGAACCAGCGACACTTAGCTCGCAGGCCGACGCTCAATCCACTGAGCCAAACCAGCCAGGGCTAACAATGGACTAATATTCAGCAATAAAAAGGACTGAAATAGTAATTCATGCTACATCATATATAAACCTCAGAAACATTATGCTAGGTGAAAGAAGTCAGACACAAAAGACCTTGTATTGTATGACATGACTTACATGAAAATCAGAATAAACAAATCCATAGAGACAAAGTTAATCAATGGTTGACAGGACTGGGATGACTGGTAGGATGGGGATGGGAAGCAACTGCGAATGGCTTTAGGTTTCCTTGTGACGTGATGAAAATGTTCTAAGCCTAGATATTGCTGATGGTTGTACAATTCTGTGAATATACTAAAACCACTGAATTGTATACTTGAAATGGGTTAATTTTATGGCATGAAAATTGTAACTCAATAAAAATGTTTTTACTTTTATTAAAACCAACTATAGTGTCTAAAAAAAGAAAATTGAATCCATAATTATCAAAAAAAATGCAAATGATTACTATAAAATTTGGGATAGAGTTGCAATTGACACAGACACATGGAAGTTTCAAGAGTGACTGACAAAATTCTAGTTCCTGACATGAGTGTTACTGGCACTGTACTAATTCACTAAACCATATATTTGATTTGAGTGGTTTTGAATACCTGTGTTTTATTATACAATAACAAAAACACTTTTAAAAGGAACATTTTTGGATGTTTTTTAAAAATAGGAATTTGAAATTATACATTATTTGAATAACATTAAGATAATGATGAAAATATCCTATATATGTACAGCCCAATATGAGCTCCTGAAATGTGGCTAGCATATTTGAGAAACTGAATTTTTAATTTAATTCTAAGTAATTTAAGTAGCCATATGCAGTTGACGGCTACCTCATGGACAATGAAGGTTTAGAGCTTAAAACTTCTATGAAATTTTGGGAAGAAAAATAAAAAAGCTAACTTTTAAAATATTAAAAATAGAATGAATATAGCGGAGAGCTGGCAGCTTAGTGACAACTACTATTTGTTTTTAAGTTTGCATAAACTTCTCAAAGCTCAATGAAATAAAAAGGGCCTGCCATCATTTTATTTAAGTAAATATATTATATCTCAGAAAAGTTTGGAATCAGATGTTCTCATCTTACTGGACATAGTTCTTACTCTAAAGAGCTCTTAACAGCAGTCATATTTCCAAATTTCATCCAAACTCTCAGGGCATGAAAATGGCAAACTTATTAGAACATCACTCAGGTGACTGCGTCAATATATCACCAACCCCCATCCCTTCTCTATCTTAGACTCTTAAGAACCACTAATTCCATCAGAATCTGGAACAAATCCAACTAAAGTTTAAGGTGTTTCTGTCATTCTCCAAGTGGTTTCCCAGTCCTAAATTCTTCAGATTTGGTTTTATGACCAGTTTTTGTCACTAAAAATAGTCCTTAACATTCAATCATTGACAAACATTTATTGAGCAATTATTCTGTTAGGCACTATATTAGGAAACAGATAAAAAGTATAGTCTTTGTCCTCAAAGGGGGCAAAAGGAGCAGGGCAGCCACCAAATAAACCTCCAGAATTGAGCAGTGTATTCGATTGCTAAATGAGTACCATTTACATACTCCTGTGGTTGTACAGAAAAGTAGCCTCTAGTTCCCCAGAATAGAAGAGGGGCCAGGGAAGCAGGACACAAGTAGAGAGAGGTACACCTGAGCTAAGTCTTAGAAGCTAAGCAGAAGATATCTAAGCAGTGAGGAAGGAAAGAGAAGTGTTTCAGGCAAAGAGAAAACATGCAAAGGCACATTAGTCCAGGGGAATTCAGGTTTGAGGGAACTTCAGTACTGAAGTACAGGAAGGGAGGGGAGGTGAGAGAAGGCAACACAAGGTAGGTGGGCAGAGACCCAATCCTGAAGCCCTCTGCTTGCACGGGAAGGAGTCTAGATTTTATCTGGAAGGTGTAGGAACCCAAAGAATTTTGAGCTCAGAAATAATGTGATCAGACTTGCATTTTTAACATCACTCTGCAACATTATGAAGTACAGTGTAAACAAGAGAAAGCCTGATTAGAGATAGGACAAGCACTTTACAGCAGTAGTGGTGAAAAGAAATGAGGGCTCAAACTAAAGCAGAAACAATAGGGATGGAGAGGAAATGATGCACTTGAGGGGTGTTTAGTGTATGGAACATCAGTTGGCTATATATGAGGGAACTGAAGAATAAAGGACTGGGTGAGTTCCAGACTTCTTGCTTGAGAAAAAGGACAATGACATTCATTAATAAAAGAATACAGGAGGAACAAGAAGATCAGGTTTGAGAGGTAATTTTGAGTTTTGAAACTCAGGAAAAAGGTAGTTGTTCATCAAATTAATATCAAATGTTCTCAGAGAGTTTAAGTAAGCTCAAATCTACAGGCCCCAGCTCAAAATTACTGAATCAGAAACCAAGGATGGAGCCTAGTGATCTGTATTTTAATCATCCTCCAGATGGTCCTAGCGTATGCTAAGCTTGGGGAACCACTGGTCTTGCAATCGGGGGGCACTGACGATGTCGGAAGGGAAGGTGCATTACTACTAGGATCCAGATTATAGGAGAGTTAAGGAACAAAGTGGAGGAAAAGAAATGGAAACAGTATGTGTAGGTTTTTCCTTCAATAACCTTGAAGAGATAGTGAGAACAGAGACAGACAAAATAAAGATGAGGGGAAAAAGAGATTAACAGAATAAAATCCTCCAAGAGATAGTAAAGGACTCAAGCCCAAGAGGAACTTGCCTTGGCAGTTGTGGCAGGCACTAGTGGCTGCCTTCCCAGTCCACTCCCCTTCCTGGAAAACTGAATCCTAATTTTGTTCTTCTCTGAAAGGATTGGAAGGCCATAAATCTTGACTAGTCTAAGCCAATCAAAGGACTTCTACACCCCTTTGTCACTGGTTGATTTAGAAATGGGTTATATGATGTAAAGTTGGCTAGTAAAATCAGATCTGCCGGGAGGCTTCTGGAAAAGGCTTTTTCACTCTTAAAAAAAAGACACGAGAGATGATATATCCTGAATGTTTGTAGCCTTCCAAAATTCATGTTGAAACCCTAACCCCCACTGTGATAGTATCTGGAGGTGGGGTTTGGGGAGGTGATAAGGGTTAAATTAGGTAATGAGGGTGGAGCTCCCATAATGGGATTAGCGTCTTCCTAAAATGAGAAAGAGACTAGAGCTCTCTATCTGCCATGTGAGGAAACAGCAAAAAAGGTAACTGTCCAAAAGCCAGGAAGGGGCCCTCACCAAGAATCCAGTCATCAGGCACCTTGACCTTGGACCTCCCAAACTCCAGAATGATGAGAAATAAATATTTGTTGTTTAAGCCATCCAGTCTACAGTATTTTGTTACAGCAGCCCAAATTAAGTCAAGAGATACCTTCTTTTCTTATAGTCTTGGATGCTTTGATAAAGGGATATAAATCTTGGAGCTAACAGTCCCTGCCATCTTGAGACCAGGAGGTGACAAGCCTAAGGACAGGTGGTAGAAAGGAAAGACAGAAGGCTCCCAAGAGCCTAATGACAACAGTTAGCGGCTACCTGAACCAACTATAAAACCATCTTTCTTCTAGATTTCTAGTTCATATAAGATCATAAAATGTACTTATTTAAGCCATTTTCAGTTGGGTCTTCTATTACTTGCCACCTAACTGATACAGAATGGAAAAATATTTTCACTGAGATAGGTGTAGATGAAATTAACAGTCTATTGGAGACATGGGAATCTGAAGGAGTTTAAAGCCTGAAGTTTCATTTATTAAACAAAATGTAGCTCATATAGACCTATTTTATAAAGGGAATGACTTTAACAGCTCTTTTCTGCTTTAAAAATCAGTATTTCTAATTATAACAATAACTAGTGAAGAAGAAGAAGAGAGGAAGGGGAGGAGGAGAAAATGATGATACTATGATAAACCTGTGGTTATTAAAGTATTTTAAAATCCAGGCATTTTATCCTTGTATTGTTACCTTCTGCATTCCATTTGACTTCAATGGTGAACCCATACCAATCTCTTTTACTTTGTTTATAACAATTTTCATGTCAGTTTCATTTTTCATAGTTTCATAGTATCTATAACATTCAACTACAATATAGTTTACAGAGGAAATCCTTAACTCTAAAAAACAAACAATCTGAAAACTAAACAATTTATTAAGAGATTTCTCTTTTTATTTCCATATATTTTCTAAATCTGTTTAAGAAAATGAAACACTTCAACCATATCTGTGTAATACCTTTGATTCATATCGGAGGGTGGAAAATCAACACTACAGTCATATAAACACCAGAGAAAGCATGATTTGAGCACAAATAACAAAAAGCACTAGAATTGTGTGGCTGTCCAAGCAGTCCCCAAACAGTGAAAAGAAATTTTTTTGAAAATTAAATTGTAAGATAGTTTTTGAAGTCCAAAACATTGTCCTATAGAAACAATGTTACTAAAGTAATTCCATTATGAGGCAAGTCCATAAAAACTATATAAAGCCATATGCATTAAAACTGTTTGAACTATACCCAGACAAAATAATACCTTTTCCTTTGGAAAATACATTATTTTCTCCCTCTACCCTCTACCAAGTCCCAGAAGAACTGGCCTACGCATGGCCTCCATTCACCTCACCAACCTCAGCCAACCTTAGTCAACCTCATCTCTCCTCACTCTCCACTCCCCATATTCCAAGGGACAGCTACCCTACCCTTCTTAACCCACAGGGCCTTCTCCCCTCCAAGTCATTGCTGTCATGCCTTTCCTGCCCTCTTCTAGGTTACCTCCATTCAGCCTTCTGATCTCAGCTTAAATGCTACTTCCTCAGGAAGGTTGTCCCTTATCCCCACACTCAGTGCTACAGTTCCCCACCACAGTACTGATCACACTGTACTGAAATCGCTTTGCCTATCTCCCTTACAATCTCCATCATATCAGGTATACATTTTGTTTGCTATCAGTTTAACCCCAGAGCTTAGAAGAGTGGTTGCCATTCTGAAGATGTTTAATACACATTTGTTTGTATGAATGAATTTTCATAAGAGAAGGTACTTCAATGCATTTTTAACCTGATCTATAATCATTATCAAGGAATAAAAGGTTTTCCAAAAAAAATTTCTCCACTCTTGAATTTATACCTACAGATTGTTCACACAGAGGTGGCTACTTATCCAATTTCTTCCTCAATGGTGGTTGATAGCGTAACTTAAGTGGAACATTAAAATCCTAGCAAATAGAAATAAGTGTATTTTCTAATATGACCTTTAGCTCTTTCCTGAAGATAATGTAATTTATTCTCATGGCTTTTACTATAGTCAATGAAATGCTGACCCCCAAATTTGCATCCAAGGCCTGATTTCTCTCTTGAGTGAAGATTCAAATTTCCAGCCATCTACAATTTTCTACTTGAACGTCTCACAAGGACTTCACTCTCTCCCCAGATCCTCCCCAACCTTTTTTTCAGATAATGATGGCATCATCTAGCCACTGCAGCATGACACTAAAGTTATCTTGCCCCTACTTCTTAAAGATTGTTCCATGGACTAACAGTGGTGTTCATGTCCTGGAAACTTGTTAGAAACACAGAATCTCTGGCCCCTCCCCAGATATGCTGAATCAAAATGTAGCTTTTAACAAAATTCCCAGGTAATTCATAGGCACATTAAAATTTGAGAAACAATAATCTATAATTCCTTTTTTCCCTACCACCACACATGAACTCTGTCAACAACTCTACACAAGAAAATGTCTCAAATGTATTTATATTTCATCCATGTCCGTTATTATTACTCTGAGTTAAGCCATCACCTCTTTTTTTAATTTTTTAATTACAGGTTATAGTCAATATTTTGTATTAGTTTCAGGTGTACAACATAGTGGTTAGATATTTCAAGTACCCACCTGAAACTGTACATATAAAGTTATAACAATATTATTGACTATATTCCTCTTGTCTGGAACATTTCAAAAGAAGTACTCTGTTGTACAACTGCGAATTTTGAGAGAAGCCATATGGTTGGCTGGCTAGGACTGCGCATAACATAAAGCTCATATTATCTGTGTTGCAATGCAAAACCTAGGGATGCTTACAAAAGTGTCACATGGGAAAGCATGCAAAAAACAAAAGCAAAATAAATTGAGAACCACTCTTTCCTTGTCTCCCTGTTACAATCGTTCACCATGCTAACCTCCATTTTCTTTCCAAAATACAAATCTGATCATGTCATAACCCTCTATAGAGTCTTTCGGTGGCTTCTGAACAGATCATGTGCTACCACACCTCTATTTTTCTATTCATGCTTTTCTCTTTTTTTCTCTCCATTTGCCAAAATCTGCTCATCTTCTGAAGCGCTGTTCAAGAATCAACTCACTGGAGAAGAGCCATCTGATCATGCCAGTCCCCTTTGTGAATAACTGTTTTGCCCTCCCACTGCACTTTGTTTACTGCTGATCATGGCTGTCTATCTTCCCTAACAGAAAAGGACTTCCCTAGAAGCATTCAGTATCTCAACCACTGGCAGATGATACACACTACAAAAATGCTACTAGAAGTCAACTACTATTTATACCTGACATCACCAAAAGCTGAAGAACCTATCACTGATAATGTGAACACATTTACAAACTGCAAAATAATAAGTATCATATACCTACAAGACAGAATCACTTAGAATATAAAGCAAAAAGATGAAAATATCGCAAGTCCATACTCCAGGCACAGTAAAAGTTCAAATATATCTGGAGACCTAATACATATTCACATAAGTGCAGCTATCCTTATGAGCCGACACTTTGTGAAGGACCACCCCATTTCCTCATAGTTAACTAGACAGGATGAAGAGAGTCTAGCCTTTGATGAGGAGTGTGGAGGTCAAGTCTGACAGCTCATCTGACTTTTTAAATTATACATTTTATCATAAAGATTAAAAAGTTTTCTTTATTTAATACAGAAAAAATTAATTATCTACAATTAAATTTTCATTTTGCGTATTACCTTTCAAATGCAGTTCAAATCGCAGTAAACATTCTATTTTTTATTTGGTTCCAAAATTTTGCCAAAAATTACACTCATAATTACACTTTCAGTGACGTTATTCTATCATCTTGACATACTGAAATCTGTTAAAACATTCACCAAATTTCAACATTTATTGAACAACTACTGTGTGCCAGACCCTAAGGCACAAGTGACCATCCTACCCTCAAGAACCCCCCAGTTAAGTGGCAGGAATTACTCATATGCCCAGGACTGCAGCATAATGCTGAGCATAAATCAGAGGGTGGCTCACCAGCAGAGCTAAGTAGGATGCCCCGCCCCATCTGCTTGCTCCTCTCAAATGATGAGCAGTCAAAAGGAGGTCAGGAGTAAGAGGGGTTGGATGAAATGTGACAAGGCATAAGAGTCTGAAATCACACATCATGTTTGGGGAAAGGCACTGGCTGGAAGTAGCAACAGCATAAGAAACAAATAAGAATGTTTGGCTCCAATTCCTTAAAACCTCACCAGAAGTGGGAGTTATTTTAATTTCTAGTACTTTCAAGTGAATAGAAAGGGTAACTAACTGAAGGTTGACTTAAAATATGTCTCTGACTACCCAATTTTATTACTAAAACTATTTATTACTGATCTGCTAAAATTCTCTGTCCATTTATGTACTAAATCTTGGTATTTTTTCCTCATTGTTTGAGTGAACTCTTCAGGCATTACAGATATTAACCTGTAGTCACACTTGATACAAGCATTTCCCCCAGTCTGTTGTATTATTTTTTTCACTATGAATAAATGTTAAATTTTATATAGTCAAATCTGTTGAACTTGTCTTTGGTGAGTTTATTTTTCATTGCTCCAATACTGAGTTATTATTCTTTCACAAATCTGATGAATATTACATTCCATTTTCTACTACTTTTTCTAAAATGTGATTTTTAAAGTATTTATCTCTTGATACCAGCTAGGCCTGATAAAGACGTGATGTGCATAAACACTCATATATAGCCATAAACATACCTCTTCCATTTCTACTCCCACTCCCTTTGCTAAGATACAGCTAGGAAAACCCCTGTCCTCCAAGTTCCTCATTCATTTTAATTCAAATCCCCTTACATTAGAATGCTGGGAAGAGAGCAGCTTGAGCTAGTGTCCTATGCACCACCTCAGAGATGGCCCTGAGACATCCACACCCTCTATGAAAGAATTAACAATTAATATTTTAGGGTACATGTCAGGGACAGAAGACACATAAGGGATGCATCAGCCATAAAAATCAATGCTAATTTTAAAGTACTGTGGCAATATGCTTTCTAAGTCTTCAAAACAGGGTCTGGCATGACAGCCTTTTGACTTCATGTCATGGAAGGTAATTTTCAAATTAGAAAAGGGAAATTAGTCAAGTGGTTTAGAGTTCAGCATGTCGAACTCCCATGGGAGTTTGGATATTAAAGGGGAGGGGCACTTTTTAGATGTAACAGTAAGGGAAGCCACATCGCTATGAGTAAGAAACCAGGGATCATTAAATGTCCCTCAACGTGTACGTCAATCTTGTGCAACAAAAACTTGTCCCAGCCCAAATGCCCGCAGCCACCTCACTTCAGCTAAGAGCCCTACAGCCCAAGATGTCTTGCTTCCAATACCTAGACTAGGCAAGTCTCCCCTCATTTGTTCTATCCACCCTGCCACAGGTACATGTTTTGCAGTGGGGAGTCAGCTCTGAGGAAGACTGAGGTAGACCTAACTGTACTGGATGTCTTGCTTACTTCTCCTGTGGGGTCTCTCATTTTACTGCCCACTCTGGCCTGCATTTGTTCAAGTAACATCCCCACAAGTCTCTGACCTTTGGCTACTCTCTTCTCACTCTGATCCACAAGATGTTTCCTATAAGTTTGGAGAAAATACCTGATAAACAAATCACAGTAAAATATTAATGATGATACAATGCATTCCTCTTCTCATGGACATTTGTATTTAAGGCTTAAGCAAAGATACTACTTCTTACCATCTCCTCTGCCACCACCCTGGTCCAAGATACTACCAACTTTTCACCTGGATCACCATAGCAGTTTCTTAACTAGTCTTCCTGCTTTAACCTTCCAACTCATAGTTCGCTCTCAACAAAGAGCTGACCTAGATGAGATCCTATCATTTCTTAGCCCAAAACTCCCTGACAGCTCACTTGTCCAATAATAATAAAACCCAAGTATCTCCAATGGCCTACAAGGTCACAAATGATCTGAAATGAGGAAAGCTGAAGGGAGAATGTATCAGGGAGAAAAAGCAAGAGTCCACTTTGGTCATGCTAAATCTGAGATGCTATGAGACATTCAAGTGGAGCTGCCAAAAAGGCTTTATCCTCAGATCCTCAGAAGACAGCTTTAGGCTATATAAATGGTTCTCAACTGAGGATAATTTTGCCCCTGAGGGATATTCAGCAATTGTGGAGACATCTGTATTTGTCACACCTGAGACAGAGGTGTTCTACTGGCATCTAGTGGGTAGAGGCCAGAGATGCTGCTAAATATCCTACAACACACGGACAGCAACCTCACAACCACAAAAATTATCCAGCCCAAAATGTCACTAGCACCGAAGCTGAGAAACCCTGGGCTTGCGACATAAATATGGAAGACTTATCAAATAAACCATATTTATAACCGAAAGAACAAAGTGAAGGGGAGAAAAAGAGGACTAAACCTTGAGAAGCTCCTCTTTCACAAGTCAGACAAAAGTAGAAGAACCAGCGTAGAAGACTGAAAAGGGGAAGCTGGAATGGAAAAAGGAGAACCAGGAAAGTGAGTGTGACAAAGGCCAAGGGAAGAGTGTTCCTGAGAGGAAGCTATGCTCAACTGTGGTCAACTGCAGGCAGAGCTGCCAAGATGTCAAAGAGCAGCGGCAGGGAGAGGAGGTTTGAAAGGAGGAGGCAGTGTGCTGCGGGGAGTGAGATAACAGAGGCACCTGGGAAGACTGTTGGGTAATTTTGAGGCTGCTGAGTTTATCATTAAAGTGAAACCAACAGGCAGAGAGTTGAGCTCATGTAGTCCTGAGGCTTTGCCAGATAGGAGAGATCAAAGAGGTAGAAAGGACTTGAGGGAATTTGCAGGAGAGTAATTTGAATTGGGGCAGCTAGGCAGGATAAGCAAGGGACTGATGACAGATAGGAGCTAATGAATCTATTGGAGGAGGGGGTTAATGAACTGAAAGTCTTCATAAGTCATAAACATTTTTCCCAAATAATTAATATACTTCACCATGCTTTTAATTGCTCCATAATAAGAGTCTATTTCTTGATATTATTAAGTAAATGAGATTTTACTGTAATAAGAAAGAACTATTTACAATTTGAACACTGCTCACTATTCTACTTACTTTGCACGACCTGGATCAAATGGCATTTGTGGGGAAAAACAAAAACAAACAAAAGAACAACAAACGTTATAATGACAGATAACAGACCTGGGCTAAAACATTAGTTCTCAGCTCTTCCATTTACTAATGTTGACAATTTACCTAACCTTTCCGAACCTAAATCTGTTCATCTAATTAACAGATTGTAGTAGGCAGAATAATGCCCTCCCCCACAAGGGTATCTAGATCCTAATCCCTGAAATTTGTTAATATGTTACATGGCAAAGGGGAATTAAGGCTGCAAGTAGAATTAGGGTTGCTAATCAACTGACCTTAAAATAAAAAGAGTATCCTGTACTATCCAGGAGGGCCCGAAGTAACCACAAGGGTCCTCTAAGGGAGAACAGGGACGCAGAAGAATCAGAACCAAAGAAGTGGCATGTGGGAAAGGTTCAACCTGCCAGTGCTGGCTTAGTGATGGAAGGACATGAGCCAAGGAAATGTCGGCAGCCTATGGAAGCTGGAAAAGAAGAGAAAACTGATCTCCCCTAAAAGCTCCAGAAAGGAATGCAGCCCTGCCAATACACAGTAAGACCCATTTTGGGCTTCTGACCCCCAGAACTGTAAGATAATAAATCTGTTGTTTTAAGCCATGAAGTTCTTGTTAATTTGTTACAGTATCAACAGGAAACTAACACACAGGTAAAACAAATCATCTCCATAAACTGTTGTGTAGATTAACCAACATATATAAACTAGTTTAACAGAAAGTCTAGTACACAGGAAGCATTTAAATAGCTGCTATTATTATTATCAGTGTTAGTACTATTAATGGCACCAAAACCAAGTCATCAACAGGAAGAACACTGACTTGATTCTAGTACTTACTCAATTCTGTGACATAAGGTATCTTAACCTCTGCAGGACTCAGTTCTCTCACAAACAAAATGAGGGGGCCTACAACAGATGACTTCTAAAGTTTCTTTCAGCTCTAAAATTTTATGATTCTAAAATCTAATTCCTTAATGGCATATTCTACTTATTGCTAATTAACTGATTCAGAAAATCCTATTAAATAAAAATAATAAGCCAAGTAGTTTTCATTTTATGTTTCAACATTTTCAGTATTTTATATTGCTGAGTTACAGCCTTATAAAGTTGAGTCATGGCATAAAAATCACAGACCTGCAAGCAAGGGAAAATAACTAAGTCATCCTGCTACTATTTAAAGGCCTTACAGTCAAACTACAATAATAACAGTATCTTCTCAAATAGATCAAAGTATGTTCACACATATTACCTCATTTATTATTTGTTTAACAGTTTTATTGAGATATAGTTCACATATCATACAATTCACCCGTTTAAAGTGTACAATTCATTGGTTTTAGTATATTCAGAGTTCTGCAACTATCACCACAATCTTAGACCATTTTCTTTATCCCAAAAAGAAACTCCCTACCCCCTTAGCAGTCACTCCCTGTCACCCCTCTCCAAGCCTCCTAGCCCACTAATCTTTCTGCCCCTGTGGATTGGCCTATTCTGGACATGTCACATAAATGGAATCATGCAATAAAGGGCATTTTTTTTTGTCTGGCTTCTCTCATTGAGCATAATGTTCTAACTTTCACCCATGTTGTAGTATGTGTTGTACAGCACTTCATTCCTTTTTATTGCTGAATGATTCTCCATTGCATGGATGGACCACATGTGCTTTTCCATTCATCAACTGATAACATCTGGGTTGCTTCTACTTTTTAATTATTAGGAATTAATGATGCTATGAACATTCATGTACAAATGTTTGTATGTATGTATGTTTTTATTTCTTTTGGCTATATATCTAGAGTGGAATTGCTGGTACCATATAGTAAGTTTATGTTTTAATATTTTTAGGAACTGCCAAACTGTTTTCCTAAGCAGGAGCCCACTTTTACATCCCCACCAGCAAGTAGGAAGGTTCTCATTTCTCCACATCCTTAACACTTGTTATTATCTGTCTTTAATTATACCCAACTAGTGACTATGAGTACTATCTTTTGTGGTTTTGACTTGCATATTTCTGTGACTAATGATGCTGAGCACCTTTTCATGTGCTTATTAGCCACTTGGAAGTCTTCTTTGAAGAACTGTATAGTCAGACCCTTTGCCTATTTTTTAATTGGGTGATTTGTCTTTTTTATTGAGTTGTAACAGTTTTTTATAAATTCAATACACGTATATTATCCAATATATAATTTGCATGCATTTTCTCCCATTCTATGTATCTCATCTAATTGCAGTGCAGCTATTTGCACTAAACAGATTCTGTGTTGCTATCCTCATTTCAGATAGAACTGGCATGTCATATGATTAAACAGACTTGACAACTAGCAGACTCAAAAGAAAGCTTATAGTTGTGCTCCTGTTTTTATTAATTTAAAGAGGTCACATATTGATAGCAACATTGTGACAGAACACTCAGGAAGTCCCCCTCATTCAACCCTAATTCTGTCTATATTATTTCCACAGCTATATCAAAGACAGTTCATTTATTCACTTGAAAAATAGTTAAGTGTTATGTGGCCAGCTGTGTGCCACTCCTAGCTCAGGATGCATCAGTGAACTTGACCCTTATCCTCATTAGTCTTATAATTTAGCAAAGTTGTGCCAAATCCCTAACCCTAAATTATTTTGTTAATAGCAAACAGTCCAAAGATATTTTTTATCATAATGCTGAAAGAGCTACCCTCAACTCAGAGGAAGCGTTACAAATTTTAATACAAGTGATACTTTTTTTTTAACTCAAAGCACCAAACTTATCTTGTGGTCCAGCGCAACCTTGTTTTGAGTATTGGCATTAGTAGGCCAACACTTGGTTCTTATCACTCTTTTGCATAGTGCAACAACGCTTACTTTAATATCTGTCAAAATGTTAACTTTGACAGAAAGATGATAACACTCGTATTTACCTTTAACCAGAAAAAACTGAAGGTTCAGCCTATATAAATGGCCAATTCTTACCCCATGCTGAAGAAAGATAAAACACAAAGACAAAAATAAGAATTACAAATCTGAAAACTTATAAAGGTAGTTCTAACCTTTTCTATCAAAGTATTCCTAATGCAGAGCAGAGGAACTATAATCCCCAGGAGACTGGTGCCCTAAGAGACCCAGGCAAACTTCAAATTTCTTGGTCTTGTTTTTTTTTCCCCTTAAAGAGTTTACACAAATGTTACATTCTCAACTATACTACATCCAGTTTCTTTGTTATAAAAAACATCTAATATTCCTAATTTGGGTCATTATAAGAATTTGTTGAGAAGGACAAACAGAACGCATGGCTTATAATTGGAACTACATTAATTTTAACTGTACAAATTTAGTAAATTAAATAACATCCAACACGTAAAACTAACACTCGAAGAGGCAGCATGCCTACCTCATGGTTCTGAGTGTCCTCAGCACCCTTCTTTGTCACTGGAGGGTGTGCACGCTGATTCTGGCTGGCCAGGTGCCTCAGGATGAAGGCGGCACAGGCTGAGCAGGGGCAGCATGACCCGAGGTGACCCCAGGGCCAGGCAGTTGCAGGAAGGCAGCTCATAGCTCAATGCAGGGCTTCTCCACGCTGTGAACTGCGAGGCTAGGGGTTCTCTGCAGGTGTCTTGGGTTGCTTTGTGGGGTCAGAGAACAGCTGCAAGTGGGCAGAGCATGGCACTCCTGACTTACAGTTCCCTCACTGTCACCTGCCTTATGTACTGGGCTTTCATGTTATTTTTCTGAAGACTGTACTCAGACTTCGGAGAAAAGGGGCTGAAAAGCTAAATTTAGAGGAAGTCTTGGCCAGGAAGACAATAATGCCCATCAGATCTGAAAGACAAGGTGAGGACAAAATGGGAGAATGAATAATGAAGCCGGTGAGGAGCAGAGTCAAAAACAGGAAAGGGTGCGGTATAAGCCAAGGGTCGGGGTCAGGCCTTTATCCAGAGAAAAGAATGCCTATTGTGAAGTGGGTGCATCTGCTTAAAGGAGCAGCAAGGGGATCCTTCACCCAGAAGCACTCAACTGCTTCAATCTTGAACTATAACATGCTATTTTGGGGCCACAATCTCTTACCCTTCTCGCTCTCTAGATTCCTTAAGTCCCTTTGCCAATCAGTTCTCCACAAAACACCTGAACCACCAGAAAAGTAAGACTCACTCCTCTGATTCAAACCTTCCAATGGCTTTCCCGTGGCACTTGAAAGAAAATCTAAGTGTTTATGGTGGCCCTAATATATCACACCTCTCATTAATCACCACTCTCTCCCTCACTCGTGCTCCCCAGTGCCCCAGCTGCTCCTTGAGCAAGCTTCTGGCCAGGCTCCATGCTGTCTCCTTACCCATGTGCTCTACGGTGTCCTGACTACATCCCAGTCTCTGCTCAGAGGACACCTCTTCCAAGAGCCCCTTCCTTCACAGATGCACTGCTCTCTAACTTTACCCTTTATCACTCCCTTTTTAACATTTTCTTACAATCTGAAACTACACACACACATACATATCTCTAGATATCTCTATATTTACACCTACGTGTTATCTACCTCCCACTTTGTTTTGATCTAGGTAGCCACATCACCTGGAACATGAATGCTCAATATTTATTGAATGAATAAATCATACTTGATCTTACATATGTTTAGGCATTCAGTTTTTTCTCCAATCTCCTCTGTACATTTCCCTGACCCATCAACCATGCCCCAAGCTTCACTTCTTGTCTACTATAACCTACGATTTGATCACCCAGCTTTGCCCATTCCCTTGCCTAAACTTTCAACTGCCTTGTCAGCTTGTCCTCCGCCTAAATCAATCTAAGGATCTCCTTCTTTACTCCCAAACCCCAATCATCTAAAGATAATCGCTCTGAAAAGCCCCAACCACAGGACTGGGGGCTCTGCAAATACATGGTCTCCCACCTCAGCAGGCCCTTGGTCTCTGCTACCCATCCACTGTTTTTAGGGCTCCCATCAGCTTTGTCTCCTAGCCCACAGATTCAATTCCAAACTTCCATTACTTTTTTCAAGCTTCCAACTCTCCACTCCACTTATCAAATGACATCATCTCCACAGAAACAAAGGAAAGGTTATTAGGTCAGACTCCCTCAGTTTCCTCCACCCCACTGACCAACAACCAACCACCATAGACCCACTCTTACCGTTTTCCTGGCAGTGTGGAGGGAGGATGTCCCTCCTCACAACCAACGCTAACCTTCAACCAGAGCTCAAGCCACCCAACCCCCTCCTTAGGAATTTGATGCCATCACTTATCCACCTTTCCCCGCCACATACTCAGTTTCTCCTCCTCTTCTGGCTTTTCTCCCGCTGCGTGAATGCTTAAATCTCTCCTTTCTAAAACAAATACATAAACAAATGAACAACAAAACTAATATACTTCCCCAAACCTTGCACTATCCTATTTGCCCCTTTCTCTTCACAGTCAAGTGTCTCAAAAGACAGTCTAAACTCACATTTTTACCACTCTACCCACCTCCCCAATTCACTAAGCAACCCCCTGTAATCTAAATTTTACCTGCAAACACAAAAGTGCTCTCTCCAAAACACAGATGACAATCTTAACTAAAATTCATGCAGAATTTACTAGACCCATCAGTTTATTATTGACAACCCTAATTTTAAAATGCTTGTCTCTTGGCTTCAATAATAATATTGTTTCTTGGTGTTCTACTTTTTTGGGCCTTTCTTTACAGTCTATTTGTTACTGACTGTGATCTGCAAAAAGCCTCTGTATGTGATATAGCAGTTTTAAAAACATGGGTGCTATCATAGTCAGCTTGGGCTTCCATAGCAAAGGACATGACTAGGCGACGTAAAGAACAGGAATTTATTTTATCACAATTTTGGAAGCTGGAAGTCCAAGAGCAGGGTGCCAGCATGGTCTGGCTCTGGTGAGAACCCTCTTCCTGGATTGCAGGTGGCCATGTTTTCACTCTGTCATCACATGGATGAAATCTCTCGTGTCTCTTTCTCTTCTGTACAACCAGAGTTCCACACTGATGGCCCCATTTAACCTCAATCATGTCCTTATGAGCCTGACCTCCAATACAGTCATCTGGAAGCTTAAGTCTTCAACGTGAATTTGCGGGGGACACAATTCAGTCCACAGCAGCCAACAATAATATTGTAAGTCAAGTATGGTAAAACTGAATGTTATGTAACAGTAACTGTGCACGTACAAGAACTCTAAAGTGACAAAGAAAATGGATATCACATTAAAATATCAGGATACAAAGTTTTATATATGTAAAATATGCATATTAAACAAAAAGGAAGATATCATAATCATAAGAGGAGTGATGTTCAAGTAAGAGAGTTTATTTCTGAACTCTTTGTTAGAAATTTTTAAAAAATAAATTTTCATATAAAAAATATATAAACCAAAAGCTTCAACCAAGAAAAAACTAGGAACAAATCTAACTTTGTTTGTTTCCTGCTTACATCACTGCCATTCATATTAACTAGGATATAGGCTATTCTGCTGTAACATAACTAAGAATATAGTGACTCACACAAATGGGAATTTATTTTTCTATTACGTAATAGTCCAGGGGTAAACAACTGGTCCCAGGAAGGTCAACTCTTCTTCAGTCCAGGGACAAAGGTTCCTTCTTTCTTGTCCCACTACCTGGGGGGCACTGCCCTTGTCTGGATGTTAGAAGTTGGTTTACCAATACCTCATTCATAGGGGTGGAAGGAAAAAAATATGACAGGCAGATTCTTAATACAAACATGGTTTAAAAGTTGCACACATCACTTCCACTCCCATCCACTGGCCAAAACTTAGATATGTGGCCTCACTTGGCTACAAGGAGCCTAAGAAATAGTTTCTACATAGGAGCTATGAGCCTTGCTAAGTATCAAAAGGTGGGAGTGCATACGTTCCATTCTGGAACAGTCATCTCCCTTCTAAAGGGATGACTCTAAAGCCTCATACAGTTAACTGAATTCAGCTCTTAAGTCTACGATCTCTGAGTGACGCACAATCCCTTCAACAGATACCAATTTGACTCTGGCCCAGCCCAGTGACCTCTAGATAAGTAACCTTTGCTCTCTACCACCACCATCACACCCACTGTGTAACGGAATGCAAATAAGAAGAATGCAACTAAGTATTCCATTCTGAAAATAAAAGAATGGCAAATACATATTCTTACCAATGATGAAATACTGCTCACAGTAATGGCAAAGAATCCTGCCATACCAGGGGAGCAAGTCCCTTGGTTAAACTTACTTCTGTTCTCTCAGGGATCTCCTTTGTCAATTTGTCTGCTAGAACCTGGCTTTGCCTCTGGAGGCATCTATCTTTCCATTATCCTTTATGGCCCTATATGAAGTGGACATGGGAGAATATATGTTCCAAAGAGGCAGCAAATTGCTGATACAAACTTGGGGGTCAAGGGTTACTTTAGAAGTCAATGTCAAACCACCACAGGCTTTTCAAGGAAAACTTGTAGCATCTTTGACAACATAATCCTCTCAAAAATTCAATATGCCATTTGCCCTCAGTCAGTGCCATGTGAAAGGAACCACAACTTAATATTCAGTGTGCTCGTAGGTATCAAGCTTGTCATGTTTCCTATTTGCTGACCTCGGTGGCAGATCCATCTCTCTCTCGATTTAAAATTAACTACCTTGAGGTCTGATTCACAATGGAAGGATTTACCATCACACCCCATTTTCACAACAGCATGCCATGTGATTTGAGATAGTCCTTCCTGCCTGAAGGATTTCAAGCTCAACCATCTGATTTGCTTTGGCCAATAAAATATGAACACAAGTAAATCATACCACTTCCAAACAAATGGTTCTAACATATTTCTTTTTCCTTCTTCCACAAAATAGCAATGTCCCCCCAAAAGCCGATTCTTTCAGCTTGGAGTAACACAGGATGTGAAACAGAGTCATAGACATGTCGTGAGTAAGAAATAAACCTGTGTTGTTGTAGGGAACTAGGACTCTGCATTTGTTTTTGTTTTGTTTTGTTTTAAGTATATTTTATTGATTATATTGTTACAATAGTTCCAACTTTTCCCCCTTTTCTCCCCTCCACCCAGCACCCCCTCCCCCCACAACCCTCCCCCCAAGTCCATGCCCATGGGTCATACATACAAGCTCTCCCACTTCACCCTTTCATATATTCTTCTTCTCTTTTTTTTAAATAAATGATTAATTATTTTAACAATAAAAAATAGCAATCCCTCCCCCTCATACTTAAGACCCTTTATAATCTTATAAAGGACAATGGGCAAAGGTCTCGAGCTCCTCTAGCTGCTTCAAGCTGGACATGGTCGTCCTATATTTTTATTTGCTAAATCTGGCATTTCTAGGTGAGATCCATATGGCTAACAAGTGAAGTAAAGCCCAGCCTCACTAGTAACCAAAGATGCACATTAAAACTAGGAGCTACTGCCCTGGCAGGGTAGTTGAGTTGCTTAGAGCATCATCCTCATACACCATACACCAAGGTTGTGGGTTCGATCTCAATCAAGGTACACAGAAGAATAAACCAATGACTGCATAAATAAGTGGGAAAACAAACAGATGTTTCTCTCTCTCTCTCTCTCTCTCTATAAAATCAATAAACTTTAAAAATGATATTAAAAAAAAACAACTATGGTATACCATTTTCTGGCCATTATATTAGCAAAGACTATGAATTAAGGGTTTTATTGAAAAACCTTTGTTTTTTCCATTGTACTACAAAAGATCACCAAACCTAAGATTCTCTTTCGACCAGCTCACTAGGCAATAAAAGCCCAACTATTCACTGCATGTGTACAGAGAAAAAACACATTTCAAATCCATTATTTCATACTGTAGATAGATAGCACAGACATAATCCCAGTAATCATATTCAAGCATCAAAGATAACTTTTCCCTTAAAAATGTACCTGTTTAAGTATAAATTTATAAAATTCAGATGATGAGGATAAAAACGTTTGAGTATCATTTAGCAGTTAAACAACAGCTTTTTAACAAACAGTATCATAATACTAATTTTAATACTGGGTTAAGATTAACCTCTTACAGTTAACTATCACAGCAGGTCAGAAATTGGGACTGCAAACAGAAACAAGAATCAAGTGTCACATTTTCAAAGAGGCTTTACATAAAAATGCTTTCTCTAAATAACCAATATAGCTTTATCACTGGATAATAGCTGTCTGGAAGTCAGAGAGGTTAAGTCACAAAAGATTCAGGTTAAGGAAGGAAGGGTTGCAAATAAACAGGACAGCACCCTTTTAAAAAAAATCAGTTTATTCCAAATGTAAATAGTGCATGATATTTTAAATGATAACTCAATATAAAAAATAAAGTATACCAAAAACTTATTTTACCTTTTCTCACTTCAAAGATAAAAAATGCCCTCTGAACTTATTTTAACATCTCCATAGAAAAATAATTTTAAAACTAAAGTATTACTTCAAGAGATTTAGAAAAATATCTACTTTTTGTTACAGTTCTGGTAAACGGTCCTAAACAGCTCTTTATTTCATTGGAAAGAATAAAGTATTATACAATAAATACTAAACCAAAATACTTAATATAATGGTATTATGATATAACAACTCTGGTAAAATGATCTACAGACACTAAAGTGATTTAGCCTACCTTATATAAAAGACAAGCAATAAACCTTATAAAATGTTGATAAGAATAATCACTAGCTAACTTTCAAAAAGCTATCACTTCTAAATGTACCTCTAACAACAGCAAAAAAAAAACAAACCAAACTTCTAGATCTGTAATTCAGCATCCATCAAAACTACTTTTGGCAGGCTTGTGATGACACTCCCACAAGAGAGAAAAATAGACACACAAGTAACACAGCTTTCACCATAATATTTAACACATTCAATTTCCATAAATAATGTTACTACCTTTTTAACTACATATAAAAATAATGCTTGATGCAACTTGGGTCCCAAATATTATATAATCCTGAGCCTGATAAACAACAAATGATATTCACTGCACTTATTCATTTTTTTGTTTTATTTCTAAGAAAAGCAAAATCAAATGCATTATATTAGCACAACTGCCAACATGAATGTTTGACATAAATGTGGAAAATAAAAAGTACCTATTCTCCAACTTCAATGGAGGAAAAGATTATTCTTTGGCTCTTGTCCCAAGCTGGGAACAAGTAACCACAGAACTAGTTTTAAATATGCCCCAGTCAATCAATATTTAAACTCTGCTCAACATTTCCACTTAAGCACCCAGCTAAGAAAATCAGCCAATTAGGAACTACCCCTCTTCAGTACCCTCGCTCCTCAAAGCCCGCCAGTCCCCTCTAAATTTAAAATTGGCCAATCCTTAAACTGTCTCACTTTTGAAAAAAAGCCAATCCTAAACCTCAAAATCCTATCTAAGTGCATCTCTGCCTATTCGGAGGACTATATTCTGCAAGCATAGCTCTCTTTGCTTAACAAGTATGAAATTCAGCTTTCTTTCAGCTATGCTTGAGTAATGAACTCTTTCCTCAGTAATACAATAAATATTATGGTTACTTGGATATTAGCATTTTTCTTCATGGAGGTGTGAACCAAAATATCTAAAACGAGCTACTAATATCCGTTTTGGGATCCTAACATGGAGCCAGGATGCTACTAGGGAAGTCCGACTTACTCACGTCCGCACCCAGACGAGGGTCAGACATTTGAACTTCCGCACTTGCCTCAGAAGACTGTCCTGGAACTTGTCCTGCCTGGTGTACAGGTCAGTGCTGACCTCAGAGTTTCCTTACCTGGATCTCACTGATCCTCTTTGAACTAGTCACCACACCGTGTTGGGTAGCCAACAGGAAAATTTTCTTTTGTTCCAACTTGTAGTTTTCGCTTTGACAAAACCCTGCCTTTCTTGTTTTCTCCAGAGCTCAACTGGAGTTATTTGAATTTGTGTCTCTTAGGTTATAGTACTACCCTCAAATAAAGGCTTTTTATTCTTTACTACAACCTAGGCATTTTTTGGTAGACAGAGGTAAAAAAAAAAAAATTGTTACAATAATTCAGTTTTATGTAAAGTAGGAATCTTCACCTTTTAAGTCTAATACCTTCTTACCCAGTCACCAGTGCACTAACAATGGGTCTTTTTCCTTTTCCTCTCAATCCCAGACCCACAATTTCATGTTATCAATGGTCCAAATCCAGGCAATGGGTGTATTATATGAAACATTAAAATTTCCAACTACATCAGGAATGCAATATCATCAAATTTCTTCAAACAAAATAATAACTGATTAAATATTTAAGTAGATACTCTTTTTGCTCTAATGAAAATGACAGTGTGGCTTAGTTTTGTGACATCTGAAAATCTGAATTCTAAATCCTATCTTTAAAATTGACTTACTTGGGTAAACTGATAGTCTCTTCTTAAATTTTACAACATAGAAAATAAAGTGACATTTACCAACTCCTACCACCTCACAAAAGTGATGTGTTCAGAGTAAGATGAACTCTTAAATGTTTCAGAAAATAAAGTAAAAACCAACCATTATGTTATGATTTTATTTGTTGTTCAAGCCAAGTCAATCTGAGGTTTACATCAGCATAAAAAGTAAGAGAAACAGCCTCAAAATTGACATGAAAGATGGCTAAAGAGAGTAATTAGAAATGGGAGTCCTACCCAAATATAAATCCCTTTATCAGACTGGCAAAGTGAATCATGCTGGGTGGGCTGCCTCACCCAAGTATGTATACTCAAATACAGCCAAGAGCCATCTCTTTGGACTGCTTTTGGACTTAGTATTCTCAAAAATAAATTGGAAATAGCAAGTAGTGCTGTCTTATAGCTACCAAAACTCAGTGATGTTGCCACCCAAGTCCAATCACAGTAGTATTACAGACAGTGAATTATCAATTGACTGAAGTGACAATATTAAGTAGGTGTGGAGGGAAACCAGTGTCCCCCAAAATATGCTATTCTGACATTGATTATTGGAATTAAGGGTACTTAAGGAATAGCAGGTGCAATGATGCTCTGACTCTCCTTTTTCCTTCCTGAAAGCAAGAGACAAAAAACTTTCCTGTCAAATGTACCCTCCCTGTACCAGAAGGAAGGAAGAATTATCACCAGAGACAGGAAACTGAGGAGAGAAATCTGTACAAACAAATCTTATTAAAACTATTATCTTCCTAGTTACTTGTTACCATATACTACCTCTAGCCCAAACCCCTGTATCTTTTCAATTTCACTAATTTATTGTTTTTTTGTCTAAAATGTATAAAAGCTTCCTGCTCTGATCACTTCTTTGGGACCTCATTCTCTTGTGAAGGCTACTATGTACATGTAGAAGTTTAATAAAATGTGTGTTCTTCTCTTGTTAATCTGTCTTATATCAGTTTAATTCTTAGGTCCAGCCAGCGACCCAAAGAGGGTAGAAGAGAAGTTTACCTTCCTTACAGCGTCAAGAGACCTACTTAGTTAGGTTAGGCAGATTTGGTGAATTTATCCAGAAACTGTCAAATTTATTTATTAGAGAAGATTAACTGGAGTAGTGGCATAGGCTTAGAGAAAACAGTCAAAATTACATTATGATTTGGGTGACTTTAAGTAAGTTACCTAATATCTCTGAACCAGTTTCCTCATCTATAAAATATGAATAATAAGCCATTTCACAGGACTATCAGGAAGACTAAATAGGATAGTAATAAATGGAAACTTTAAAAATGTTCTAATCAAGACCTCTGAGTCCTAGATTTGTTTTTGTCACTAATTTACTGTAATATATATGGTAAGTCATTTGACCCAAGTTTGTTTCCTCATCTGCCAAATAATGAGGATAATTCATGCCCTACACATGTCATGGGCTGTATGACAACCACCTATGAACATTAATGTGAAAAGATTTTTGAAATATGTAAACCATGTAACTATAAGATAATTAATTCAATATGTACAAAAATGCAGGAGATTCAGACTAACAAACCTGTTACAACCCAGGATTATATAATGTCCAAATTAAATCAATTTTACTAAGAAAAGAATTTCATAAAGAAAAACCAAAAACTAGATATATTGGCAACCAAAAATATTCAATGCTAATAGCTACAAAAATTACTTTCCATGCAATGAATGAACCAAATTAGATCAGTTCTCCAACAAACTAAAAAGAGTTAAATACAATCTTTTATTGGAGTCAGTGTTTGCTACTTACAATCACCACCTCAATTTCTAAAGCAGGGAAGGGAGAGGAAGGGGAAGGAGGAGAGGGAGTTATATATTGCAGGGTTTCTCAACACCAGCTGTACAGACATTTTGAATTAGATAATTTTTTGCTGTTAGGGTTGTCCTGTGCATTGTAGGATATTTAGGGGCATCCCTGGCCCCCACTAACTAGATGCCAGGAGCAGTACCCCCCTATATACACACACACAGTTGTGACAATCAAAATGGTGGCCAGTCACTGCCAAATGTCTCCAGGATGAGTCAGGGGAGGGGACAAAATCATCCCCGGTTGAGATCCACTGAGCTAAATCCCAGTACTACATTCCAATATTTATCCCACATTACTCTCTCTATAGACTGTTGGTTTAGAATCCAGCTTGAAACTAGCAGTTTTGCAATATAAAAACCAATAAAAGAATGCTGCCTGTAGGAATAACAACATTTCAAGAATTAAAAGATATAATAGGGAGCTATGGCTAAATTATCCCCTTCCATAAACACACAGTTTTTGCTTAATCCTCTAAAAATTTTCTTCTTGGATATTCTTTTAAGGAAACAACTTGGTCTCCACCTATATGGTAAAAAAAATCAGGTCTCAAATTATTAAATTCTAAGCAATCAAATATGAAATGAATCAAAATTAAGTGCTACTTATCTATTTAAATTAGTTAAAATATATTCAAACAATGTTAAGTAAAAATACAAACTAGTATTCAGCTATTACTGCAAATATGAGATATATATATATGTGTGTATATATATGTATATATATATACACACATATATATGAGTTGGAGATAATTCACAAAAATAAAGAAACCACAAGTGAAATTTTAAAAATCACATTTAGTGTGATTTTGGGCTAGACAGTTTTCTACAAGAAACAATTTCCATATATTTACATTTGTACTCTTAACATAAGATAGTAGTTTTTAAATTTGTTGATATAAATTTTTTAAGGAATTTGGATTTTATAAGTTACTTTCACATTTCATGTGATTCTATATTTCATATGGGTCAGTGTTAGAAAAAGTGTCTGCTGTTGTCTTCAAATAGGACTTACCATCACTCCTGCTCTGCTAGAAGCTGACACAATGAAAAAACTATCAACCTGAACTTACAAGTGACAAAGCCTGAGCAATCAACAGGCCATTTAAGATGGAATTCTACTTTATATCATATCTAATGTTCTTAAGGAGGCGAACTGTAATTGTGATACAAATAAATACTAATCATTTCAACTCCATTAACTTTAGGGGAGCTACAATAGTAGATTTAAAATTTTGTGAACTGCAAAATGAGATAGCACATCATCTGTACATATATTTGTGAAAGGTTCCTGTTTAAGGTTATTGGTGGATTTGGTTATTCAGATCAACTGTCCTACTAAAAGCTAAAAAAGCTAAAAAATATATAATTTTGTGTAAGAAAAAACTCTAAACTTAACCATAAAATCTATTAGTGTAATTTTATTGTAATTTAATCTTTTAATGGCTCAAATTTGAAATACTCATGTTAGGAAGGAATAAAATTGTGATAAATGAATTGAGGTATAGTATGCCCTAAAAGAAACATGTGGAAAATAAGATACTTAGTTTTGTGTGTATTGTTCTAGTTTCTACATTCTACAATGTTCCACATGTAAAGATGTAATCTATAATCCCACCTGACATATAGCACCAGATCCCCTTTCTATGACAAAAAATATATCTCGATGTTAAAGAGATGATCAGCAGAGAAACTCAAACTTATTTCATTATGTGGGACTTAGGTGTGAAAGGCTTAAACTGGTGGAAACCTGCCTAAATACTTCACACAGCCCCTCCATCACCCTCTATTATGCAAGCTGTGCTCCTCAAGCCAATTCCCTTATTTCACCAGTGAGCCCTGTCAACACTGAGGTAATAGAACTGGAAAAACTCATCACTCCACAATGATACTCAAATATCTGAATATATTTCATTTGGTAAAAATCATATCACTGCCAAATAAAACTAATGTAAATATAGTAAAAATATGCAAGATTTTGAGGACTTCTTTTGTTGAAAAGGACTGGGGAAGCCTCAAATTCATCCTGCAATTGCTTACGCATTCTTTTGCTCCTTTGACCCCTTCATGCCCTATTCCTTAAGTACATGGGGTGGAGCTGGCTACAGAAGGCCAGAAGGAACTAATCAGCATGCATTTATGCAGTTAGTCTACTCTAGTTTTTATTCCCTCAGGCTCTTCGTCATACTCAGCTCCTCCAAGAAGAGTGCTGTTGTATTCATCTCTGACTCCCAAAACCTAACCAAATGCTCTGCATATAAAGTCATTCCTAACATCTACGACATGGCAGGCACTGGATTAGGGACTGGTTGTAGAGAAGTAAAAGAGATACTGATCTCACCCTTGTGCAATCTCTTGGACAGGAGGTACTAAATACTGGCTGCATGAACAGAATCAAGTACTGAAAGACCAGTTAGCACAGCCCCATTTGCCTATGTCCTTTTTCCCATTGCCAACCAAGACTTAGATGAGGAACAAACAGTCTTTCTCTTCAGAAATAAAAACGCGTGTCTGCAGGCCTGACCATTCCCAAGTTCTATATTCATATATTCAACTGCCTTCTCAATATGTCAACATGAGGGTAGTTACAGGGATTAACTGTATGGACTCTGAAGCCAGACAGCATGGGTTTGAATCTCACAAGCTGGGTGACTTTAAGTAAATCATTTTTAACCTCTCTGTGCCTGTTTTCTCATTTATAAAATGGAGAGCATAATGGTTCATAGCACATAGAGCTGTTAAAAGGATTAAATGAATTTACATGTAAAAGTGCTTAAAACTCTGCCTACTACACAGTGTACGCTTACATAGTGCTTACTGTTATTAGGAGTAGCACCAGTACGAGCATTACTAAGATTATCATGCATCTGAAACTTGTCCAAAACAGAACTCATGATTTTCTTCTCAAATCCCTTTCACCCTTCTCAGTAAACAGCACCATTACCTTCCAAG
Organism: Furipterus horrens; assembly: GCF_987537825.1. NCBI lineage: Eukaryota > Metazoa > Chordata > Mammalia > Chiroptera > Furipteridae > Furipterus > Furipterus horrens. The sequence goes on along the minus strand of NW_028327172.1, from coordinate 153,909,568 downwards.
TTCTTCCAGTCTAAAACCTAGGTTTTAGATAAACTCACATTAGTAAGTCCACACCAGCAGTTCTACCTTCAAAAGTATATCAGAAATTCGACTACTTTCTACAATCTCTGCAACTACCTCCCCTAGCCCAAGACACCACCAGATACAGCAGTAATTTCCTATCTTCCCATCTGCAATACTCCCCGCTCCCTGACCCTACAGTTAATTCTCCATCCAATAAAACTGGAATCAGATGCTATCCCCTTGATATAAACCTTTCAATGGTTTCCATCACACTTAGAATAGTCCACGGGGCCCCCCAACATCCTCTGCCACTACCTTCCTCCTTCCTTGCTGTGTTCTCTACACTGTTACCTTGCTCGGTCTTAATTCCAAGTCAGAGTGTTATTCCACCCTTGTTTCTACTGTGAGGCAGTATAGCCTTGTTTTTGGAGCATAAATTCTGAGGTCCGACTGCCCATCTGTCACATTTTAGCTGTGCAACCCTGAGCAAATTCTTCATCTTCCTGTGTCATTTCCTTATCTATAAAACTGGGAATATGAGTACTTACATCACAAGGTGGTTGAAAAAATTTAGTTTTAGAAGAGTACCTCACATATAAGCTCTACATAAGTGTTCATTGCTATTATTATTCCTCCCTGAAATGTTCTTACCTCCAGCTTTTCCTCCACTTCAATTGACCCAACTTGTCACCTCCTTTGAAAGGTCTCCCTGATGGGCTCTGTCTAAAAATAACCTGCCCTGGTCCCCCACTGTCTGTTGTCCTCTTACCTTCTTTTGCATCACTGGATCTATCACTATTTGAAATAATATTATGTACTTATCCTTTGTTGCTTATTTCCCCACTGAAACATGAACTCCATTAGGTTGGAGATGCTTGTTTGCTGCTCTGGTTCTGGTTCTAACTCAGAATCTGACTGCTAATGTACATATCTCTTATTTCTCTTATCCAGGCTAGGAAACCAATGCACACTTCTTAATAGTAATACCATACGTAGACAGCCTTTCATTTTCACACTCATGATCTTATTTGATTCTCAGAAAAGCAACAGCAGATATACAATCATCTCCCATTTTAGAGAGAAAAAGAAAATTCCAAGTTTGGAGGTCCTTGTCTTTAGACACAGAGCTAGCAACTGAACAAAAATTAGGACCCTTGTTTTCTAAGCCTCCACAAACTCAAATGGAAGGATATTAAACACTTGAACTGGATTTACAGAAATGTGACCTTTATATCTCCTAAGGTGTGTACAACATTCTTCCCTTCAAAGTTTCTGACAAATAGTTGTCATTTGAAAAGTATTATGGGAAGTACAAACTCATCAACAATGCATTAACCCTTGGCAAGCCAAAAAATTCAAGCAGTCAGATATGATGACTGTATATTCCAAGATTACACAGCAAAATCCCTAAAACTCACTGTATCTGTATTGAGTATAATGTACTAGTTTCAACACTCTAAAAGCTTTCTCTGCAAAACTCAGACAAAAGGGACCTGGAAATGGCCAAGATTGTTATGGTAACGCTACCAGTTATTTCTTGATCCTTGTTGCACCAAGTTCAGTGACAACAGTTCAGGCAGCCCAACAGGTTCAATAGTTGTAAGTAATCAAATTAGGGTGTGAGGCAAGGTGAGGAAGCAAAATTGTAAAACAGGTCACTATCTACAAGACCTTTGGCCACTGGCCATCACATTCTCAGAATAACCAGCTGTCTTTATAAGCTTTCTTCCGGCAAGTTTACATGTTTGTATTACACCACATGCTCTCACTGTTCCCATTCCTGTGGGAATGACAATTAGGAAGGCCAGAGGTTGCTTTACCGCCATTTTACACAAAAAGGAAACTGAGGCAGCAAGTGGTTATCTTTATAACTTGTCTTCAGCGATCTGGTAACTTGTGGAATCTCAAAGGAAGCCTGGATATGGAATATCCGAAGGAAACGTCTCGCCCAGACTTAACAAGGTCAAACTTCTAGGCTGAAGGAAATCCAAGTCCCTTCACCAATTAGGAAAAAAGGAGACTCTCTCATGCGGACCTTCCCCCTCATTGACCTAGCTCCAAGGCTCCTAAAGCCCGCTAGGCCCTAGAGGAAGGTGGGTGCCCTGCCCAGCGGGGTGTGGCCTCGCCTTCCGGCACTCCTGGCCCTCCCACCCCAGAGGGCGCGTTCCCACTCTCGGCGGGCACCTGTCCCTCAACCAAGTTCGCGGATCCCCCAGTCGCACCAGGATCTAACCAACTGCCACTACCAACACCGAGAGGACAAGCAGCATGACGAGCCTCGCAAGCTCGGGTAGCTGCAGGAATCCTCCGAAACTTACAGTTTTCCTACAGCGTGCGCGTCACGGCGAGGTGACGTCACGGGACCCGGCGTTCGGGAAGGTCAAACCGTGGGTCGCGGGATCACTCAGCCCCCACGGCTCCGCCCACAACGCGCCAGCGGAAGACACACCCCTTTCCTCAGGGCCCCGTCCCATCGCGGAGCACTGGGCGCTGGCGCAGGCGCAGACGACCTGCGTGGCCGCCTGCTGGTGGGGTTCGCGGGTTCAGGTGTCTGAGGTGGGGGCTGCTAGAGAGAGCTTCACTCACAGCTTGTGATCTGGGTCTGGAACAATAAAAAGAAGGGGGTGAAGACCCCGGGGAACACAGCAAACAAACTGTTGATCAGGGGATTTGGGTACGACGCCAGAATTGTGAGGCATATTTTCCAGAGGCACTGCTGTCCTTTTCTCACGTGTCGTTAAAAGTTCTCCACGTGTGGAAACAGGCATTTGTTCTCCATCAGGTGCCTGCGGGTCTTCGCCGGGAGGGGTCAGGGCTCCCAAGGGCCCTCGCCTTCGGCCCCGCCCCGAGCTTCACTCCAACCACACCCGCCCTGACTCCGCCCTGCCCCCTGGAGTCCGCCCTTCCGGCTCCAGCTAGCTGATCAGGCACAGGCCCACCTACCCTCCACCCCCATCCCGTTGCCGCTTTTAGCCTTTTCCTTTGAGATTTTACTGTCTCCAATTTTTACTGGATTTCCCGTTTTGGCTCAAGCTCCATAAAATTTAAAAATGGTGAGCTGTGTAAACAAATACGTACACTTTTCGCTAGTGTCAACTTTCCACTACGTCCCACTCATGTGATGACATCTTTCTGTCCCCAGCCCGGGGTTTCTGCTCTTTTATAATTTTACAGACGAGTTCTGGTTAAAAGAAAGCTCAGGAGAAGGAAAAAAGGCCCCAAGAACTGACAATATAGTAACAGATTATTTATGGCTTGTAGAATTCTTAGAGTACTCTTACAAGCAGAAAATAATAAATGTGATAGTAAGAAGTGGCTGGGACAAATCTGTCTTGGGGGAAAATAAGTTAAATGGGAAAAAATAGGCCATGGAAATAGACCCTAAGTTGAAGGTAGCAAGGACACTTTTAAACGCTTACTTGGAATCATGACAAATGATCAGACCTGGGATTTTGCCAGGCAGATCCAGTGTAAATAAAACCCGAAACAATGGTTCCTTTACACTCTCATTTAAAACACTATAGTTAATTTCATAGGAAAAAAGGATGACGGGAATGTTAGCCTTTAACTCAACATCTGAGCTACTTAAAAGTAAACATGTATTACTCAGAAAAAAATTCCTTAATTAAAAATTTTTTAAGTTTCTGTATTTTAAAATAGTATTTGTACATTTTATCTTAATATAATTTCATATGACATTTTAATGATCATTATCAACTGATATAATCTGTGAAGTTTATACCTAATAATTTTAACCATAAGGTTTTGTTTTGTTATAGAAAAATTAGCAATTTTTTAAAATTCTACATATTTTTAAAATAATATATTTTTCTTTGCAAAACAATTTTAAAAAACCTCTAAATTGTTAATTACATTATTTACAGGCTTCTAACATGTTTTTCGTATATCATTCCAAAAATTAGAATTCTTTTTCAGTTAATTTCTAGATAGATATACCTGTCAACTAAAAGTTGCTGCACCAATCCAAAGCCAACAAGAGTTTCCAATCTGGAGTGCAGTGAAAGGAGAAACTTGATTCAGGTAAACAGTTTGCAAACCCAGGAAACACAGCCTCCAGTGGAAACCAAAAGTGTTCCCCACCATGGTCCCTGATTGGTCCATTTTTATGCAAATGAGGAATCCAAATATGCACTTTGGTTGGTTTGAGCAGCACGTCCTGATTGGTGCTTATAGAGCTTCTCTGGTCAGTAAAGATGCAAATCAAATCAGAAAGTAGCTGTGCAGTTCTGATTGGATGGGACAGGTCTCTGCCCACTGATGGAAATATAATTCTAGGAACTCCTTTATAAGGTTCAGCTTAGCCAGCAGGAACTCAGTGTAGGAAGCTTACACTGGCTTTTTCTGATAGGCAGTGTGCATGAGAGGCCTCTGCAAACAAGACTGCTAGTCTTTGAGAATCAGCAGGGAACACAATTTTCATTGAGTTAGATCTGACACTTGTTTTTGATTAACTTTTGGCATCTGAATCCAAAAATGACCCCAGTTTTTCTCTATCACGTCAACTTTTTAAGGTACAGGATACCCTCCCTTTGTCCCAAAACTCATATAAAATGTACATATAAAGGAAAAGAAAGAAAAAATTACCTGAATATGTTGTTTATTTAGAGTTATTTTATTCATATAAAGGCTACATATTGTTACTGGAAGTCAAAGTGTGTAAAGGTCTGCTACCAAACATACATATTAAGGTATTTTATCTTTTCAAACAACAGGCTAGGAAATGCGAAAATGAGATACTTGAAATAGTCTCCTTCAGTTGGCAAAGCTTTAACAAATTGCTTCATGAGACCCAGTTTTATGTGCAGAGGTGGGAATAGAATGTTCTTCCTGTCAACAAGTGGCTCATGTAGAATGTTTGGATCACCAGGTTTGAGGTCAGATCTTGGAGGCCAATTCAACTCCACCCAAAGCTTCTCATGAACTCTGCTGTCCCACATACACAGAAAACAGGGATACTTGGTGCATCCGTGTTGCTGACCAAGAAGGAAGCAGACCATTTGAAGGTCAACACAAATGATCCAATTGTGCTTGTGATATTGCAACAGATCAATGGCTCTCTTTATGTCTTCATATTCTTCACAAAAACAAACTAAGTGGCCAACTGGGACTGCACCAAATAAATTGCCATTGTGGAGGAGGATACACTTCAAGCTCTGCTTTGAGCTATTGATGAAAAGTTGCCACTCAGTTGCATTATAGATTGGAATTCCCAATTCCTCCATTAAACCATGGATGTTATGGCAATACACAAAGCCACTATCACTTCAAAACTACTACAGAAATTTACTTTCTCTTGATCGAAAGTAGGACACCTTCGCTCCTTTTTCAAGCAAATTTTTCTCATGCAGTTTTGATGCTAGAAGTTCTGAAGCCTTTTTGGATAGTCCCTAATCTTGTGCCAAATCATCAACTCATGCTGATCAAATTCCTTATGAACTGAGTTATCTTCAATTTCAAAATCTTCATCATTGCTGTCACTTAGTTCTTCACCATACTCCTGTTTTATGAAAGAGGGTATTTCGACGAAAACAGGCACTGGGCATATAGCTGATGGTAGACTAGAATACTGTATTTTACATTTATTTTTCTTGTTATATCCCGACATTTTCACTATACAAAAGTAGCAGTCACTTGAATGATCTCTGGGCTCTTGCCAAACCATTGGTATACCAAACAGCAATTTATCACGTGTTCCCTTCGTCCACATCCATAAACTCTTGACGCACTGCTTTGCACACTTTGTGAGGGGCCTAAGACTTATCTTGATCACCAAGTTTTACTTTAAAATATGCAAAATAGGCTTGCCTGAAAAATGCGCTGATGTTTGTCCTTTGACTGGGAATGGTGAAACTGCCACAGATAGAACAAAATGAATCAGGGTTGTTTAGGCACTTACAACGAGGAAGGCAGAGGTAGACATGATCTGAAGGAAAGGACAGCCTCAGTTCCCATGTCCCCCCTCCCCCCCACCCCATGGTTCCCTTGCCCCACCCCCCTGCCCCACACTTGCAGCTGCTTAGGAGATAGTGATATTTTGAGCTGGGAACCAGGAGCCTCCTGTGATCGCAGAATATGCCAAACCAAACCGCGTTCGGCCTTGACCAGCCATCTGCAAGATAATACCCTTTTTTCATCCTCTTTAAAAAAACACTTTCCCCTTAGAAGTGCAGAGCTGGAGCTACTCTCTCATGGCACCACTCCCTCACGCCCTGCTACACCCCTCAATAAACTTCCTTTTTCTGCTCACTGCACCTTGGTTCTCTGAGCAACACTGTTCTTACATTTTGGTGTTGAAAGCCGGGATTGGGACACCAGCTCATTCAAGACTCCCGAGTCGGACGCGGGCCCAAGCGGCCCCAATCCTTGGACCTGGAGTCGCTCAGATCTCCATGAGTCGTAGGCTCAAGCTTTCCCTCTGGCTTGCTGACCCCTCCCCCAACCACCACTTACTCCAAGTCAACACCGGCCCCCGGATTTATAAGTGAGTTCTCTGCCTCCGTTTTCTCCAAGTGGTTCTGTTTCCTGGTCTAATCCGAGACCATTCTGGGAAGTCTGGCCCAAAACCTGAGCGCTCAGTCAGAACCACTCCTTGGGGTCGATCTGGACCTCTCTCTCTCTCTCCGGAGCCTGATAAAATCCCAGGGATGCCTGGGATAAATCAGCGCCCCTCCTCTCGGCCTTTGGCCCTCCACACTCTGATCGAAATGAGGATGCTTGTCTCGACAGAGTGTGGAGCTGGAAACGATGGCTTGGACTCGCCTTTTCCCTCCCCTCCCTCCTTGGACCCACAATAACTGTAACCGTCGCCATGGGAATTGACCAGTCCCTCCCACCCAAAGATACCCCTCTTGGGTGCCTAGTCCATAATCTCAGACCTCTCCAATTAAACGGAGAAGTCGAGGCCCATCAACTTATCTTTCTGTCACCTGGCCCCAATATCCTCTGAATAACCAGAGTCAGTGGCTGGAAAATGGCACACTTGACTTCGGCGTTCTCACAGACCTTCACAACTTTCTCCAGCAGTCGGGCAAGTGGTCTGAAATGCCCTATGCTCAGGCTTTCTGGACCCTTCTAAGCAAACACTCTCTCTGCAAGCAGCTCACTACTCACCAAATTTTCCTTGCCCAGGAAAAGCTGTCTTCCTCTCAACCCTCTGCACACCCTCTAACTTCTCCTTCTTCCTCAGACACCTTTGACCCCGCTGATCACTCACCTCCCTACGACCCTGTGCCGACGTCCCCTCACCCCCTGCGGAGCCTCAGTTCCCTGACTCCTCACAGTCTCCAGCCCCCCAAGACCCCGGACCTTCTCCTCTCCATACCCGATCACGCGGGCCCATCCCTATTTCCTCTTCCCTGGCCCCCACCTCCTCTGGTCAGCCTCACCCTTCCGGTCTTTATTCCGTCTGTGAGGTTGCTGGTAGAGACAGTGTCATGTGAGTTCATGTCCCCTTCAATTTGGCTGATCTTTCCCAAATTGAGCAGCGTCTCAGTTCTTTTTCTGAGGACCCAACTCATTTCATCAAAGAGTTCAAATACTCAGCCCAGACCTATCACTTAACTTACCAGGATGTCACCACCATCCTTGTTTCTGCCACTACCCCTGAAGAAAAAAAATCATATCTGGGTGGCTGCCATGGCTTATGCCAACGAGTTACAGGCTGACAGACCCGGAGACACTAACTATCCTGTTGAGTCGGTAGCAGTCCCCGCAACACACCCTAATTGGAACTACCAGATAAATTCCCCTGACCATCACAAAATGTCCCACTTCCTTGCATATCTCCTTGCTGGAATGTGCAAATCGGGCTTTAAGGCTGCAAATTATTATAAAATTCTTGAGATCACCCAAGGCCCTAGTGAAAATCCAGCCACCTTTTTAACAAGGCTCACAGAATCTGTCCAGAAATACACCAATCTGGACCCCACTTCGCCTGAGGGACGCCTCTTCTTACACACCCACTTCATTAGTCAATCGGCCCCAGACATTCGAAAAAGGCTCCAAAAGTTAGAGGCGGGCCCCAAAACCTCCCAAAGTGAACTTATTCAGGTCGCCTTCCGAGTATTCAATAACTGGCAAGAGGAACAGGAAAAAAGAGAAAAGGACAGTGAAAAAGAATGACAGGAGCGGGAGGACAGGCGATATCTTTTGCTGGCTAATACCCTGGGAAACTCCTCAAAAGGACAAATTAAGCCTAAGGGCAAAGCCTCCACAATCAAGCATCCTCCGGGCCCCTGTTTTCAGTGCAGTCAGGAGGGACATTGGGCAAAGCTATGTCCAAACCCCCGCTTACCTCCTCTGGGTCCCTGCCCTCTCTGTCAAAAGACAGGTCATTGGAAGGTGGACTGTCCATCGGCCTCTAACCGAGGGACTAGCCTGCCTACCCCAGCAGTGGATCTGGATGCTGTCTTTACAGTTCCAGACCTCCTTGGACTTTCCACTGCCTGATAGGGCCTGGGTTCGAGAGCCCCGCCTTTCACCATCACGGCTGCAGAACCCAGGGTAAACATATTGGTGGCAGGTAAGCTTGTCTCCTTTATTCTTGATACAGGAGCTATGTATTCTGTCCCGCCAAAATTTGGGGGACTCCTAACTCCCTCTGCCATATCGGTTGTAAGAATAGATGGCAAGGCGACCCAACCCCTAAGTACCCCTCCCCTAACCTGTCTCATTGGGCATCAGACATTCACCCACTCCTTTCTAGTACTGCCCACTGCCCAACCCCACTTCTCGGACCTAGTATTCTAACCAAACTGCACGCATCTATATCTCTTAGATGTCTAGACTCCACACCCCCACCGGATAATCCCACCCCTCTCATTCTTCTTCTAATTTCAGGGCAGTCCCTTCACACAATTCCAGACACTCCCTTGCCATCTTGGCTAATAGCGGTTAATCCCAATGTCTGGGACACAAACAATCCTTCTGTCACCTCTCACCACGCTCCGGTCTCTGTAACCCTAAAAAATGCCTCCCACATCCCCAGTAAGCCTAAATACCCATTAACCCCCTCAGCCTTAAACGGTCTGAAGCCTATTATAGACCGCCTGCTGGGAGCAGGTCTTCTCTGACCTGCCGCCTCTCCCGCCAATTCCCCCATCCTAGCAGTAAAAAAACTCAACAGGACTCACCATCTTGTCCAAGATCTACGTGCAATCAATGAGGCCACAGTCTCTATATCAACCCCATCGTTCCCAACCCTTATTCCCTTTTGTCACACATCCCACCCTAAACCTCTCACTTTTCCGTCCTAGACCTCAAAGATGCCTTCTTCACTATCCCACTGTCCCCATGCTCCCAAGACCTCTTTGCCTTCATCTGGACTGACCCAACCACAAAAATACCCCAGCAACTGACGTGAACAGTCCTGCCTCAAGGGTTTTGAGATAGTCCCCACCTCTTCAGTCAAGACCTAGCAGCTGACTTACAACAGCTTAGCCTTTCCCTAAGTGTCCTCCTACAGTACATGGGTGATCTCCTCCTCTGTAGTCCATCTGAAAACCTTTCTCATCTCCATACTGCCCAGCTCCTAAACTTTCTTGCCAGTTGGGGATACCGTGTGTCGTGAAACAAAGGCCAGCTCTCTTGAAGCCAGGTCACATATCTCGGACTCTCTATCACCCACACTCATAAACACCTAACTCCAGAAAGACAGGACCTAATAACTGTCTTCCCCCTGCTGCATACTAAGCAAGGACTCCTATCATTTTTAGGCCTTGCCAATTTTTTCAGAACTTGGATACCGAATTTTGGATCCCTAGCCAAACCTTTATATCAAACAAGAGCTGGAGACTTGTCTGAACCCCTAGAAAACCCTCAAGCCCTCCTTAAGCCTTTTACCACACTCAAAATGACACTCGGCCAAGCCCCAGCCTTGGCTCTTCCAAACCCAAATAAACCTTTCCTCCTATACACTGACACAAAAGATGGCTTTGCTCTCGGGCTGTTAGCACAGCCATATGGACCAGACCAACGGGTTATAGCCTATTTTTCCAAATCACTTGATTCCACCTTCCTAGGGTGGCCAGCCTTGCCTCCGTGCCTTAGCAGTGGCAGCAATTCTCAGTCAAGAAACCCTTAAGTTAGTTCCCTTTTCCCAGGTAACAATCCACTCCTCTTATGCTATTTCTGGCCAACTAACCCGCCAGGCCATTGCTGCAGCCTCCCTATCCCGAATTCAGTTCTTACACGCCCAACTACTTCAAAATCCTCAAATCTCCCTACATAAATCAGCTCTTCCCCTCAACCCTGACTAATTACTTCCCCTCCCCCACTCCCACACCCACAACCATGACTGCACTCAACATCTCTCCTTTTTATACCCCTTCCCCAACATACAAGACACCCCTCTACCACAGGTAGAATCCTGGTTTACAGATCGAAGCTCCTACAAGGTCGGCCCAAATGGAGCAGCATATGCCATCACTACCCTCGCCTCCATCATTGAGTCAGGACACTTGCCCTCCGGTACCTCTTCCCAACAGGCAGAACTCATTGCCCTAACACGGGCCTTAGCCCTTGCATAAAATCGTCAGATCAGTATATACACTGACTTCAAATATGCCTATCACATCATACATTCTCTAATATCAATTTGGAGAGAAAGGGGATACCTCACCTCAAAATGCCCTCCCATCACCAACAGACATCTTATTCTCAAACTTTCAAGTAGCTCAGCTCCAACAAAAGCAGTGATTATCCACTGCAAGGGACATCAAGCCAGGACAGATCTCATAGCTCAGAGAAATCACAAAGCAGACATTGAGGCAAAAAAAGAAGCCCATCCCCCTTCCATCCTCCTTACAATGCCTACCGAGGCACCCCCTTATGCAGAGGAAGAAAGACACACCCTAGTTAAGCTTGGAGCAACCCAACAAAATGGGTGGTTTCATTTACATAACAAAATAATTTTCCCCAATAATCATGCTCAACATATCCTCACTGAACTCCATAATCAATTTCACATAAGTGCAAGACCACTACATGCTTTATTATCCCAAACAACACACCACACTGGCATGCTAACCCAGCTAGAAAAAAATATCCCAAAACTGCTCTATATGCCAACAAACCAACCCTCAAGGAAAATTAAAGCTGCCTTTCCCCACACACCAAATTCGGGGACATCTTCCAGGTCAGGATTGGCAAATAGACTTTACTCACATGCCTCCAGTAAAGCGCCCCCGATATCTCTTAGTTTTTATTGACACTTTTTCTGGGTGGATGGGTGGATCGAAGCTTTCCCCACCTCTATGGAAAAGGCCTCTGACATAACCGAGGCCCTAGTTAATTGCATTATCCCTCGATTTGGACTTCCCTCCTCTCTTTAGACAGAGAATGGTCCTGCCTTTTTTTTCACAAATATCCCAGCAGGTGGCTCAGGCACTAAACATTAAGGGGCGGCTTCATATCCCATAACTGACCCCAGTAGTCAGGGAAAGTAGAATGAGCTAATGGCTATTAAAAATCCACTTAACCAAACTTAGCACCAAAATGCAGTTCCCATGGCCCAAATTACTGCCTCTAGCCCTCCTCCAAGTTTGTTCGGTGCCCAAAAATCCCCACATACTCAGCCCCTTTGAAATCATGTATGGCAGACCCTTACTTCTAGGCAATACCCCTTCTACCAAATTGGACTATGGAGATTACTTCCCTATCCTTTCACACCTGAGATCCACTCTTCAAAACCAGGCCAATTCAATCCTACCCACCCCATCCACTGATCATCAAAAATTCCCCATGACGCCAGGAGACTATGTCTATCTTAAAACCCTTACACCTAAAGCTCTCACTCCCTGGTGGTCCTGCCCACATCTAGTCCTCCTAACCACCCCCACAGCGGCTAAACTCTTAAATAGCCCATATTGGGTACATTTCTCCCGTATCAAATTTGCTCCTCAGGTACCTGAATCTCCTCTAACCTTGAATCTTGAACCCACCATCACCCAGCTCGTCCCAGCCCAGGAGGAAACACAAGCAACACCGCCCACATATTCCTGCACTCCCACTGGAAACCTGACGGTAAAAATCACCCAAGCCCAACCCCCCTCTAAACGAGCCTTTCATGGACCCTACTCTTTACTCATCTCATCTCGCAAAAACTTTTATTATACGAGAAGCCCCCCTAGACTATCTCTCAGTCTTTAGAATGCATCTCGGATGCCTGACTACAGGGTACTCTCAGCGACTACACCCCTGAAGAGATTTACTTTTACACTTTCATCCTAGTTCTATCCCTCGCTGATTTACTTGAATCACTGTAACCACGCTGACTCCTCTCACAATTACGGTTATCGCCCTGCTAACCTTTGCCACGTCATATTGACATCCACTAGCCCCCACAATACAGCGAATAGCGCGCTTAACTAACAAGACCGATGCTGGATCTGCCCCCACTCCTCCCACCACCCAGACATTGAAGTAACGGCCTTCCCGCCCAATCTCACCACCTTATATAACCTTACTGCCCACTTTCTCCCATCCCCCTACTACACGGGTTCTGCAGATTTCCCTGGAGCAGCCCAGCCAGTAGCCGCTGTCATTCATCTTATATGTCCTGCCACTCTCTGCATCTGCTTCAAACTTGTCAACATTGCCCACATTCAGTCTCGCTCCTTAGGCGAATTCAACCCTTTCCTTCTCTGCAACCACACCCTAGACCTAGCCTTCCTACATTTATAAAAGCTGACCAAAAACTCCTACTCATCCTTACCTATTCACAATCATACCAACACTTCAGACTTTCCTGCTACCCCTACATGGATCATGGATTTTCTATTTAACCAATACAGCCAAACATTTCTTCACAAAATCCTCCATAATGTTTGGTGCCAGTCAATAAAAAACAAAACTCACCCCAGTTGCATTGCCATCACCAAAGCTAAACATAGCACTTCTATTTCCCTGCAAGGAACAGGATATCACTTCCTATGTGGTATGCAAGCATACGTAATAATTCCTCCCTACTGGACTGGCACCTGCATGATAGTCGCTCTAATATTGGATGCCTCTATACTAATCCCCCAGCAAATGGCCACTTCCGAAGCTATTCTCAACCTTGGCTCTTTCCTTGAAATCTCCCTCTTGTCCCACCCTCCACACAAATGAGACCGACAGTGGTCTGAGTTAGGCAGACATGCGTACAGGAATCATATCCTTGAACAACCAGGAATAGGGCACTCCATATATGGAGGCTTCTTTTGGTTCGTAGGAATACTCCAATTAGAAAAATTAGTTCTAAGTCTCTCTTTATCCCTTCAAGAAACTTGGAATGCCACCCTCCAAACTCTAGAAAAACAGCAAGAATCCCTAAGCAACCCACCAGATGTGGTTCTCCAAAACAGAAGGGCCCTAGACATTCTCACAGCTGAAGCAGGGGGAACCTGTGCCATACTAAATGAAACTTTCTGTTTTTACATTAACAATACAGACATAATAGAAGAAAATTTACAAGTACTTAAAAAACACATTGACATTATTGCCCAAGCTAGGGAATGGGCATACATAGAATCCTAGTTCGGAACCTTCCTCTCATACTTCTCCTCTCCCCTCAAAGCGATCCTAATGCCTCTCATAACCCAACTACTTCTCCTCCTATTATTCCTCGCCCTTGGCCCTTGCTTCCTCAAACTGCTAGTTAACTTTATTCAAAAAATGGTCCAATCCATGACAACCTCTACCGTCCATAACGTACTCTTATTAAGATCTTTCAGATATCAACCCATGGCAAGAGAGGACCCCGAACCTGTTGCTAGTCTCCAAAGTCATCCCCCTCCCCTCCCCACTAGAGGGAGGTTTGCTCTCAACCAATAGGAGAGCACTAGTGCTTCTTTTGATCCAGGCTTGATCCAGTCTCGATCCAGGTTCAATCCAGGCTAGAGTGGTCGTATTAAGATAAGCTGTACAGAAAAAAACTTGACATGATAGAAGAAAACTAACTGCAGTTTTGAAATCAGCATGACTATTTAAGTCTAAAACAGCTGAAAAATCAAACTCAACAAAAATTATGTTAAAATTGTTCCCCTGTGTAAGGAATCTTTTGGTAGGTATATTCCTTCTTGGGGTCAAAATACTTCTGGGACAGTAAATGCCATTTGTCTTTTTTTTTTTTAAATTGAAAATATTTAAGAAGTATACACTAAATGCATAAATGTTTTTAATATAGAATACTCTGACCTTTATAAGATGGTATAACAGAGTACATTCTTTCCTTCTTATCTAATTATTCATTATTTTTTCTCCCAGAACAAAAAACTCCTATATTGTTAAATACACGAAAGAAGTAATGTGGCCAACAAAAGATTGGCAAGCAGAAAGGGTACCCCCCCAAATTAGAGTAACCTCAGGAAATGTCAAGTAGAAATTTTTAAGTAAATACACAATCAAATTTAGTCTAGTTTCTGTACTAAACTAGAATTTGATCTAAATAAGTAACCAGGAGCTAGGATTAAAGTGTGCTGGTATTAGAGAGAACTGTAAGGGTAACTTCTTTCTTTAAGAAAATAAAATCCTGGACATTCAAGTTAGCAATGGAAGAACTAAGGACTTCTGCTCTGACCCTTAGGGTTTCAGTTTCCTCTAGTGGTTATTTCACTTTGTTATCTGCTAGTGAGCTGGCTTCTGTATCCCTCTACTCCATAACTCTTCCCTTAGTCCCACTTAGCAAATTGAGAAAAGCTGCAACATAAAGGGGGAAATAAAAGAGAATAAAATATAATGGATAATATTTATTGAGCATTATATGTGCCAAGCATGACAGCAGCTCATTTAATTCTTGCAACTAGATGAGATAAGTGCTTTATCTCCATTTTACAAAAACAAGCAGGGTGCAGGAGACTGAGGCAAGTGTCCCATGTCATACAGCCTGAGTAACAGTCAAGATTTGAACTCGTACTCCAGAACCCACAGCTATAACCACTGATCTGTATCAAGTTTTATATAATAAAGTACAAATAGCAAGAAACAGAGATTTGGAAAGTCCAAGATATGAAAATTTGAGCTCCAAAAGACTGACCACAATATAGGGGCATCTTCACTATTTTCCAGTCTGTCTCCATATGCTCCTTCTATTTTGTTTTTTAAGGTGCTTGCCATGACCCTCTAAGTTGATTTTGTGACCCATTAATAGATTGTCACCCTGAAAAACACTAATCAGAATCCAAAATATAAAAGATCAAATTGAATCACACGTAATAAAGGTAATTATTTCCAAAACACAAATTTTGGAAAACTAGTGTCTTAATAATATGTGTGTGTATTTTGGGTTGATATATTAATGCATTTCTTATGCTGGATCTCAAAAAAAATATTTTTTAATACTGTTATAATCACCCCTTGCCTGACTTCTATGCATATTTCATCTTCCAGAATCAAGACCAAGAGAAGCCAAATTGCACTTAGCAACCCCCTCACACCCCTCTCAGCTCCAGGATTTGATCTGAGATATCTCTTTCCAAATAACCAACACAATAATCAGGTCACTCCTACATCTAGAAAGGCTCTTGTGTCCAGCACAAACCCAGGAGTGTACTAATACCCTAACAATATAATAAACTTCCAGAAAACAAGAGTTGTACAGAATTTTTAAAAAGAGGTTGTTCTGAGAAAGGAGCAGAGATAGGGAGCTTGGTGGAAAGAAGACCTGAGACGGAGACTGGAGGGCTACAGAGGGATGTATATTTAATAACCACACAATCTTACACATGTCTGCCATTAAATGGTTTGCAAAATATTTCAAATCTCATTGTATCACTTCTCTGCCCCCATTCCATTTCATAGCTTGTTCTCCCTGTTCTTTTGGTCTCTACTCCACAGGACTTCCTCCGAGAAGCTTTCCCTATGCTGCCTTTGCTCTCAGCCTTGGGGATTATTTTAATTTCCTCCTCTGTTAGACTGTAAGCTCTGTGAAAGTAGGGACAATGCTCATCTTGTCATCCGCAAATCTTCTCCTTGTGGCTGAGTACCCTACCCTAAGCTGATGCTCAGTAAATATGTATAGAGGAATAAACAGATGAATGAACTTAAATTCAAAGACTGACTAGGTTTTGTATACTCAAAATACTAGTTATTTTCTAAAAAGGGAGGCACTGTGTTCATTGAAATAATACTGAGAAAAAAATCTTTTGCAGCAAAACGTAGCAAAACAATGAACAGGGTCAGTTCTCTTATTAGCTGACTACTTTTGTACAAGTCCAATAATTTCTCCAAAACTCAAAGGAGGTTAGGCTCACTAAATGTTATTTGCAGTGAATGTCCTAATAGGGTGTTACCACTCTGGGCAACTCTGGAAAATCAGGTCAAGGCCACCTGGAGCCTTATTTGCATGAAGTCCCCTGAAAGAAACTGGCAGGCACTGGGAGAGTAGCAATTAATCCTCTTAAACAAAAGATGTTGGAGGAAGGCTTTTCCCAACAATAAGAGGGTGGGATGGAGGAGTGAAGAGGGATATAAAAGACAAGTAATGAGTGTCATTACTCTGAGGAGCCAAGTTCATGATTGAGTACAGGGACAGGTGCATGCTTTTGAGTATAAAGCTGAAAAACATCAAGTTGCCTTTGTGGGTGCGTTGGACTGGAGGACAGGGGAGGAAGGTGCAGGAGAAAGAAGAGGATGTCAAAAGATTTACAGTTTCCCCTCTTTTTTGTGCATTAGGGACTTTCCAATAAGATATTACCTTTTTGGTATTTAAACAAAAGAGAAAATACTTAGAAAATGTTGAAGAGCAAAGCAGAAGATTGGGTTCACAGTGTGGCCCAATATGTGTGACTGCTGTATTGGTTGCATTTGAAGAACACACACTCTTATCCTGCAGAGAGTCACAGGTATCTTTCCCTTGGCCTCTGTTCTCATGGAATACATGGGATGAGAAAGAGGTAAATACTTGTTAATTATCACATGTTTTGTTCTATACTACAGGTGGTAGTCAGAGTCATTTTTAAATTACACCCAAAAGTAAGTTCTAAAGTTATATAGAATGTCGTCGGCAGCCGTCCGTCTCGAGAGACGATGGTGTAGCTTCTTAAGAGTCTATCTGCACCGCCGAGAATGGCTGTGCAGTCCGACTCGGGAGTGACACGGTATCTGTCTCCTCCCGTGTTGAATCGACATCTTGCGATGATGCTGGAGTGTCCTCTCCAGTGAAGCTGAAGCTACAAACCTGGGCGGGGTGATATGGAGGGTCTGCTGTTGCCCATGCAGCAGACCCCCCCTCTCTTCGCAGCTGAAGGGTCCAAGGGAAAGACGGAGTCAATACAGCTTGGCTTCAGGTGCGCCGCAGGAGTTGCCGGTGTTGACTACAACGTCAAACCGCCTTAGGGACTCCGGCTCCGGATTTTCTGTCGGGGTTTACTCCCTTAGCCTTTCCCCTGAAGAGGTATGCCGCAAGGCAGCGGAGGTTTTTTGGAGTCAGAGTTTTCCTTCTCTGATGTGCCCTGACTGGAAGATCGAACCAGCGACACTTAGCTCGCAGGCCGACGCTCAATCCACTGAGCCAAACCAGCCAGGGGTTTATATAGAATGTATGTATTTAATTACTCTATTATTTTGGTCAGATTATCCTAACTACTCATACAGTAGGTACTGCTATCATCAGTAGTGAGCATAAGGATTGGTTGCAAGTGACAAAAACACCCCAGGAACAGGCTTTAACAAGATTAAAGTTTAGTTCTTTTATGTATGAAAATATCCAGATGTAGGTGATTGAGGACCACTTTGCCCACAGTGGAGTCAGGGACTCAGGCTCTTTCCATCTTGTTGCTCAGCCATACATGACCTACATTCCCAAAGTCACCTCGCAGTCCATAATGGCAGCCTAGCGCCAGCCTAGCTCCAGTAATCCTCTAGAGTGCAGGAAGGAGAAAGTCCAGAATATTTGGCAGCTAGTACTCCTTAAATCCCACTTTTCCCAAGAAGCTTCCTCAGTTAATTAAGAGACTGGATTGATAATTTTTCTTCTATATTCACTTAAAACCTACTACTACCAGATTTCAATCTTAAAAATACTTTAATATGTTTTTATGTTATGTATATTTTCAATATCTCTATCATAATGATTGTTTTTAAACCAATGATTCTCAACCCTGACTACACAATAAAGTTGCCTGACAAGCTCTCAAATGAAAAGCAATTCTCAAGTCCAGGATCCACACAGTAAATCCTCACTTAACATTGATAGGTTCCGCAGCTTTAAGTGAAACAACATATTAAAAAATCGTTTTTACCATAGGCTAACTGATATAAATGATTTTAGTTCCTATAGAATCTCATCAACATTATAATGAAATGGCATTGAACAAAGCTACATTGAATAAAATGACCTTATTTGAGGACCTGCTGTACTTGGAAGACTGTAAAGGAGAAAAAATGACTGATAGTTGTGGGGCAGAGTGGGGGAGAGGAGTGTTAAGGAGGGAGTTCACCAATTGCAGGTTCTATCAGTGGCTCATTTGCACACCAAGCACTAAAGAGTATGTGTATCCAGGCAAGCTAGACATCAGGAAGCCCAGCTTAGAATTCTGGACAGATAGATAGTCCTGAGGCCAAATTTGATCGACGAACATGAGGCTTCATCTCTGTGAATGGACTACACGGGTCCATAGGTAGAAATAAGCAGGAGTGGCAGCCACCAGGCACTGAAGATATGAGACTCTTACCTATTTTTTTGTGGGGGAGGTGAGAGTGTGTACAACCCCAAAGAAAAGGATAGGGACCAGGGACATGTATAGATAGATAGATAGATAGATAGATAGATAGATAGATAGATAGATAGATGGATAACGTTTTTGCCTCTCTAGTGTGAAAGCGGAGTCAGGTCGAGTTTAATTTAGAAAAAGTAATGTGATAGTTCTTGTGACGTGGATGTCATAGAACAAAATTGTGGGTGGGTGTGGCAAAAGCTGATATTTGAATATCACTTTATTGTCATACATAAGTTCTCATGCTCTACTTATTATCTGATAAGTAACTACAAAGTTACCCTTTAGAGTGAATACAAAGTAGAGGCAATGTCAGTAGAAATTTAGATGATAGTAAAGAGCCCCAGACATAGATGTTGAGACCCTCATTCAAAGAGATGCTTGTGTTTTCATATCCTTATAGTTGAGAAAAATGTCAAATATATTTTAGCTAGACAGTTTCCTTGCTATCAGATGACAAAAATTTTTTTCCAGTTTAAAATTTCATTCCTGCCATATCTAGTTAAGTAGGCACCTAACTATATTTTACTTACACACACACACACACACACACACACATCCAGGAAAATAGATCCCCATTTTATACTAAGTTGCTCTGAGATTTTCTTTTATATATTACCTTTAAAAGCTCTTTTTAATTTAAAATATCATATTATCCCTGTCACTTAAAGAAGACCAATTTCTTAATATGGGCTTGGAGAGCAATTCACTAGTAACTAAAGCATTTAGTTGTCTAAATACAGTTGTCTAATTCCTAGATTTCCCTTTCTTTAAAATTGGGCCATTTATAAAAAATATGGAGCCTGGTACACTGTCAGTCCTCATTCACTGGATGAATACTGAAGGTTATACAAAAGAACTTTTCTGAGAAACAAGAACTGAAGAAAATCAGGCCTGGTTGGCATATAAGTGCTACTCATTCATTTTTATATTTCATTTTTTTAGGATTAGCATACATTAAATAAAATTCAGAAATAATAAATGTATAATTCAATGAGTTTTAACTAATACCTACAGCCATATGCCCAGCACACAATTACGATGCATATTATAGAACATTCCCATCACCCGGAATGTTTCCTTGTATCACTTTGTAGTCTGTTCCCTCCTGCACCCTGGCCCCTGTTACTAGTGATTCTTTTGCCTTAATAGAAATAGAAACACATAAGTAGAATGACATAATCTTCTGAGTCTGGCATCTTTTACTTTGCACAATGTCTTTGAGATGTAGTCGTATTGTTGTATCAGTAGTTAAATGTTTTTCATTCATTGCTGAGTTACATACAATACTTATTTTTGATTTTTAATTTAATTTGTTTTCATTCCCCTGTTGACAGATATATGAGTTGTTACCAGTTTCTGTCCATTATAGATTAAACAGCTATAAACTTTGAGTACAACTCCTATGTTTTCATTTGTCTTAAATAAATACCTTGTAATGGGGCTAGATTTCATGGTTAGTATATTCTCTATAAGAAACTGCCAAATTGTTTTGCGAAGTGGCTATACAATTTTACATTTTCATCAGTAATGTATGGGAGTTCTAGTGTCTTTACATCCTGATCAACATTTGATAATGTCAATCTTTCGGCCTTTTTATTGTTTATTTTCTAGTGTTCTATCTAAGAAAGCTTGGACTAACCCAAGTTCACAAAGATTTTCCCTTTTGATTTCTTCTAGAAGTCTTACAGTTTTAGCTTTCATATGAAAGACTATGATCCATTTTGAGTTAAATTATTGTATAGTGTAAAAAGGGATTAAAGTTCTTGTTTCCCCCCATATGAATAGCCAATTGCTTCAGCACCATTTGTGAAAAGACTAGCTTTCTTCAGTGAATTACCATGGAACCTTGGCATCATTTCTAACATCATCCTTTTCCACAAAATCCCATCTAATCTCCTTTTAACCAATCTTTCCTCACTTGAGACCATCCTTCTCACTATGGTCAGGTTTCATCAAACAAACAAACAAACAAAGGAACAAATGAATAGATAAACCAACAGAAAAAAATACGTAAAATCCTGTAGTGAATTCTGTAACACTCTGACATTGCTCAGATCCTCTTCAGGACAGAGATACTCATTCCAGCTGCGGGATTTTTTATAGGTAATAGCTCACAGTTGTGTCCCTCTCCAAGAATTGCTCCCACTTGCAGGAATAAGCCTTGCCCACGGCTGTAGCCCTCCTCCCTGGGGACTAATTGCATCCAGTGCCCTCTCAGTGTGGGTAAGAAGGTCTGGCCACCTAGAGTCAATGTGGGACAAATCTGAAGGGCCATTTGGGATGCAGTCACTGGTGAATCTGCATCACAGTCAACTCCCCTTCACCCTCTTACTAGTACTATTTCCCAAATTATCCCCCTAATGAATGGCTGCCTGCAAATCTCAGGGTTTCAGGGACTATTTCCTAGGGAGGCTAACCTGATCATCTTAAAGCTGCTTATGTCATTCCTCTACTTAAAATCCTTTGCCCAACTCCTTAATTTTGTATATCAAGGTTTTCACAGTCTGGCTTCAATTCCATCTTTCCTCAACTTCTTCTGTCACCACTGACTCTGTTCTTCAGACAACTTCATAACTTCGTTACCTCAAAATTCCCCATACCTACTTCTTTGCAGGTGGTCCTCTCTCTCTGGAGGATAAATTTCTCACTTTCTGCTCATCCTTGTTCTGCCTTGGATCAAATGCCTCCTCCTCTAGCAAGTCTTCTCATTTTTTTCCCCACAGCACCATGCACCCTTTATATAAGAATTTATCATCTAATGTTGACCCTCCTACAGAGTTGTGAGCTTCTCTACATAGGAACTGGATCCCATGCTGTCTTCAGTAGGTTATAGATTTCCAATACATTTTTGGTGAATAAATTAATAATAAATACCAAGAAAAGCTGGGCATTGTTAAAACTATTAAAAATTTGGGATTTTTTGCTATACTTGGTTCCTTGTATCTAGACCAGCAATTTTCAATGCATAAACTAATTACTAAAATTCTGCAGCACACCAAAAAATATATTTTTTGCCAATCTGACAAAAAACAGGTATAATTTTGATTGACTTACAAAATAATAATGATAGTAGTAGTAGTAGTAGTAATTACCTACCGTTTTTGCTGCAAAGTAACTTTTTAAAAAAAATTAGGTGTCTATATTTGTATATAAAGATTTCTGGTCCAACATTTGAGTCCCCCATCAGAGTCTAATGAACAAAATAAACCGATGGGGAAAAAAAAGATTTCTGGTACGAAGGATTAGTCAATCAGTTACAACCTTATTATGTCACATGACCATAAAATGCAACTCTATTAATATTGGGTTGGCCAAAAAGTTTTTTTTTTCTGTAAAATAAAAGACACATTTTTTATTTTCATCAATAACTTTATTGATTTGGGTATTTTGAGTATGTCAGCTATCTATGTCTTGATTGGATTGCTATCAACTTCAACTGGTCTACCAGACTGTGGAGCATCATCCAGTGAGAAATCTCCAGCATGAAACTTCGCAAGCCACTTTTGTCATGTTCAGTCAGTCATAGCACCTTCTCCATACACTGCACAAAACTTTGTGTGTGTGTTTCAGTTGCATTTTTACCTTTCTTGAAATAACAAAGTACAATGTGCCTAAATTTTTGCTTATTTTCTTCCATCTTCAATATTAAAATAGCTATACAAAAATTCACCTATTTTGATAAGTTTTTTTAATGCAGGCTGATGTGAGAGCTGTCACAATACAATCTAACAAATGGTTTCAAATGAAGTTAAAGACAACTAAGCCCTACTAGAGTCATCTTACGGGAAAAAAAAAAAAAAACCTTTTAGCCAACCCAATATGACCTACATATTAATGGTTCAAGACAGGGCATTCACACCGGATGGCTATTGTTGTGTTGGCTGTTGTCATTTCTTTATTTGACAATCTAAGAGAAAAGAGGTCAGTGCCCCTGACTAAATAGTCAGGTTTGCATGTTTTAAAAAATCTTGCAGCACACCAGTTGAAAATTGCTGATCTACATTATCATGTATCTTCTTTAACAGAGTCTGTATGTTTTAAAATCTTTTTTGAATTCTTGACTTACCATGTTAACCAGCAACAACTCTAGGGAAACACTTCTAGATGAAATGAAATCCAAACCTCAGGCTTTCAAAGTTAGTTCTGTTTATATAAAAGAGGACTGGGGAGGATGGAAACACCAATGATTTCAGGGAGGAAAAAAAAGCGATCAGAGAGAGTGAGAGAGAATAAGAGAGAGTGATTCACCAGTGAGAGACTAGAAATTTTCTTTGCATTCCCAAGCGGCTTAATTTTTATCTTTCTTTTTCACACTGTAAAGTGTCAAATTAAATTGCAAAGTTAATTCTCATTACTAAGGACGGGATTGTAAATGTATTAATTAAGGATTACTGGGCATTTTACTTTTATTCATGAGGATGGAAACTTTTTAATGATTAAATATTTATTTGTTATCTTTTACATATTTACATTATAGAACATTATAATTTAACATTAATACTTTACCTAGAGACTTGGATGACTATTTTTAAATGAGAGCTGTGCTCACTGATAAATTTGATTTTATAAATTATGATGCTGAGGTTCCTTTGAGAAGATTCTTTTCTTCAAAGATAAAGTCTTTAACAGGATGATATCTTAACTTGCAGGAAACCATGAATTCACTGTGGAGAAGAATGATTTGGATTTCCCTCTGGGAGAACGTGCATTACCTTGTGAACACTTACTGTCTCTTTCAGTGATTTATCTTATGCATAAAATGATCTTTGCGTTTTCAAACGGATGATGAATCCATCCTTACAGAAAGTGAACAGTTGTTCTGCAAGAAAATCTAAGAGAAAGAAAAACAAAATGATTTCCTTTTGGTAAGATAATAGTGTAAAAACAAGATTTTTAAAAAAGCCTTGCATCTCTGACTGAAAATCCAGTTATTTAATGATTATGTCAAAATTCTTACTTTAAGCAGTGAGGCATACATTGAAAAAGTTGGAATCATTGTCTGCTGCACAAATAAATGTTGAGGAGACTGTAAATTCTAAATTATGGAACAGTCATCTGAAAACAAAATTATAAGCAATTTAAAATTAAAGACTATGTTCCTTTTTCCAAATTTGCTTTGCCTTTTAACATTTAGTTTGGATTCCTCTGCTACGATCTCTCAGTAAATAAGCTATCCTAATTCACAGAAAATATTAAAAAATATAACTTCACATACAGGGAATAACATTTGAAATTACAGTGCTTCACGCAAAACTACATTATAGTGCTTTAAATGGCACAACAAAGTTTTTTATTTTTTAAATTAAATCATGTTCTTTTGTTAAAACGGAAGTTTAACTTTTTATATATGGACAGAAAAAATATGTGTGTAGATACATTGTCCGCTTGTCACCTTGACAGACAGAGATTATTATTAATAGTAGTGTAATACAGGCATACAGAGAGTCTGGAATTCTGTCTCTGTTAAGATTTAGATCCTGTCAGTGGCAGCAGCTGTTTTAAATTTAAGAGGACAGGAGTGAGTTAGCGACATTTTCTAAGAAATAAATGAGCCCTCAGCACACACCAACTGCTGGTAAATTCAGAAAATAATAAACATTCTTCCTTGAGCAAAGAAGCAAGATAGAAAACACACCTGCAGAGACTTATTTTCAAAACAGAAAAGATGTTGCTGTGGAACTGAAACATTTGCTGAAGTTTCTCCATTACTACTCTATTTTCACCTTTTCCCCCTACCCTTTTTCCTTCAGGACAGGCTCCTGACTTCAGTCGTTCTTGGTTCAAATAAAATAAGACCAAAAACTTCACAACTCAAAAATGTCAGTTTCAATTTTAAAACCTAAGTAATTTTCTATTAATATTGTGTTCACCCTAACTTTCTTCCTTTAGTCTATGCTTTTTTTTTCTGTAAAAATAGCATCGACATATTTTATATAACGAAACAACAAAATCAATCAAACTAATAAAACCCATCAAAAAGCAATCAAAAACTGTCCAGAAAATTGAACAGTCCTTAAACCATACAAAAAAGGCCTGACTAACATCATATTAAAAATAGTACGTTTTATGCTTTATCCTATGGTTGGCATTCCAGAGAGTTGGTAAAAAAACTTTGACCAAATCTCTTCTTTAAGTCAATTGTGTGAAATTTTAAACTACCAGTTTTCTAGTATTTGTAATTATCACATAATTGATGTAAATAATTTATTTATTTCTTAATAAATCTAATTAAAAAACCTAAGTTCTTCCAAGTTACCATTTTAATTTCCTGAAATAGAGCCTTGTGTTTGTCACTTAACACCCTGTAAATGACATGTACTTCTTATTCCCTTGTCTTAGATCATAATTCAAAAAACCTCTATAAAGAAGGATCTATATTCAGAGGTAAAGTAAAAACTGAGATTATAATAAAGAATAGTAATACGTAGACTATAATATAATCAAACTATAGTTTCATACCATAATTTACTTCTAAAATTAGATGACTGTTGTTAAAATAGCTCCCTATATTTGTGGTTTTCAAAACTTTGTGTAGGTTTTTGCCATCATCAGGAGTATCTCTCTCTCTCTCTCACACACACACACACACACACAGCAGGAGAGAGAGAGAGAGAGAGAGAGAGAGAGAGAAACAGAGAGAGAGAGAGAGAGAGAGGGAAGAGAGAGAACAGGCTGAGGTAAATAAACTGAACTGAATTGACAGAATGCATTTTAGGTCACTTTTAGGCTACACCATAAATTAAAATAGAGTATTTTCTCAAATAAATCCAGCCCAAGCTTTATAAAACTGTGTTTCAGTTTCAGTAATGAGGTTGCATATAAATTATTGCTTATAATAAAATTAGTGTTATAAACTTTAGGGTAGTAAGAAAGGTAAAAGAAATAATAAAATAATTCCTGTTATCGTGATTTACATTACTGCTTCCAAATATGACATGAAGACATGGGAAATAAGATCCTTTGTGCTTATGATCATAAGTGCCAATCATCACCTCCCAAACCACATAAAATTAGAAGTTAGAATTAAAACAACAACAAAAACAAATAAGGAAAAAGACTTTAGTGCTGTGCTTTTCTCATTTTGATAGGATTTTCCCCCTCCTGTTGCTATTGGGATTGAAACAAAGTTGTTGTACATTATTATTTCTATATAAAATTTGGGTCTGCATATGACCTCTCCTTACATTGAAAGATCCTTGGTGGCATTGGATACATTTTTACTTATCTGTCTGACAACATATTGCCATGCACACAGAAGTTTCTTAAAATGCAATTTCAAAAACAAACAAAAAGTAATAATACTTTGTCCTTAAATTTAATTGTGAAGACATAATCATCATACCCTTTAGCTAGTGCCTTAAAGGAGCAACATGATAATCTTTTATGTCAAGTGCAAGTCTTGAACCTGTGGGAGCAAAGAGCCTCAGAAGCCCTGAAGCTCAAATCGTAGAAATCTAATTTTGAGTTAAATAAAAAATATTTTGCTGAAAATGATTTCATGCATTAAGAATCCTTAATATCTATCTTCTTCTAATTTGTCTTCATTCTGGAAAAAGAAATAATTTTGATATAATCTAGATCAGAAACATAACACAGTAAACACAGTAACTCAAAATTACACAAAAGTAATCATTGTTATTAACTAAATATTGGAGAATTTTAAAACTATGAAGAGAGTTTAAGGAGACAGGATTAGAAACAATTTTAGAGATGTCAGCATTCTGAAATAAATATATATGCTCAGAAAAATCTAAATTAATATTCAATTTATATTTTGTTATATATTTTAATTTCATACAAATGTTTTTAAATGTGTAAAATTAGAATTTATATTACAAAATATAGCTAATTAAAAAAGTTTTGGATCTTATTTTGGATCTATTGTGTTTATTCATTCAGCACACATCAATCAATGCTCTTCTAAAATACTGTGATATTTACTTATAAGAGAAAAATATTACCAAAGCACTGATTTTCAAGAGTCTTTCAGTTCAACAGAACTGATAAGATTGTAGGAAACAAGTAATAATAATACAAGATATAAAACTAAGTAATACTAAATTTTAGTTATGAATATAAGTTTTAAATAAACATTTGGAAATTAAAACTTTGCAATGTAATTATAAGCCATGACCAAGTAGGTTTATTAAGTGAATTAATATATATAAAGTTTTTAAGACATATGTAGTAAGAGCTACAAATGCATTAACCATTAGCTATTTATTCCAAAAATATAATGATAATTCAACATTATAAAAATGTCTAGTTTATTAAATTAGCAATTAAAAAAGAAAAACGCATTGATCAATGTATACAAAAACACATTTGAAAAACTTTAAAGGCAATTAACCATGAACGATTAAACAACAACAAAAAAATAAACCATAATATTAAAAGGCAAATGGCTAAAGCCATCATTATTAAAATCAGGGTTCAGCCATGAGGTAGAAGCCACACCAGTTATTTTAACAGAGAAAATTTAATATAAAGAAATATTAACTGGGTACCAAATGATTCACAAAATGAGTTTTAAAAAAGAGAGAAAACTTGGGATCACAGAGGTAGCAGTTACAGAAAGCAGCTACAATCTTATGATTGAATGGGATCAAGAAGGGCCCTTGTGGAAATGAAACTCAGACTTTTGGAATCTCTGAGGAGGTGAGGTGCAATGAGGTAGTTCTTGCACATGTTGGAAAATCATTCATGGGATTCTCCTGCTGCTATGGGAAGGAACTGCTCTGGCCACGGTATCTGAGGAAGCATTGGTGGGATGATGCTCATAAGAATAGAGAGAAAATAAGAAGCTCCCAGAAAACAAACAGGAAGAAACAAGTTTCATCTTCCTTCTCCAGCCTATGATCTCTCTGCCTATGAACTCTGTCAACTTGCAAAGCAAAAACATGGTTTGCAGAATTCCAGCCCTAGCATTGCAAGCATAGCATCAAAAGGTAGGTTTGTGACTAAGAGGTAATAGCTTAATAAATGATGTACTTGCTATCATCATTATTATTCAAAATTGTTTTGGAAACCTAGGTTAATGTCAAAGATAAGAAAACAAAATAATCAATAATAGTCAATATAAACCCAGAAAGGGGGGGGGCATTCATTTACTTGCAGAAGATGTCATTATATCTATAAAACCTAAGAAACTATATTAAATTATTTTTAAAAATAAAAGAGTCAAGCAAGGTGGCAAGATATAAGATAAATATATAAATAATAAATAACTTTTCTCTGTATTTAGTGCATCAGTTAACTCCGTTGTGTAACAAAACAACCCTAATATTGCAGTTGCATTCAATACCAAATATTTATTTCTCACTAATAATCTGTGAGGGCTGAGGGCTGGTGTTGGGAGACACTCTTCCATGAGTCTCCCATGTTTTTACATATTTTGCTGTGTATGTTAAACCTTCAACACCCAGCTATTTCTCAGGATTGTGTTTTCAGGGAGCAACCTTGCAGGGTGTAGGTAATTTCCACCTTTGGAGCAAAGAGCAGGATTGCTCACTGCTTGCTATAAAATTATGGGATTTAAAGTTCAGTGTTCCTCTCCTGTAATGCAACCTACTATGTGTTCAGGCATCCATTTGGGCTCCTTTGCACCACCAATGTGGGAGTGAAGATTCAGCTAACCAACGCAAACAGGCTGATAACTCTGGCTGCTGTCTTTTTTGTCTGATTCAGAAGCTGTCTTCTGCCAACATCCAGGAAGTTAACATTTTAGTTTGAAAATAAGGAAAAATTGAGACCTTTCACAGGTCTTGACAATTGGCTGCTACTCTGCTCCAAGCTAAAGGTTGGCTGCAAGTCTGCTTCACAAGCATTCCCATTCCAGGATCCAGGCTGAAAGGGCAGCCCCAACCTGGGCACTTGAATGCCAGAGAACAGAAGCTCAAGAGGGCAAGTATAATCACACAACTGAGTTTAAAGCTCCCAGTTGAATGTGTTTATGTCATGTACACTGTCATTCATTGGCCAAAGTAAGTCACATGACCAGCCCAGATTGGGATAGGAAGTAGGCTTCATCTCTTAAGGGCGTATTACAAATTACATTCAATGAACATGGATGTATAATTCTCTTATTAAAGAGGGAGTAGATAATGACATATAATATTGTAATACAATCTACCAAACTAGTGGTCACCAGTTAAATATAAATGGAAAATAAAATTCTCCTTTTCACAATAGCAATAAAAATAAAAAAAAACTATAAAAAGAATAAATTTAACAAAAATTACAATATCTATATGAAGACCTTTTTTCTTGAAAGACATAAAATAAGTCAATAAATGCAAACTTATACCATGTTACTAGATGGAAATATAGTATGATTTTAAAAATCCTTTCTCATTTTAATGCAAATTAAATCATAATCTTAGTTTTGGCATTCTTTAAAATAAAAATGAATTATATGCCTATGTGGACAAGGAAGGTCACCTATGAGAAACTGTTAAGTGATAAATCAAGTTGCAGAAACTGTGCAATATAATACTATTTCAATAAAATAAAAGCACTATATGTTTGTGTGTTAATGTAAATATGAATATTTGTTTGTAGGAGCATGAAGAGCAGGGTAGACAGATCACCTGATTTACCTCAGAGGGATGAATTTATAAGAGACTAGGGGAATAATTCCTTTTTCTTTTTATATCTCTATCTTGTTTGACAGTGGTCTTTAGTCCAACAGTAAATAAGATATCAGAGACTCGTGCAAGGATTTTAAATCTTGTCTAAGTCTCCACTAAAAGTTGGCATATTTTAGGTTACTGACATAGGTGTATGCATAGAACAAAAAATGCTTTGCTTTTTGAGCTCAGGTATGAGAGGAAACTAGGCAGTCATCTGCCATCAGCATGGCCTTACTCTTCAAAACCAGCCTGGCATTCTTGAAACTACTACTCACTAAAATTTTCTTTTTTCCATAATGTAACTGAAGATGGCGGTCGAAACACTAACCTGGTGAAGCTCACTTATATATCAAGGTTAGAATCAGGCTTATTGCACACAACAAGGGCTCCCCTTTTAGGCCTAAAAACACCGATCAAAGAAACCATTAAGTCCCTACCTCATCTTTAATGACATTTACGTCAGATTCACGCAAACCTTATTTTTACGTGGGTAGACCTTGTTTTTAGAGTGCAATTCTTTGCAGTATATAATATTAAGTATCAGAACATATTAAGAGGGAACTGTAATGGCTGTGAAGATTTTGTGTAAAGTAGCCTCTTTAAATCACTGGAGGACCAACTTTACAACACTGGGAGAAATTCTCGAAACCTATGCATTCTGAGGTCTGCCAAGTGTTTATCTTGAGAGAATATTTTGAAGCTATCCCAGATTTTTTTTTTCTTGTATTCTATAGTCAGGCACTAGAATGCCTTACCTAATGATACCACATACTGAGTTTTGCAAGGGATCAAGTTATGGCTTTTTCTTACTATGAGTTTTATGCATCTTGTGACTGACTGCCCCAAGAACTTTGTGCTGTACCACGCGTCTATGCCATGACTTGTGGTTAAGATGCTGTGGAAGGAAAAAGCTGTTTCTCAAGCCTTTGGGTCTCCAACCAAACCTAATAATATCTTTGAAGCCCTGTCAAAATTCTTCTAAACAAATGAGTTATTTTTTAAAAATTAGTTGGAATGTGCATTCACGGTGCTCCAGTAACACAGGATTCACAGTGAGAAATTCAGGGAAAAATCAGTTATTCACGCTTAGCATCTAAAAATCAGACTTATTCACCACCCAGTACTCTACGAGAATGAGAATTATTCATATCATTACCAAGGTAGTTAACCCCATGAACAGTACTAGATAGAGTATGTGCCTTATTTTGAATATTTGGATGTTCATGAAAAAGTTCTTACGTGCAATCCTGAAATTTGCTAGTTAGTTAAAAAAAAAAAAAAAACTGGCTGAAGAATGTAGGGGTTTTCTTTTTAGAACATCAAGGAAACTACCAACTACTTCAGACTTTCAAGACTAATAGATCAATCTGGCCATATTTGGCAGATACATTTGGAATTCCGTACATGGAATCTGAAATTTTAAGAGGTAACTACTGATATTAATGTGTTAAATATGCTTCAGACAGTTATAAATCCCAGCTATAGGGAAAACAAATCGTTAAAAATTGGTTTCTGC
This sequence comes from Furipterus horrens, assembly GCF_987537825.1. Classification (NCBI taxonomy): domain Eukaryota; kingdom Metazoa; phylum Chordata; class Mammalia; order Chiroptera; family Furipteridae; genus Furipterus; species Furipterus horrens. The sequence goes on along the minus strand of NW_028327172.1, from coordinate 153,878,702 downwards.
TTTTTCTGACCTAATTCTTAAAATTGATGTCAAGGAAAAATGTAAAATATTATCTAGTCTGCTTGCAAGATAAATTCAGGTAATATTTTCTTGATACTGTGTCAGAAAATTCCATTTGGAAATTTGAGAGGAAATTTTGACTTGCTAACATTTCATATTTGCCAAGCAATCCCCAAAAGAAGATTTGGGGAACACATATGATTTTGTTGTAACTTCCAGAAAATTATTTGGAAAAACCTATTTTACTGAGAATAAGTGAGCAAGACTTGCATGCCCTTATCCAATTTTTATTGACTATATTTGTGAAGCTTCTTTCTTTCACTTTTATATTACTGGATCTGAAAACAAAGCATCATGATAGGCTTGATGTTAAAAATGGCCTCTGCTGTGTTCTTGCTTTCAGCTCTCTTCCAAACTCTTGCTTCCAAAGAGAGCTCAATAGCTGGCTCACTATGCACATAAAGTCACATAACTGAGATTGAAAATGTACATCTCAGGTTAAAAATTAAACCTTTCTTCTAAAATACAATTGCTTTTATGCAATTGTTATATTTAATTCAATTTAAAATAAAAAGAAACCATGGTTTTGAAATAAGGAAGTAGGTTAAAACTCTTGCCTCATTTTTGCTGCTTCATCTGTAGCAATATAGAACTGACTGCAATTTCCTGTGTGCAGAGTACTTTATGCTTCTGTGTCTTCTCAGATTATGCTTTCCTTCTCTGAAATTCACTTTTCCTCAACTAATTTCTTTTTGACCTTCAGATCTCAAATCAAGTAAGTCATTTACTCTAAAGAGCCTGGTTCAGGTGGAGTGGCCTTTCTCCTCTTCTCTACAACACCCTACTCAACTTTTTATCCTAGTCTTTTCCACCAACTGTGCATTCCATGCTGCTGCAGGACCACAGTTTATTTGATTTTAAATGCGCAGCCCTCTCAGCGTGTCTATGGTATGCCAGTCTCTCAACATACATTGGTTTCCCGAGGTCTATAGGTAAATGCATGCAGGTATACATGTCACAGAGAATTAGTAGAGAGACATCAATGACTAACTAGGTAGTGGTGATGGTGGACAGTCAGGAAAGATACACAGAAGAGGTGACACTAAACAGGATTCTGAAACTGAATAGGCGCTGCCACGTAGAGGGGAAAGTTGAAGGAAACTTGAGGGAAGAGCATCTCAGACAGAGAAAGAGTGTGGAAAGGAAGAAAACAAGGAAAGGAGGGAGGGAGATGAGAAGTATTAAGCAAAGAGGTGAAGAAGTATAAAGGAGATTTAAGGCAATGCGGAGCAATGGGAACTGTGGTAGACTGGAGGGTACATGACTCATTAAAAGAGGGAGCCATTATCAGGTTTTTGTAGGTTTTTTTTACATAGGAATTTGAAGCCTAATATTATCCTATCTTCTTTTTAAACAGAAGCTCATAATGGGATATAAAATCTCCCAGTTTGTTGGTATTGCTAAGTAACTTTACGTTTTCACACAGCGGGAAAGACACATCGTTGGACTGAATTTGTTTAATGACTTTTATTTTATGTCCATAGCAAGAAGCATGAAAACTGTGGAAAACAGGCTGTCTTGACTCACCAGCTCAGTGGTCAGGTGGTGGTGTGGGAATGACACAGAAGTCTCCGTGGCACTTCCTAGTGAACAGCACTTGCTGGTCAGAGTGTGTTCTCACTGCCAACATTCTCCACAGTGTGAGACCCCTGCTGACTGGGGGCAGCCCTGAAGAATTTCACACTCCTGAATGAGATGGGAAGATCTGGAAAACCCCTCTAGATAGTTTAAATTCACATTCTAAATCAATCACTAGGGAGAAGGTAAGGAGGGAACAATAAAAGTTTCAAGGACAGAAATTTGGGGAACACCTATCTTCTGGGCACTTGAAGACAAGTAAAAGAAGGAGGTAAAACAAGAAAAACAAGGAGAGTTTGCCATGGAAACTGAGGGAGCAAGGCCAGTGAGGTCATTTATTATAATTATGCTCAGGTTATTTAGTACATTTGTTTTTATTAATAAAATGACATGCAAAGCAATTTTAATGACTATTAAATTATTCAGCATTCTTTTGAATGTAGGTTCAATAGTTAACATTCCCAAACAAATAATAGAGTATGAGGAAAGAGATCTGAGGCTAGTTTCACATCTGCTTTACTTTAACCTTTCTACATAGGAAAAACAGTTCTCATGACTTCGCCCAGTTTTTGAACTTGGAAGTTTCTTACCTGGAACTGAAAAGCCCTCACACATGATGAGATGAATCTCGTGGTGTCAAAACTTCAGAAACCTGGCATGGAATTTTCTTCTTAGATTTGAAATTCACCGGAGAAAGATCTACAATCAGTGTATACAAATATGGGGACGTGTTCAACCTCATTAGCAATCTAATACAGTACATACAAATCAAAGCAGCACTAGGAGAGCCTGAACAGTCTGGAATAATGCTGGTGTCTAGTGCTGGCTGCTGTGCTGTTGCTTCTACTTTGAAATGGTGCAGGAGGTCGTACATTTGGGACAAACCCTATGAAAAATAATTTGGCAGTGCATTTCAAGAACCACAGAATGTCCTGGCTTTGTAGTTTTTAGAACTGAGCTTGACATCTACAAAATAAGAAGAAAAAAACTACATGTATAAGGATCTTTGTGTCACCTGTATTTATAAGATATCCAGTGTACCTAAAATGGCTAGGAATTAGTTCAGTAGATTATTGAGGTTGGTGTCCCTAGAAGCAGAGCCTGAGATGGGGGTGGTTGTGCAGTGACTACAAGGGAGTGAGGGAGCCAGAGGAGGCATTGAGGAAGAAGCCACATGAAAATGTGGGTTTAGCTGAAGTCTAGTCTCACTCTGAGCCCTTGGGGAGCTCTGAAGTGTGAAAAGCCCCACAAATTGAACCCACCTTGAGCAAGGATCTGGCATTGGCTACACTTCATCTCTGGGGGGAGAGCGTAATCATCCCTGCATTTCCAGATGAGGCAGCTCAGGAGCAGGGTTTAGCTCACATTACCTGGGGATCGATGCACTGGCCCGGTGCCATCTGGGCATTGGCAAGCACCCCTCCTCTCTCCAGGTTGGAGAACATAATTGATACGTTGAATCCAGTTTAATTATAAAATCTAGTACTCATATAGAACAGAACTCCTAGACTTCAGCCTAATCCTATTTCTTTTTCTTCTACAAACAGCATGCCCCTTTATCTGCAAATGGCTTCTTCCAGTGGGATCTGCTAAATTCCTTCTCCAACATGCCTCATCCCCTTCTCTCCATCGCCTTCTACCTCCCCTCTGGCCTTAAATGACTCTGAAGAAATTGATTGGAAAAAAAAAAAAAGAAGAAGAAGAAGAAGATTTTGGTAGATGGAGGGCAGAAGTGTGGCTTCTAGGGGCTCAAAAGTTGGGAAAATGTGTGTTTTTCTTATTAGTGCCAATCCAGTATATCACAGTAACAGAATGGGTGAGTCAGAAAGCTTGTCCAGTCTTCTTTGGCAGCATCTGCCCTGCTCTGGTTCAGGCTGTAGAGTGTGTGCTTTTTAATTAAAAAATGTGCTTTCTCTATACAATCTTTTGAATTGTAGTGGGGAATCCGACTGCTTTTTCCCATACAGTCTCCTCAACTTTAGTTTCCACTTCTTTTGTTTATCTTCCAGATAAACAAAATTTTAAAGAGAGAATCGGAAGTATCTCAAAGCTATCAGGAATGGCCAGTCTTCTGCCATGCTAATTCAGCAAAGTTTTTAAATGGGGTGGAGGGAAGTGTTTGCACATTGGAGTATTTCTTTTGAGAACCCTCAAAAATTGATGTCTTTTCACTAAAGATTTTCTGTTTAGACGAGATAATCTTATTTCTACATACACTTTAGAAATAAATGATAAATATGCAAATTCAAAAGTAATAAATGAAAAGCACTGAGGCTTTTCCACCTGAAGCCTTAAAAATATTAAAGAGACAAGGGGATCTAATGAGGATGACAGAGAAGCATAAAAATTCAGGAAGGACTGAAGTGGTCAAGCAATTATGTTTGTAATTCAAATCCCTCTTCTACCGCTGAATATCTGTGACTTAGGATAAGGTAGTTTCTCTTTCCAAGCCTAAGTTTCTTCAACTACATAGTGGGAACAATAATTTTTTTCCTCCCTAGGTCGGCATGGTGTGGTGAGGGTTGGGGACATTTATTCTGCAGGCTCTGAAGTCAGCATGCCTGGCTTTCAATGCTGGTTTCACCATTCACTAGCTGTATGACCTTTGGCACAGTAGCCTCTCTATGCCTCAGTTTTCTTCCTTGAAAAATGAGCATAATAAGAGTACTTCTCTTCTAGGTGGTGATTTGAGGGTTAAATTAATACCACTCAAATGTTTAGAAGAATACTTGGTACATAGCAAGCATTAAAACAATATTGACTACTAATTGGTTAAGTATTGTTATGATTTTTAAATTAAATAATTACATAAATAAAATAAGTGTTCAATAAATTCTATAACAAGGAGTTGGTTGATCTGTATGTATTTCATAGCAAGGGGTATATTCTGTATAAACACCAACTAAGTTTTTCTAATTCGATGTTATCATCATTTAGAGCAAATGAATCACATAAAATATGACAAGGTAATGGAGGCTTTGTATGTCAACTATTGACAGATCTCTCGAAGTTTGTATTATTAATAAGGCATATCTTCTTTCTTTATTTCTTTTTCAAGGAATATAAAATATTCTCTTAGCATGATGGATTGCACTGACAACACTGACAACAGTCACTAAGGAACAGGATTTAATAAAATTAGCCCTCCTCTCCAACAATGACAATGAAGGATGGGAGGGAGGAAGGGAGGATGGGAGAAGAGAGAGGGAGAAACTGACGGTGAACAAATAGGACATAAATAAAATAAAATGGTTTCATAACAATATCAGTCTACAGCTTGGAAACTGAAGTCTAGATGTTATTTCCAACTGACCTGAGAAATTAGTCACCATTGATTGGACGCTGCCTATGGTAAACAGGGATTAGGACACCATCTCACTTCTGGGCAAATGCACATCATGTAGAAGTTTTCTTTTTGGTAATTCCATGACTTAAAGCAAAGCTTCGAAATTCATTTACAAAGATAATGAAAACACACATTTAAACTAAGTGTTGAACTATGTCTTCAAGGTAGTGATAATAATACCAATGTTTCTCCTCTAACATGATACTTGTTTCCTTAGAGACTGTGCTGTACAAAACCAGGCATTGGGAGTTTATGAAGAAATAAGGTTGAAGCAGGCCACTCCAAACGATGCAACTTTGTAACCAGAGCACCATAAAAACAAAAATTGGTTCCTGGAACAGTAACTTCAAGAGCCCAGTCAGGCAACTCTCAGTCTAGAAAATGCCACAGCAGAACAAGAGGGGCCGGGCTGGCGGGTGGGAGAGCGCAGATCTCCGAGGTGTGGGCAGCTGTGAGGGTGGGCACTGCAGGCTGCTTCTCTGGGGAGGCTGCCCAGAGGCCAGAAATGGTTAGCTTCTTAAAAAGCAGTTTATAGGGCTCAGTGCTAGTGTGCTAATCAAGCTGAGCTTTCTTTTTTCCTTTTCTTCTACAGGTTATAATTTGCTGCCATAACGTGCCCCTTGCCTAGAGAAAGATCGTGACCCAATGCAATTTCCTGGTCCTACAAACCTCACTTCTATTGATCAGCTGCATGTGAGCTTGTTTGCATCGTGGGTTCCCTAATGTGGCCAAAATGATATTTAAAAAATGTATACGTTTGAAAAATTACACAGCAACTTACTAAGGAACATGTTGCTTTTAACTACCTGAGCATCATAATTTGATTAAATTGTTTGGAATATTTGAGGAAACTGAGTAGTACGCAAAGGAGTGAGGTAGATGGGGCCAAAATAACAATAGGAAGGACTAATACTCAGATAATGTCTAATGCATTCCTGGCACACTCATAAGCACTCTGTGTGGACTAACCCACTTAATCCTGACAGCAGTCCTTATAGGTTTTGCACCTCACTTTTACAGATGAGGGAACTGGTGCACAGCAAGGTTAAATCACTCATGTAAGTGGTAAGTGGGGACTGGAAGCCAAGCCTTCTACTCTAAAGCACCTGCTGCCCACCCAGCCCTTCTGCCTGCAGGCTCCTGTTGAAGCCCTGAATAGGATAGGTGAAGCTCCCCCAGGCACCAGCAGCCGTGAGAAAGTTTTCTGTTACCTGAAGCTGGATGGAGGAAAAGTGTGCTAGAGGACAGACAGACACCGCAGCTCCCTGCTGTGGTAGCTTGTGTTCAGTCATCAACCATCTCTAGATACTCACAGATGCCAGGCCCCAATGTCCTAAGCTCTTTCGTGCTTTTGTACTAGCACTGGCTCCTGGGAGGAAGAGAGTGTAGAGTTATTGTGGCTTTAAAAAAAAAACCCAAAAACAAAAACATTAGATACGGGATGACCAGTCTGACTGTTTCTCCAAAGTGCAAAGGATCTTTGGGAAATCCAATATTCATCATTAGCATTTTCCAAATATCCTTCTCTCCTGGGGAGGTGGCAGAGCAGAGGGTCATGAAATTAAGTCAGGAGACTGAACTAGCAGGAAGGACTGTTAGAGAGAGGCCAGTAGGCCGAGGAGAACCCGGGTTTGAGCCCCTCGGGTTGGGAGGGTTTCCGAGGAGCCAGAAGCTCAAGTCAGTGGTTGGGCCTCAGCTCCAGCGACAGGATGAGGATCCTGAGGAGCAAAGTGGCCTGGGAGACTTTGGACTTAACATCCACAGATCTCTGTCTGCTCTTTTTACCCTCAGCCTGTTTCCAGCTGTTTCCAAGTTCAAAAAGATTAAAGGGTGGAGGAGTTGGAGAGTAGGAGGGTACTTATGGCTGATCCCAAGGTTTAGGAGCCAGAGAAAAAAGGAAACTTTAATCCCAAGAAACAGGTGGGTAAAGTGGAAATCAAAGCAATGGGACCAACCCAAGAATTCTTGCAAACAGAAAATTAATTAACCCAAGGCCAAGAAGTAGCCCAGGGGACAAGCCCTACAGCCACTACACTCCCTGCAGTGGTTCCTGTTTCCATTGTGTGGGAAGCACTGGGAGACCGAGAGCCCTTAGGGGCCTTTGCTTGGAGAACTGAGATTCTGAAATCCCCAGTTAGAACTGAAAGGCATTTCCCAGAAGAAACGTGAAGGTATATAAGCACAAATAATGTAACAAAGCAGGAACATTCAGGGCACAACTTTAAGCTCAGTATGGTTAAATGATGAGGCAAACGGGAAAAGAAGGGATGTAACAGGACAGACTGGAACCCATGTTTATCCAAGGCAGTTCTTAGGCCACTAGGGATAGTGTTTGGCCATGAATCCAGGATTGGTCCATGTTACTAGGTTTAAAGATGGGGGCAGAAGAAGCAACCAAGGTTTGAGATGGGAGACAGGCACTGCAGTAATGGGAGCCAGCAGAGGGGTGGACAGTGTAGGTTTGTGTCTCCCCTGTTACTCCCTCTGACCATGAGCATCAGACGCACTGATGTTTTCATTTACAGGACACACCTCTTGGCTCCTCCCCTGACCTACTGGTCCAGGACTTCTGGTGACAAGGAATCTGCATTTCAACAAATATTCTAAAACTTCAACATTCTTCTTTCTATGTATTAGTACTGGAGCACCACTGGTTTAGGTTTCATTATTTGTTATCTATAAGTTTGGGTGCTTGGATGAGAAATGAGAAGAATGATTCAATTATTTTCCAGAACTATGAAGACTGAACATCCATGAACAGGCCATAGTGTTATCATTGAATAAACCTCATTACATTGACAGTGTCCCTAACACTCCTAATCGCTCTCTTGCTGCGTGGTAGTTAGGCATACATGTGAATCTGGTTCCCTAAATGATTATGATTTACGTGACTACAAACATTTCCATTCCAGCATTTCTGTAGTCATCAGGAGAGAGAGGCTTGAGCCGGAGGGTGTTGTAGGGATATAGGTGAAGAACATACAACTCTCACTAGCACAGGACCTGGGAAGTTAGGGATGCTGTTTCCTACAGCTGAGATACTGGAGAACTGAGAAGTTGTAACTAATCTCTTCCTTTCCTGGATAGAAGATGGAGCCAGCCACCAGCCCGGGCTTTCCTGTCCCAGGTGGGGACCCTCTTAAGCCCCAGCTCCTTGATACCTTACCAATAGCCCAATACTATGAACTTCCCAGAGTCTTGCTACTCCTTTCCCATGGAAGGCTAGTTGGCTCGTCCATTGTAAGCAATACAGCACTTCCAGTGTGTTGTAGGAAGATTCACATCCTACAACAGCAAAGCCAGACACTGTCCTGCCCAGACCTCTCATTTTGCTGGTGAGAAATGAAATGGCTTACTAGCTTTGCATCTTGAACTCAGGTTTCCTAATACCTAACACACTGTTTCTTCTTTTCCATGGTGTGCCTGAGTTGGTTTAACTCTGGCGGGACAGAAGGTGAGCAGGGGACTGAGGGGAATTGTACACCAGGCTCATTTTACTAGCCTTTTTAAATCACAGCTCATTTAGAATCAGTATCGACAGCAGGATCTTAAGCACTTGAGAAAACAACATGGCATATCTCTTACTCTCCACTGACTGATTATGGAGCATCACTTTTTTGACTCCCATTTGTTATTTTCCAGCAAGTGTTCTTACTCACTGTGGCCCAAGGGACCAGAATTGAATTCTAACGTTGCTTATGGTAACTTTGAAAAGTTGAGGTAATGCAGCTTGGAAATAAAGTAAGATTCTGGGGACAGAGGGTACTGCACACAGTCCAGCCCTCTTCAATTTCCACATGCTTGGGTCATTGGCAAGGGCTGGGAATTTCTGGGAGATGAGACTTGGGAGATGAGAAGTTTATGGGTTGTACAGGAGTGTCCTCAATGCTATCAGAACCTTTACACTTAAGAACAACTATGCCAGCCCTGACCAGATGACTCACTTGGTTGGAGCATCATCCCATACACCACAAGGTTATAGGCTCCATCCCCCATCAGGGTACATACCTAGGTTGTGGGTTCAATCCCCTAATCGGGGCATGAAAGAGAGGCAACCGATTGATATTTCTCTCTTACATTGATGTTTCTCTCTCTTTCTCTCCCTCCCTTCCTCTCTCTCTAAAAAAATCAATGAACATATCCTCAGGTATGGGTTAAAAAAAAGAATAGTCATGCCACATAAGAGTCTGATCGAGAAGTTTAGGGAGGAAATAATCAAAACCCTTTTTACTTCTCCACCCAATTGCCAGATAGTATAAGAAACCATGAGGGCATATGTTTTTAAAAGTCTCATCTATTCTTCTCTATCGGTGACCTTCATTTTGGCCTAAGTGACTGTGAAAGTGTCTGTTGAAACAGGTCCTCTATGAGAGTTTATCCTCAGCCTGAAAAACTCCCAGAGACATCACATGAGTGTGCTTAGCTCCTGTCAAGCGATGCTCGATTGCTCTATAGGGGAAAGAGAGGCCTTTGAGTGCCCGTGGCTCCCGCCAAGAACGAGCAATTTGGCAAGCTTACCAGGGCAGACTGCTAGATAATTCTTCTGAAAGTTGTCCTGGAATGGTGAAAGCTTTCACTCTAAAGACCTTATCCAAGAAATCCCCCAAGGCCCCATAGCATCATGAACTCTACATTTTTCTTTTGGAGCAGATAAATGATCCTGTCAAGAATAGACCCCATGGTTGCAAAGAGATGAGAATGACATTTTTAGGAGGAATTCAGTCATCACTTCACTCCTCTGCAAGAATGAAGGGAGAAAAGGTGTTAGTGGCATCTAACCAAATATAATAGCTTCAGCTATGTGAAACTCTTTATACATCTTGGAATTTTTGAAGCTAAAGTTTTCTATGCCAAGATACACTTGGGCAACACAACCTGAGAAAACAAAGTTTTAAATAAAGCATTCTGACATCTCTTTCTAATGACACATGCAATTTTGTAATCTACCAAGCTTACGTCTTTCCTTCCAGCTTGAGAGAGTGCAGCACCATAGGCATCTGGCTCCAAACCAGGAAGAAAGTTGGGCTTGGCTTCACCCTTAGATTCTCTGTGGCAGCTGATCCAAGAGGCTCAGACACAGACAGAGAATTAATACATCAACCCTTAAGCTTAGAGGTTTGGGGGACCTGTTCTCATTCCCTTGGTTTCTAAATATAATGATATGCAAAGGCTTGAGCTGGGAATGAGCAATGCTGATGTGAAGTCATTTTGGACCCAAATGACTGTGGGATGAGCTCTCCTTCATGCTTCAGAAGTTACCCAGGAAATCCAAAGTCATCTTTCTGTAGACTGATCACAATAAGATCTGCATTTTACCTATGAGAGCCAACCTCAAAGTTAATATAATTTTCTGCAGTTTAAACATTCTAATTAAATGCCTGGATTTATTTTTTGGAAGAAAGAAAGCTGATCATTTATTTTGGTCATATAAATAACCCTATCTTTGGCCTGTATTAAAAACTGTTGGTCTCCCAAGCTCTGTTTGAAATTCACAACATGGGAATTTACAGACTTTTCATGAAAGCAATTGAAATTACAGCATCTCCATGAACTCCCAGGGTGTGCTTCTATTAACAGAAGATGTTTTGCCTTACTCACACCTGCTCAGTTCTCCGTGGGGGCTCAAGTGATACACATTCCAATAGAGCAGCGTCAATGAAATCAAATAAAAATTAAGTTCCAAGGAATGAAATGGAGATTTTTACCATGCAAAGTGCATTTGAAATGGAGCTGAGTTCTTGGAACTGACTCTTTTTAGTAGAAAATTGTTACAGAAAGATAGATTGTTTTCAACCATAAATCATACAGTTTGACTTTGTTGAATTCTCTATCCAACAACGTGAACCCATCTTTCCTCTGTTTCTGTGCATGCATACGGGTGTGTGGAGAGGAGGGAAAGACATGGGTGGGCAATGTTTAGAAGAGGTAAGAGAAAGGGATAAAAGAGCTAGCAAAACAGCAGTTTCTTTTTTCTCGTTGCCTGTTACTGGAGTTAGGTAGCTCTCACAAAGTCTGCCTAAATTAACATGTTCTACTCATTAGATTATGGTCTTAGGAGAAGAAAATTCTCACTATATGAAATCCTATTTCATATATCATCACATATTTACTCTAAATATATGAAATCCTATTTCTCTCAAGAAGCCTTCTGTCTACAGAGAGATGAGGTCAGAGTTGAATTCCCTGAAATTGTCAGCATATTCATATTTATACACCGTATCCACATTTCTAGGGTTTTGTTGTCCTGAGAGTCACAAAACATGTCAGGAACCCTCTGTACGCAGAATTATTACATAATAGTTCCTCCAGAGAAGGAAAACTCTGACTCCAAAAAACCTCCGCTGCCTTGCGGCATACCTCTTCAGGGGAAAGGCTAAGGGAGTAAACCCCGACAGAAAATCCGGAGCCGGAGTCCCTAAGGCGGTTTGACGTTGTAGTCAACACCGGCAACTCCTGCGGCGCACCTGAACCCAAGCTGTATCGACTCCGTCTTTCCCTTGGACCCTTCAGCTGCGAAGAGAGGGGGGGTCTGCTGCATGGGCAACAGCAGACCCTCCATATTACCCTGCCCAGGCTCTGTAGCTTCAGCGTCATCGCAAGATGTCGATTCAACACGGGAGGAGACAGATACCATGTCACTCCCGAGTCGGACTGCACAGCCATTCTTGGCGGTGCAGATAGACTCTGAAGAAGCTACACCATCGTCTCTCGAGACGGACGGCTGCCGACGACGACGAGTTCCTCCACCCACACACAAACTCACAAGGATCACGCTGACTTGCAAGAAAAGGCAAAGTCCTTTGTCTTGAAAGAGATGACTCCCTTTGGGGAACAAGAAAATGACAAATACATGAGAGACAGGAAAATTTTATTTGTGAGCGAGAAAAGTGTCTTGCTCTTTTACAGTTCTGTGGAAGGAGGATTCTAAAGAGGGCCCTTTGCAGAGTGAGGTGATGGGAGTGAGAGTGGCAGACTTAGAGACTCCGGGGAGGGGCCAGCAGGCTGCATGGAAAAGCACCTCCTGGGTGGCAGGAGACCCTGGACACAGGAAGGCTGCCTCAGAGCTGTGACATGAGTGGAAGCAAGGAGAGCAAAGTAAGGCTGTTCGCAGCTGAGGAGAAGCTCTGCAGGGGGACAGAGGTGAGTACTGGGAACTTTTACTGATTTTTCATTCATCAATTAATTCACTGTGTTCAGACATCTTCACTAAGCACCTGCTGTATGACTGGCACTGTGCTAGATACTGGAGATATGGCAGAGAGTGGCCCTCAAGCACCTTCACTGAAGTATCTTACTTCCTCATGGAGCGGATTTTCTGTTGGAGAAGGTAGGAGAGCACTCAAAGACTTTGCCAAGACTAGTGCTGGGTGAGAACACAGAGGCTGCCAGAGAGGACAGCCACACCTGCCTTGCTCACATTTCAGAAGGGGTGTCCATGAAGGAAAAAACCCAAAGTGTTGGCTCTCACTTGTCATAACTGACTCGGTGACCAAGAATTGTAAGCATCTCCAAGTAGGAAGAACATGCATAGCTGCTCAGGAATGTGGAGGGAAGGGAATAGTTTGCTTTGGATAGTCTTAGTCACTTCTGAGTATAGTAAGGTGGTTTTATTTAGTTATTTTGTTCTTTCACCTTGGTCTAAAACAGTCTTTGGAGTTTAAAACCCCAGAGCAGGTTTTCAATGGCGCTGTCCCAACAAACCAGTGTGTTGAAATGTGTTGTGAGGCATGCAGTCATGTCTTAATAATAATAAAGTTCCAAAAGTGTGCAAGTGAAGCCACCATGTTTTTAAAATGAGTATTTTGAAAACTTGGATACCTAAAAACAGCTCCTCTTTCCAAAATTCTCAGTCTTCTCCATTGCTGTGACACAAGTGACAGCCTCCTCCTATTTGCATGGGTGACCCGATACCTGATGTGTGTTCCCAACTGGGTTGCCATAACCCCACTCCTTCCTGTCCTGTTCAAAAAGGAAATGCAAGTGGACAGACAGGTATTGTTACAGGCGTTATTACTCCTCAAGGCTAATTCTGGGCTCAATGGAAAGACTACTATGATGGATCCTCAATGTCTGCCATGGATATGAGGAAGAATGTGGCAGTGCATTGCCACCTATTTGCCATTTCTGAGTTACATCATTTAGATGTGTTCTTCGGTGTTGTAGCCCTGTAGTTTGCTTTTTGTCATAGTCACCTATCTGTAAGGTTGCATCTTACATAGCTTTGATTCACTCATATTACCTAGCCTGATCAGGTCTTGCACTGAAGGAGACTCAATGGATGTTGTTAGAATTTGATTGACTTTATGTATCATTTGGCTGAAAGCTCCTAATCTGTGTGTTCTCTTAACAGGTATTGTCAACAAGGTGCCACGCATGGCAACCTGTTTCGATATAACACTCAACATAAGGTAAGTGCACAAAATATTTTTCTCACTAATTGTACTAATAAAATACAACACATTTTGATCACTAGCAAAACTTCATTCAACCAGAAATCTCAGGGAATGTTACTGATATCTTTTCAGAGCCAGTGCATTAGGGAACCCATCGAGCACACGTGTCCACTTTCCTAGCTTGATGAATACACCTGATGGACAAAACACAGACTATGGGAGCATCTCATGGTCCTCACTCTAATCATCAGTTGGATGGGGAAGATTGGCTCAAAACTCTGTGAACTTAAGGCAGCCACTAGAAGTTGCTCTAGAAATAAATAAATAACCCAGGCTCTCAGAGTGTTTTGTTGATAATGACTTCTTATGAAAAGACTAAGTAAAGAAAATAAAATCCAATAGTTGAGTGTTCTGGTAAGCTTGGGACAGGTAATTCTAGGTTTTTCTATGTCTAGTTGCCCAAACATGGATAAGAGATTAGGACTCCAAAACTATTGCACATTGGGTATAATATGTTATTTTTTGTCTTTCAAATACTAAGCCTGAGTGGTTCAATTTAAAAAGCTCTCTTGTATTTTCTGAGTCCTTCACCCTTCATTCTTTTAGCATTTGGAAATAGGCGGTAATAAGACAACACCACCTGACCAGTGAACTCACCTCCAGCTTGAAGAATACTGTAAAGCAAGCAAATAAATAAAAAATAATTCATACTGCAAGATGTTGAAATGAAATTCTTTTTCTGAGAGGTTGCATAATGCAGGGGTTGAAAGCATGGAAGTTTTTTGGAGCTAGACTACCTAGGCTTAAATTTCAGTTCCAATGTTTATAAGCTGTGACCTTAGGCAATATTTAACCTCTGTGCTTCACTTTCATCATCTGTAAAAGACACCAATATTCAGAAAATCATGCAGATTCTCGTACATGGACAGAGTGCTTGGGAAGTCATTACAAGGCATGGCTGGAACACCATGTAATCTGATATGAAGTCATTAAAATTCTCTTTATGTTATTCTTTCTTAATCAAGCAAATACAATTATTTTCTTTCTGAATGTCAGCTTGACTACTGTCATGCATAGCTCTACTTTGTAGCATAGCTCTTTAATTATGTAAGGATGAGGTCTGGTTCTTACCATGTGCACACTTGGGAAAGGTCAATTCTATGTACACATGACTTTTCTAGTTACATGATCAATATGTATGTTCTCACTGACAATCAAATTTGAAAGTCTTAATGTCAGTCAGTTCTTCAACATGACTAAAAACTAACTTATAATAGGAGAAGAGATTGTGAGGTCTGGGCTCCATTCCTGGAGGTAGTGTGAGCCTGAAGGACAGTCCCTCTAGCATGACAACTGGCACCAAGCAGAGGTTCAGAGCAGCCATGAAGCAATGTTACAAAGGGACAAGAAAGCAGTGGAGCTAAGGAAGGAAGCCAGAGTTCAACCCGATGGAAGCAGTACTGGACCATATGTCAGAGGGACAGGAAACAGGTCTAGGGCTGTGACCTGGGACAATCAGGACCAGGTGGGGAAGGGAAGTGGTCAGCAGGACAGATTAAGGAAAATATTTAAAGATACAACCTGGGGAGCCGAGAGGATAGTGCTGCCTTTTGAATAGGTGAGGACAGTGTGATGTGGGGATGGGCCTTCTAGCTTAAATGCTTTGCAAATGCCCTTGCTTCAGGTCTTCTGAACTGCAGTACTTATAGTACTTAATAATCTGAGTTACTAGGGCATTCTCCTTTCTTCAGAAACTTCACACAGACCTTTCGAAGTGTGAGATTGAAGTGAGAAGGCCTGGAACTTAAACACCAACCCCCTCCCTTCTCCAGGCTTCCATACCTCAGCTGATGATGCCTCTGGGGGAAAAACTTCTTTAAGATGACATTATGTTCATAAGTTACATGACCAAAATTGGTGGACATCACATAGCCGAATGACCGAAGTGTGCTGTGCATCACAGGTGCACAGTTGCATGAAGGTGAAGCTGCACAGGCATCTCATGCTGATCTAGTGTCTTTATTCCTGTCCTTACCCCTGTCCCTCTCTGTAGTTAGTGTCACTCTGCCTTCTAAAGCACTCACATAATGAGTAGTCATAGCAACAGCTATGCTCAAGTACTAAAGTTGTACAAGCTAAATCCTTGACACATAATAGGTGTTTTAATCCTGGGAACAATCCCAAAAGTAGGTATTATTTTTATCCCCATTTTATGGATGAAGTAACTGAGGCGCCTAAAGATTAAGGGACTTGCACGAGGTCACTTAGCTGGCAAACAGCAGGCCTGGGAATTAAATCCAGGTCTGTTTGACATAAAAGCCCAGGCTTTTTATCGCTTTGCTGAAATTCTAATAAGAATGAATTACAGTTACTGATGGATTAATTACAACAATGAACATAAGTTTTAGGTAAGCTATTACTACTCTCAGGATTTATGTTTTAAGATATTTCATCTTCAATTGTGGAGCAAAAGTTTGTGTCCAAATTAAGAGGCCTGGAGGCAGCAGGAAGAAGAGGGCTGGGTGACGAAGAGGATGAAATCGTTCAGGGCCAGGTGTGCGTCAATTGGATTGGTAATTCTTTTAGTCTGACCCGGTGGGTGATCCAAACAGGTCAGCAGGCTCTGTCCCAATGCTTCCAGGAGGAGGACCAGCTCAGGGCTGCCTGGGCTCCTTGCCAAACCTATTTTCAGAACCTGCATATATTTGGCCAACTTTCTTATCAACTTGCCCTGTAACCCAGAACCCCCTGAGACCGAAGACAGACGCGTGCTTGGCTGCTTTTCCTCTGCCTGTCCATCCTCTGTCCTCTCCCTGAACCTTTCCCCTTCCTCCAGCCCATGTGATGCTGCTGATAATAACATCTTATTTACTATCCAAGCACTCCACATAACTCAGTCGATTCCATTTTCCTGAGCTTTTCAAAATACTTCTGCTAAATAATTTTCTTTTTGCTCTCATTCTACAGTACATTCATAGGCTCCTTATATTATGTCTTACTTCTGATAACAACACTTTCACAACAAAGTGTGTCACCAGGATGTGTCCTCTCTGTCAGCAGAGCTGCAGTGTTGAGATCTCGTCTAAATTCTTCCATTACCATCATCTCCACTGTGTCCCTCTGTCCTCCCACTCACCTCCTGAGCACTCTGCTCAGTAGCATTTGCAGCACTTTCCAGGCCTTTCCAGGTACTTGCCTGTGAATATACTTGTGTTTTCTCCCACCATTCTTCTTTTCTCTCAACCACACATTTGCAGAATGGTGACTGTCCCTCAGAATTGACTCCAAATGTTGCTTCTTCTATTTATTTATCTTTAAGGAGTAAGGTCATCAGCCTGGCATCCTGATATTGACCACAGACATGGTCTTCTCTCCCTTCTCCCCGGCCCTGCTGTTGACTAACATAAACTGGGAACGAATATAAAATGGTGATGGTTGCCCTGCACACCCCATCACTCCTCTCACACCGAGAAAGGTCTGTGGGCCATATTGAGTCTGTTCACCTTCTCTTCTATCCCTTCCTTTCCATCTCCTTTGAGAAAAAGAAAAACATTCAACAGAGATCCATGGACCTTGCAGGGCCAAAGGACAAAACAAATATCTTTACAACACATCATAAGTCACCAGGAAATGTGTGCCATCATTTCCACGGTTTTGATAAATATGAGGTATGCCGAAATTAAAGATCATAAATTTGGGAGCTGAGAGGAGATGACTTGGGTTTAATAGAACAAACTGCTATATGAAATCTGTCTTCTTAAAGTTAATTAAAGGAAGTGGAAATGGTCATCTATTAACAGAATCTAGCCCTCCAAAGAATAGTTTATGAATACAAAAGAACATACACATTTGTCCATACATGTGGGCATTATGTGTGGTGGTAATAGTGTGTGTCTGCATTCATATACAAATTCTTCTGACTTAAATAACGAGGCCTAAAAGGATTTTTTCTGATTTGTGAATTTATTCATACAAAGAACATGATACAGTTATAGAATCAAATAATATTTCATAGTATGGTTAATGCGTACAGTTAATGTAAAAAATAAAATTCTATACAGTTTTATTCCTGTGTCATAGCAACTGGTACACACGTGCATGCAGGGTAGACCTGTTTCTCCACGTTATGTATTCCTCCCTCCTCTGGACAATCATCACAGGACATTGTTTTGAAAAGGTCACTACCTAAAGACATTAAGGAATTCTGTACAGCCTTCTGTTTTCCAGATCACTGGTATCTTCAAGAAAATCAAATGTAATGAGGTTGTATTTTTAATATTAAAAATTAAAAGATAAAGGGAAAAAACTCAAAGGCAAAGACAGTTACCCATGTTGTCTTAAAACACTTTGGAAAAAGTAAGTTGGCTTTTGCATACAGTTATGAGTTTTGCATTTACATTAAGCTCTTTATTCTTTATATTCAAGTTCGCTCCTGAATGGTTCCTATGGACAACACTTACTCCTATGGTTTTAGGAGAGCTGGGGCTCTTAGGGCAGACTCCTCTGAGTCTTTTAGAGGGTGGAGTCCCTAGGGGTGCATGAGCTCAAAAGAATAATGAAAGGTAAAGAGAGGAGGCAAAAAGAAACTTCTTTAACTGAGTTGCCTAAACCAAAAAGATGGCTTTTGAACTGTACCCAAAAGTTAGCAAATCAAATCACTATACACTAGACTAGAATATTAGCAATAGTGTTAAAATTGATCTTACTTGATATAAGTTATATAGAAAAGGTGTCTGTTTATCTGCTTATAAAATCAGATGGGAGACTTTGAGGAGCAAAGGCATTGTTTTGAATTGTACAAGGGCACAGCATTATCTCTGGATGTGATAGCTGCATTTTCACATACTGGTGGTTGCAGCACAAACTGAAACAAGTGGTTTGAAAAGCATTTTGGCAATATATAGTAAAAGCCATAATACCTTTCACCTGTCCTTTGACACAGAGATTAGTCTTCTAAGAATTTACCCTAAGGGAATGGAAAAACAAATGGACAGTTTGCATTGCATTATCATTTTCAAATGTAAAATCTTGGCCATAAACTAAAATGCCAACAATAAGGAAATGGTTAAGTAAATGAGGTACAGTGGTTGTCTGGAATATAGTGCAGCCATTGAAAATGTAGGCTGTGTAGTAGCACCCCAAAGGAAGCTGAAGGTATGGGTTGGTTTTTAAGGTATCAGCCACCATCTTGGAGTCACGAAGCTCTGTTGTGCTGGAGAGCTCTGCAAACAAAATGTGTTTTGCCTGCTGGCTCCCTATTAGACTCCACCAATAGGGGGCACTAAAGGGAGATTGAAGGCAGGAGTGGGGAGAAGGGACAGGCTCCTTCCTGTGTTGTCAGTTACCCCACAACAGCCTTTCATGCTGAACAGGGGCAGTTGATTGCACCACCATTTAGTTCCAGCCTCAGCTTTTGGACCCACACCCAGAAGCTACCTCATCCCCACTTCCCTAAGAACTATCAGCACCAGCCCTGGTGGTGTCCCCCTCCCAGAGGTGTGCAGCCCCTTCCAAACACAGGCTTCTAGTTCTGAGCACCTGGACCTGCTCTTTTTATTCCTCTAGCCCTAGGGGTAGCAGGTTTCCCTTGCACTTACTATGCTTGTTTTATTTCAGGGTCTCCTTTATATGTTTTCAGTTCTCTAATACCTGTTTAACCAATTTCTTACACTAAATTCTCTCTGTTAAATAGTATTTTTCTACTTCTCTGACTGGTTAAAAAATCAGGGAATAAAATTGTACGTATATGAATACCACACCGTGAAACTATGTAAAAACAGAAGTATGAGAAAAAAGTACTGGAAGGAAATTTACCAAAATTTTCATAGAGGTTGTTTCAAACACTGAGTTAGTCTAATGAGTGATGTTTTCCCCCTCCTTTCATCCCTACTTTCTAGATTTCATGGCAGTGTGGTTATGCTACTATTACAGTAAAAAAAAAAAAAAATTGTATTTAAAAAAGGGAGGATCTGTTTCCCAGTGAAAGAGCACGTAGCCTGCAGAGAGCTGGGCCTGGAAAACCAGATGAATCATGACCTGTATAATGGAAAGTGATGGCCAATGTGGTCACAGTTCCACTGGGGTATCTTTTGAAAAAGAGAGGCAGCCCGGGACGACTGAGGTGAAGCAAGTAATGCCACAGCTCTCGAAGAGGGGAAAAGGATGTAGTTCAGAAATGACACACAGAAAAGGTCAGTGTGACTTTCCAGCAAATTCTATAAGAGCCTATTACACAGACGACTCAAGAACACTGGGAGAAAGCCTGGGTTTACAAACACCAAATTATGCCAAATTCATTTCATTTCCTTTTTTATTGGGTTATTATATGGGTTGATTATGTGTTTGCTTATTTATTTACTTATTCATACAACAAGCATTTATTACATAAATAGTAGTTATTACATAACTACTATTTTCTAGGAACTGTTGGCAATGAAGATAGAAAGACGAGTTTCAAGTAGAAGAGATAGGCACATAATGCTTAGATGCAGGCAACATATGTCATAGGAAATGAATCATTATATTTTAAACTTCATTTTACCCAATAATATGCAAAACAGACACCTGTACTTCATACCTGAGACTCACACATAACTGTATCCCAGGGACTGGATTACAGGGACTGTGGGTAACAAGGGAGAAGGTTTGGGATAAGGCAGGGGTTGGCATGGGTGAGAGTGAAGGCAGGTTCAGGGGTGGGGTGGGGTTAGGCACCATCTGGCAGCCAAAACACGTAAAACTAGGCAACATATGTTTTTCACACTTGCTCATCACAGCAGGGGCCATCCATCATTCTAAATAAGGTATCTGTTCATTCTCTTGATTTCACATGCATCTTGAGTGGTCCACATGTCAGAGTCGCTGGATTCTCCCTTAAATTTGCAATGGTCAAATACACTTACTTTCTAGTGATGAACAGATTTAGTTATTTAGTAATGAAATTCATTCCATTTTCCATATGGACATGTCTGCTTTTTTGGTAATCTTTCTGATTTGGTTGTCTTATTGATTAAGTATACATAGGACATCAGAGTGAGGAGATAATTTGCCCATAACATGATTTTATATTCTCAATTGTAAACTAAAATAAATTTCTGTTTTTTTTTTTTTTTTTTTTTTGGTACTCTCTGTCATATACATATATCTTAGTTATTCTAAATCTCCATTACGTATAATGGTGATTGGGAGGACAAAACTAAAACCCCTTAGAGGTTAAACTAGATAAAAATTTTAATATAACTTTATAATTTCCCCCCTCTGACAATAAAGAGACTATCCTCATAAAAAATTACAAGCCATTTGGAAATGAATAAAGTAGAAAAAGAAAGTTTCCCACAATTAGCAGTGGAGGGTATTGGAAATGGAATAAGGGAGAATGTTTGTCTGAGAATGATAATTAATAAACAGTGTATTTAATAGTGATTTTATTTTTTGACATGGCTAAATTGATAGAGATGAATCAAAATACTCTGTTGCAGAATAGGTAATACAACATCCCCACTCCCCAAAGAAATCTTTGTAACAAAATCTGGTAAAAACTCTAGTGGAGGATCAAGCAGAACATAGTGATCACTGTGGAAGAGTTGCAGAGGAGTTTTGGTGAATTTGAGGCTCTAAACAACAACAACCAATTTACCATATCCCACCATATTTCAAAACATATAAGGCAGCCTACTAAGATGTATGTGGTATAAGAAGAGAAGGCGAAAATCAGTTGTAAACAGGGGCAAGAGAATTAGGGTAGGAAAAATAAGATTAGCCCATGAAAAGGTTAGTCCAAAATCAATATTTGTTGAAATAGTATATGGAAATATTTGTAGGAGTTCCTATGCATTTGCTGAAAATGGACCAGAGTTTGGTTCTGAGCTTTTAGGTGCATATACAAAAAGAGGGAACTCTGATCACATTGTCAATTGCTTTATTCATTTATTTAATTATTTAATTAGTTAGTTATTTAAATTACAAACCAATTGCTGAACTAAAGCGCAACTCTTCCTGGTACTGAGACAAGAAAGAAATTTTTCCCCGTAGGTCTTCATAAAAAGGTGCAAATTAATATGGCCATGAGTGTCCCAGTGGCACTTAAAAGTAAAAAAGGCAGTGGGTTTTATGAAGATGTTTCTTCTATCAGCTGTCAAGGGGGCTGGAGTAAAAACATTATCACCCAATTCAGAAAAAGAAACTTGATGAAAATAAAAAGTATGTAGTATGAATGTATAATGTTTCACAGGAACAATTTTAGAGTGGTTCTTAACTTCTTCTGACTTGTTGACTACTTTGGGAAACTTTCTATGAATTTATTTTTTTAAAGCAAATATGTATAAAGAATGAGCTCCATTCCAGGCCATGGCAGCCATGGACATATACTGCTTGGATCCCCTTCTGGGTTCACCATCATGTTCACACCAAGGCCAGCATCCCCACCCCTGCTGCCCCTGTTTCCAATCCCTGCCAATGAAAGAGCACTGAGAGAGGAGGGTCCTGATTTGTTTCACAGGATGCAAGAACTTTGGCTCAAGGACCTCCCATAAGCCTTGCCAGAACTTTCTTAGAACTGTGCTCTGGTCTGAAATTCTTTCAAGCTGAGCTTCCCTCCTTCCTTTTCTCCTTTCCTAGGGGGTCACACCTACATTGGGGTCTAACAGTTCTGCCTGCCTCCTGCTTCTGCCTTTGTGTCTGTTCCTGACATTTCCCCCAATAAATCTCAGCATCTGCTTTTCCAAGGAGCTAACCCACACGCACTGAGGGTTCAAGTTACCTGGATAGCCAGGGATCCTGTTCGCCTGTCGCTTACATTCTAGAGGGAAGAGGCAGACTACAAACAAGGCAACAAACACATGATGGAGATGATTTCCAGATAGTAACAACTATGAAGAAAACGGAACAGTGTTGTATACTGAAGAAGGAGGGGCAAGTCTACTTTAGATTGGCTGGTCAGGGATGGCCTCATTTGTTAAACTGACACCTACATGTCAGTGATGTGCATAGGGAGCCACAGGGGAAAAGGGGTTGGTGTTCAAGGACTGAAGGTGTGGGGAAGAGAGAGGGAGCAGAACAGGGGAGGCTGTGACCTCAGCACCGTGGGTAGGGCTGGAGCTGTGGATCCTGGGGAGGAGTTCAGATTTTATGTCAAGTGTGATGGGGAAATAAAAAGCATGGGTCTAATTTTAGGGGTCTTACAGATCTCCTAAACTTACCCATAAGCTAAAGAATCAAATTTTAAGTGGAAATGTATATGCTCTAGGCAATTTTCCATAAATATTGTCTCTCTTCTTTTAAAAAATATGTTTATTACTTTTGAAAATGTGCTAGATCTTTACTGTAACAAAAGTGCTAAATGTACAGAAAAACACAAAGAAGAAAATAAAATTATCCCAAATCTAACTACTTAGAGACAACTACTGATATTTGGATGAATGTGCCTCATGTTTATGCATTTCATAGATACAAATGATACAAATAGGTGTAAGTCCATAACTGTTATATATACTAGATATATGTATTTACTATATATATATATTTTTTTAATCACTTCTCAGCATGTTTTGGACGTATGAAATATTTCATTGACTCTAAAAAGTCTTTACTTTTGCACCCCTGGAATTGGGCTGCATCTTACAATGTGTGGTGTTGCGCCAGGCAACAGCCATTTCAGGCACATTCACGAAAACATCACAATGCTTAGGAGAAAATTCATGTGCAAAAGGGAGTTTTCTTTTAACACTTAGGAACAAAATTATTGAGGGAGGAATGTGGGAGGTGGTTTGTTGGAAGTGAATCTGAAGTGCTTTATCAGCATCCCCGAAGTAGGAGTCCAAAGTGGGCCAATTCTACATAACTGCAAAGCCAGCGTAGGAACCCAATGGCTTTCTCTCTGTTATGTATTTTTAAGAAATTCAGCATTCAGACACTATTGATGCCATCGAAAAAAGATACAAACACTGATGACTCAGTTAATAAGTATTCACAAGAGCTGGACTCTAAATGTGATGAAGTTTCAGAAACATTAATTTATTATGCTTATATTTTTCTTTCATGCATGCACAAGAGTGATATGTATAAAAGCATACCTAAGTCTAAAAGAACTGACTAGTATATAATAAAAATTCTAAGGGACAGGAAAACACTTTCTTTTATCGACAGCATTTATTTTTCTTTCTTAGTAAAATAAAATAATGATGCATCTTAAAAACAATGGTACCTCATTTTTGATGAAATGCAACAGACTTTCCCCCTTCCACTTGAAGGCTGCTTCATATTCTGTTACATTCCATAATTTATGCGATGAGCTTTCTATTACTGGACATGGGGTCATTCCAATTTTTCACTATTATAAACAATGCTGAAGCAAATATTCTTATGCATACATCTTCTCACACTTGTGTGATTTTCTCTTTAGAGTAATAAACTAAATTTTGATAAATGTCAAGTTACAGGGATTTTGAAATGATACACCTTGACTACTTGTACCTGGAGTGCTACCATTCCAGGAAGCCAGGAAAGGGCAGACCAAAAACATCAACAGTAGGCAGGCTGGGGGAGGAGTGGCAATCTCTTGCGAAAACTGAGGGGTCTGATGGGGCTTGCCCTGTGTGGAAGCCAGTACACCTCTTTCTGGAATAGATTAAATGAAGAAACTGTGGGCAGGGCAAAGTTACCTGACTATTCATTAGTTCATTCATTCATTTATTCATTCTATAATACTACTTTGTACCAGCTACTGTGCTAAATGCTAAGGGACAAGACAAAAAGAGTCTCTGCCCTATGGGAGATGACTATACTGTTTGAGCAATTTAAGAATTATGAAATTTATCCCCCCAAAATGTTTTTCTGCTTTTTAATCCCCAAACCCTTAAAATAAGAGACTTTAGCTGAAGAGTATTGCAAACAGATTGATTGAGTTTGCCTTAGTCAAAATATTTGACATTTGATGAAATTGAATAGGTGACAGGAACCAGAGCTCACCACTGGGGCCCACCTGTCTGAAGGCAGGGAATCATCCCCATGTGTTACATTTAGTCTCAGCTTTTGACTCAACTGTGCTCTATGGGGAAAGGTTGCTGAGACCTAGTTAGGAAACAGACGTGGGAGGTGAGGAGTTCCTCTTTTTTGGGGGGGTGATCTAGGTTTGCAAAGCTAGAAATAGGAGCCTTCCTGATGGCCAGCATGATGGAGCTCCCATGATGTCCCTTATTTCATTCCTCGGTCCACTGAGTCTCACAACCCCTGTCCTTCTTCCTTCTGATCTGGCTAACTCAGGCTGATTTAAAGTCTCAACTGTAATGTCATTTACTCCAAGAACCTACCTCTTAAGCTGGTTCAGATGCTGTTGCTACACGCTTCCACGGCACAGGGTGTCCCCTATCACCAGTTGTTGAGCACACTTCAGAAAACGTGTTTGGAAGGCCACCACCTACATAGTTGGACAGTTAATCCTTATAGTGGGGCACTATTTACATTGTCGTCTGTGGGAATAATGTCCCCTGAAGTTGGTTGTCCATCTCTGCCCTGATTGCTTATTACTATGTGTCTTCCCCATCTGATGGTCCACTCCAGGGTCAGGGTTAGGGTTAGGGTTAGGGTTAGGGTTAGGGCCAGGAGGGCCAGGACCTTGTCTCTCTTGCTCATGATTTATTCCCAACAATTAGCACTATTGCTGGTAACTATTAGTGCTTAATGTTTTCTGATTAAAATAACAAATCTATCCTTATTAATGCATATAATGGTAAAATGTAACATTTCCACTAGACTTAGCATACCTAAATTTTTCTAGGCAATGTGTTTATAATTTGATTTAAATTAAGATCCTCAGTGGCATCTTTCCATTTTTGTTTTATATGCTGCTGCATTAACATAACCAGATGCACCCCTCCACACAGACACACAGACATTGCCCCCCTCTATTTCCTAATAACCTTTACCAAACTGTTCACTGGAAGGGCAGCCTCACAGTTCCTGTGTCATGGGCTAAGACCAGTTTTAAAGGCACAGCAATCTGATGACAGAGGAAGAAAGGAGAAAGTTTTCCCTTGTGGTGGTCAAGCAACAATCATATAGCAAAAGTTCCACCCAACAAAGTAGACTTCCACCTCAGTGCCCCTGGCCTCTCCACCTGCAAGGGAGTCTGGGAAATGCAGTCTTTTCACTGGGAACATTGCTGGTGGTAAAGGAGCGCAAATAATGTATAGGCAGCCAGCAGTCCTGTCACAGGATCTACAAGTAGTTTCTGCCAAATGCTGAAATGAGGGCAGATGACCACTTTCTACTCACACAGCTCAGAATATCCACATATAAAATAAAAGCTATCTTTTCTTTTTTTGTTTTGGCCTGTTGTGCTGGTCACCAGGGTTGAATAGACAAATCATCCTCCACATCTCTTCTCTCAGAGGTTCTATGTATACATTTGTTTGGATCAATTTTCCATGTTGGCAAATACGACCCTCTCTCAAACAATGACCCCAAAGAAGGAACTCGTCTCCCACATGGCTACAGGCAGGACTCAGTGCCAGCCCCAGCATTCAGTCCTCAGGGATCCCCAAAGCATACTTCTATATGGAAACAGAAAAGAGAATGTGCTCCTTTAAAAGAGCATTGTAAGAATTCAGAAAAATCACATCCTGCTTCCTCTTACAACTCAAGCAAGCTACTTTCATAATATAAAGCCAAATTAAAAACAAAACTCTGTATGTGGAATGCCTATGGAGAAATGCAGACAAGCATGAGTTAAAACAGACTTCAGACTGGGCTCACATTAGTTTGAAGAAAGTGACAAGATGATCCATGGTCACAGTTACATGGAAGTGGAAATGTGGGACTATGATTTGCTGTCTGAGATTTGTTAGCTAAGGGAGAATAGGAAGAGCAGTAGAGAAATAAATAATGAATTGTTTAGGTTTTCACTCATAACTATCCACTTACCTGGCTGTATAAATTAGCCAGAACCAAAACCCTTCTTAGTCAATCCATGTCTTCAAGAATCCAATCAACAGATAATAAAAAGTGTCCATTCATTTGAAAACTTAGAGGAATAATCTGCAACTAAGAAACACAATGAAAATAATCTGAAATGACAGATCTTTGGTAGAAAACATGCTAAAGATATGTGTACAAATTTTTCACTATTTACATTAGAATTGAGGAATGTTTTTTTCCATCTGAAATTAAATTTTGCAATTTAATACATCTCGCTTTGATGAAAAGGCCACTGTTTGAATAAGAAAGTTATTTATCTGCAATATTAATCATCTTAAATTCATGGTTTCTCCAGAGGGATAACCCCTCACTTTTCTTTCCATTTATATTATCTTTAACAGGAAACAATGACTTTGCTAGAGTAGTATCCTCACTAACATTGTAAGATAAAATTTAGAAATATGATGAGCTTAATAACTTCCCTATGGGCACCTTAATCACCAGTTTAAATGATGGCATTTGCTTTGAGTGCAATAAAAACGACATTAATTAAAATAACTAGACTGAGTGTATCTGAGGATAACAGAATTCAAGGAAAATGCCTTATTTGTGTGTGGCTTGTATAATTGGGAGACTGACATTCACTACCATAACAATGACAGAATTTGACATAATTCTTATTCTTCTGGACACCCAGATAGTCATTAAACACTTTTAATAAGGCTTTTAAATCTAAAACTATTTGAAATGATCAATTGAATCTTTGCTCTGGTAAAAGCTATGCCATCAAAGGAATTCTTCATGTATTTCAACAGTCTTTGTTAGTAGTAAAATATGCATTCACTACATAGTTCAGTATTTTCCTCTTTTTCCCACAGCAGAGATGGCAAACAAGTGACACCAGGACCCGGTCCTTCTTCCACGACAAGCATCACTAGTCAATCTTGGCTCAATGTCTTGGCCAGACCAGCCTTCTCAAGATAACACTTCAATGAGCTGCCACTCAGTCAGTGCTTAAGTGAAACCTATTTGCCATTCCTGTCCCTGAAAGGAACTCTGCATACTTGGTTTTAAAGGTTGGCTACATTCCATATATTCAGCTTTATAAAATTCCTTTCCGTAACTGTCAAAAATGTTTCTCTATAGACTATTATAAAACCAGATGGGATTTAAACATAATTAAAACACCACCAATCTTTAAACTCACACATGAAGAAGGTAAAATATGATAAAATGATCAGCCTGCTAATTTATAAAAACCAGAGGGATACTTTTTGTAAATATATTTTTGTTTGATAGGGTAAACCAATAAGAACAATAAGTTGTATTGTCTGTGAAATATTAATATGGAGAAGAAATATAATCACATTTTAACACTGCCCTTTTGCCACAGTGGTAGCTCTCATAACGTGGCAGACCTTCCAAAATTATCTTACCTAGGAAACTTTTTGTCTTATGTTAACATAAAATCTGAAGTAACTTTCTTAAGTAGGTAAATTTTATCAGCATAGTTTCTAGTGCCATGCTTTGTAATAGTTTTGGCCTTAAGTTCATTCCCCAAAAAGTCTTCCCCAGATAAGATTAACTTCCAGCCCTAAGCCATCCATCTGCCTCACATGCTATGATCATTATTTCTTCCCACCAGAATAATTGAATCATAAGACCAACATTACTGAAAGCTTACTCAGGTGTCAGGAAAATAAACCCAAATATGACTGGAAGATTTCTTGGTCTCTTCTTCCATCCTTGACCTGAAGCCATTTGCTTCTTGTGATGTGAAGGAAGCTGGTGGGGGAGGAGTGGGCCGGGCTGCTTGCTCCAAAAGGCCTGCAGGGGGCCCTGCCCTTACCATCTCTACTGCACTGTTTTCTCCTGTCTTCTCCGCTGAATCCCAGGAAGCAACGAAGTAGACATGAGAGATGTGACATGTTATACGTAAGAAAAAGGCTTGTGTGAAACGGAAAGCCAAAAACTATCATACATGCTGAATGTCAGCCGATTCTTTTAGGTCAAAACAAAACACAAGCACACCTTCTCTCCATCTGCAGACGACTTGGGAGCTAAGTGTTCTCTCATCTCTGTTATTGAATACTAAGCATAAAATCACCTGGGAGCTGAGGACCCTGCCCCCTGCCTCAGGCATGTTACTCAGCAGCTGGCAGGCCTAAGGAGTTGCACCTGGAGAAGGAACACAAAATGGGGGTCAGCTCACCCACCTGCACTGTTGGGGGACTTGGCTGGATGTGGCATGTTTTCTCTTCTGCAATATGGGGTGATGATTCTTGCACGAAGGAAAGGAGGGAGGGGAAGAAATGACAGAGTGGCTGGGTGTGTGCTCTGTCCATTAGGGAAGAGTCCCAAAGAGCTCCAGCAGTATCAGGTGTGACTTTATTGTCATCCTAATCGTCTTCTGTCTATCCGATGTACTTCAGGACATGCAGCTCTTTCTTTAGACTCAAACAAGAGACAGGGAAATTTAGATGTAGAGATTGTCAAACTCACTTTTTAGTTTATTTTCAAGTATTACCTGCCCATGGTTTTCAACCCAGCTCAGCATTCAGAATCAATTGTAGATTTTGTTTGTTTTTTTTAACTGTATTTAAAAAAATATATATACAGATGTCATGCCCAAGCTTTACCCCAGGACTGAACAGAATCCAATTGTTTTTTGAAAGTTCCACCGGTAATTCTTATGCTGAGCCAGGGCTAAGACCCACACACCTATAGTGGTCCAGGGCAGTTGTCTTACGCCCACACTCTCCTCAGACCCTAGATTTCTTTTCTTCCACACACAGGTCTGGGTGCAATGGGCAAGATGCTATTTCACTGACAGACTTTCTTGTGCCTTGCCCTCTCCTTCCTCTCCTTACTTTTCCAGGAGACACTGGCGACCTGAAGAGTCCAATCAACTCTTCTATTGCCACCCCACCTCCTCTTTCTCTGATGGTGTTGATGATTGGAATGTGAGCCACCTGAACTGAAACACTGGCTCCATCTCTTAGCATCTAATATTTGATACAACCAGAATGTACATAGTACATGGCTAATGAAACACTGAATGAAATTTATTATACTAAAAGATATAAGTGTGCATTTAAAATAAGTGCCTGAGATTACATTTTGCTGAATTCCAATTTTAAACTCAGTACTGAATTTATGGTTTTTAAAAATTTTGTTCCAGGTAATGACTACATTGGCAAGGCATGGATACTTTGATTCATACTAATCCGTTCTCTTGGGTGAAAAATACTTTATTATTTTAAATTATTTCTCTCTCTCTTTTTTTATCCTTACCCGAGGACATGCTTATTGATTTTAGAGAGGGGGAAGAGAGGAAGAGGGAGAAAACCACATTGATGTGAGAGAGAAACATTGCTTGGTTGCCTCTTGCATGTGCCCCTGACTGGGGACTGAACCTGCAACCTAGGCGTGTGCCCTAATCAGGACCCAAACTTGTGGCCCTTCAGTTTATGGGACGATGCTCCAACCAACTGAACCACATCGGCTAGGACTTAAATGGTTTCTCTTACACTCACCCAGTCACAGGCATGTATAATTTCAGCAGAGTCCATTCTAATCAGCACAATTCTAGAGAAAGATTTTTGTGGCTTTGTAAATCCTTCCCTTTTTCCCTAAGAGCTCATTTTAAATTAAATTAATCTTTGTATACTTTGCTATTAAAATCTTCTCAGGTTGATACAGGTAAAACCATCAAACTGATTGCTGACATCTAGACTGTGGCTGTTCTTTTCATTTCCCCTAAGTTTTTCAGCACGTTCATACAGCAATATTTCCCAGCTGGTAAGGGACCCAGCTTCTGGTAGAGGAAAAAGCAAGAAACGCAGCCTAGCTCCCCAGCTGCATGTTATTACGTTATTCCCAATTCACAGGAAATGAACAATCATTTAGTCTTGACAGGTACATCCAGAAACTCGCTGTCTTCGTTTTCAACCTGAAAAACAATCAGGGCCTGCAGAAGTTAAGCATTAGTCTTAAAATATGCTTCATATTTTTTGCCAACCTTATGAGAATATCTTGTGAAAGCTTTTGAAAACACTCTGGGAAAATGCTGCCAACAGGCTTAGAAACCTGGGAGGAAAAAAATAATCACCTGAAATGCTTTCTGTTCATGAAGATATGTAACTTAGTGGTCCCTTGTGAGCTGGTGAAGTTCAGACATATGTGATGGTAATTGGGGTGTAACCCAAATGGCCTGTATAGTAGACGATTAGACTTAACGCAAAGCAAAGTTGTCAGCAGTAAGTGCCCCTCTGACTCAGTTCTAGGGTGAACTAAGAGCAATTACAAATATGCTAGGGATGTTTTTTTCCTCCCCCTTTTATCCTAATGGATTTGTATCTCAGTTGAAAATATTTCCATTTTCCGAACATAGTTTTCCAAAGCAGAAATACAGTCAACACTAAACAGCGCTCCCATTTGGCTTGCAGGTTAAGATTCACAGAGCACTGTCAGGAACATTCCTTCCCCTCCCCGCTCCTCCTCTGGTCATGGAGGCTGGCCCCCATTCCACAGGTGACAAAACAGAGACAGAGAGAAGCTTCACAGGCTGGCCAGAGACGTGACAGCTGGGTCTCCTGACTGCTATGCCAATGCTGTTTAGTCTATCTAGCTGAGGATTTTAAAACATTTACTTCAGTGTGACTCACTTTGCCCCTATTATGGCCCATTTGTGTGTGTCAGTCTTTATCTCTGGGCCTGAGGCAAACTTCACCCCTTCTCCCACCTCCTCCTGCTTCAGAAGGGCGGGGGAAGCAAGGCTAAATATGGCACACATGTGCTTCTCATCTGGGCTGTTTAGAAGGATCGGGAAATCAGAATTGTCATTGGCTCTCCGGCCTAGTGTTCCAGCGTGCCCTTACACCTGGGTCCCGCTAGCATGGCTACTGGCCCCGGCTGGACAAAGCCTACTGCATTCGTAATCAACCTTCTAGTGTGTGCCTTCAGTCCAACGTATATCTTTGGCTTCTCCGTGTTTGAGAGGTTTGCTTTACTGGTCTGTGAAAATCTACTTTTGTCTCAATTTTGGGTAGACTTGGAAGTTTGCAGTGATTGAATAGCAGACATGTTTTGGTAAAGACTGGAATCTTCTGCCACCTCTTCGACTGGGCTGCAGTGGGTAGCCATGACTCATGGTGAGGTCATGCATTCCCAGGCAAAGTTTATAGTAACCGGGAGGCTGAGCTATTTGCAGGTGCCCTACATCCTGAGTATTCTAATGCTAACTCACCTCCACGTTGCACTGGCATCTTTTGAAGTAAAACTTCATGGGGTGAACAGGAAGACTACAACATTTTTATTATAGTTGGCTTCCTTTGCTGAATTAGCGTTTATATTTTCCCAGTAGAAATCCCCAAATTGAAAATATAAAGGTGTCAGCTAGCACCACTTTAGTTAAGGTTGTGTCAACATTTCCTATAAACCTTGTTTTTCTAGGGTTTATAACTAGACCATAAAAATGTGCTCAGCTCTGAAACTTGGCATAGAAAGTAAACTTAGGAGTGAATTTTGCAGAAATTGAAGAGGGAAAAATAAGTTTAGTTGTTTTTAACATGTGCCTGTTCTGAAATGGAAATGATTTTAAGATGCATTTTCTTATTAGTGTGACTCAAATGAAGCTTCAGTTAAAAAGTAAACTCATCAAGAGATTATTTTATTAACATGGACTAATTGCCCTTGTTAATTTTTCGAGAAAATGTTAATGATGGAGGTATTCAACTTAAATCCACGGACTGCATCTGCAGGTACCAGTTTTCTCAAAGTAGTTAGCTGTGCATAATAATGTGATTTGGCAAATCATCTGCACAGCTTTGGTGCAGGAAACCACCAACACTTCAAAGGAAGACATCCTTCTGATAAAAGGTTAATGGGTCTTTTCAAAATACATATTCATTCAGGATAGAATCCTCTTATTCATCTTCATTTAATTTGTAGTTCACATTTATCAAGTGTCTCCTCCCACCCCCCAAAAAGCAGTTCATATAACATTTGTATGAGAGAAATCTCCAATCTCTCTGAAAATCCACCTTTTCTTCAGCACAGGGCTGGTACCCTGCTTCCCTACCAGCTCCCCTTGGCTGTGCTGACAGGGTACTGGATGGTTGGAGGTAATTAGTGAACATATTGCTGTATGTTTGTGATGCCCTGGCCTGCATGTGTCTGTCTCAGGCCAGACGCTCTGGGAAGATGGCAGCCACCAGTGATAGGAGCTTCATGGATGAAAGGAAAAATGTGTTGGACCCAAAGTCAGAAGAACTGAGTTCCAGAGCCCTCTCTGGTCCTTAACAACTCTGTTGACCTAGGAGAGTTTGTACACAGGTCTGGGCAAATGGATACTCTGATAACCTAGGAGAGTTAATGAGTGAATCCACTGGAATCATTATATATATGAAAACACTTGTTAAACTGTAAAGTGCTATTCACATGAAAGGTGGTAGTACCTCTCTCAGCATCTGTTATCCATGGATACCTAGTAAGTGTTGCTAGAACTGTAACAACATGTTCCCCTTTCAGCTGATTCATGTGCAAAGGCCCTGGGCTTCCCAGTGTAACAAGCCACAACTACATGAGCCAACAAAGGCTTCACTTCTTATAATTACAGTTTTCTGTTTCTAATACTCTTACCTGTTGCCGATCACTGACCACCTTTTTGAATGGAAAATGTTCCAGAGTCCTAGCTGTTCATTTCACATGGACATTAATCCAGTCTAGCCCCAGATGCCACCTTTGATGTCACATCATTTTGCCCCTCCCCCAACCTCACCCCTGTCCTGTAACATGACATCAGGTCCTTCAGCTAGCTTTTGGTCTCTTTAGGTTTTTTCTGAGGCTGTCTCCCACTACATCCTAGGGTTTTTCTCCTCAAGGAGAAACATGCTACACATTTTGAGCATAAATGATTTGCACCTGCTGTGAGAATTTCCTGGCCAGGAGAGCTGGGAATACTATCCACATGGTCAGTCCTCAGAAGGGCCCTGCACTTGGGTTAATAGTCTGCTGTCACCATCTTGAAATTCTTAATACATTTTTACCCAAAGGCCCCACATTGTCATTTTAGACTGCTCCCTGGAAATTATGTAACAAGGTCTGGTCCTGATCTTTTGCTAGCTAGCTGTTAACCTGGGAGAGTCTGGGTGAGCTCTGGAGCCCAGGCTGGACAGGGTTGGTGAGACTGAAGGTCACCTATCCTGGAAAGCAGAAAATTTTGAGTGAGGCTTGCTGCCACTATCGGGGCAGGGGTTTATCTCCTGTCCTGGAGCCCCCACCCCACTCCACGCCTGCAGCCAAGATGAGTAGGTTTCTGCCTTCAGTCCTTGCTAAAACAAGAATCTTTTCAGTTGGCTTCACAGGAGCCAGACTCCCTGCCCAGCATTGCAGCCCTTTTTCCAGAAGCCTAGGTGCTGAGGTGGGCATCTGTGGGGTCCAGCAGTGTCCTGTTCTAACAGAAAGGAGGCACTGGGCACCTTGGAGCATCCAGTCTGGGAGTGCAGGCCATCACAGCCGTGATGCAGCTGGTGGCGGGCCTTCTGTTCACCCAATCAAAGCTGAGTATTGACCACGTGCCAGGCCCCGTGTGCGCACTGGGGATGCATCAGTGAGCAAGACAGAGATGTCCCTGCCCCGGGGAGTTCACGCTCTAGTGGGAGAAGACAGACAATGAATACATGAGGAAATTAGTGGGCAGGACAATGAATGGTGCAATGGAGAAAGTGGACCGTAGAGTAAGAACACAGCTCCTGGCAGGGCCATTTGCATGGAGGGGAAATCTGATCCAAGATGTGAAGGCACTGAGGATGCTGGAGCTGTGAACGTCTAGAGGGGAAGAGCTTCTCCACAGAAGGTATCTCATTAGTGCAAAACCCCGAGGGGCAGCAAGCAGAGCTCCCTGAGGGAGGCAGGACAGGTGGTTGGAGCAATGAGAGGAGGAAGGGAGTAGGAGAGAAGGCCTGGAGCTGTGGAGTAACGGAGTCTGCTTCAAAAGGATGGCTCTGGCTGCTGTGTGAGGATAGACTGTAGAAGGACGAGCGTGCAAGCAGGAAGGCCAGCCAGAAAGCTAATCAATACTCCAGAGGGAAAGTGCTCACTCCTGTGGAGGGCAGACTGGCCTCTGTGTTCCCCTGAATGCTGTCATTGGGCGTTGACTCCCCTTTTCACACTCCGGCAACCTGAGCGGTTCTGCCCTGGCTTCTGCCCCAGGGCAGCCTCATCTTCTCCCACTTCTTTTTCACACCCTTATGGTGTGGAGGCCTCAGCAGCCTTTGCAGGGAAATCCATCCAAGAAAGAGCAGACTGCCAAGGCCTGGCAGGTCATCCCCTTGGCTATAGAATGAAAGACAGGAAGAAAGGAAGGAAAGAGGAAAGGAGGAAAGGAAGGAAAGGAGGAAAGGAAGGAAGGGAGGAAGGAAGGAAAGAAAAGAAAGAGAGAGGAAGAAAGGGAAGGAAGGAAGGAAAGAAAGAGAGAGAAAGAAAGAAAAAGAAAGAAAGAAAAAAAGAAAGAAAGAAGGAAAGAAAAGAAAGGACTAGGGCTAGCTTTCACCTGGGGAGGTTTAAATCCACAGTTGGGAAGGGTTTCATACTTCATGTCTCCATAAGAGCCCTGCAGGCCTATAATGCCTTCCCCAGCCCCTCACTCCCAGCAGCTGCAGCTGGACTATTTGGCTCACCCATAAGCTTGCTTTCAAATGAGCCCCTGTGGACATTAACTCAAGTCAGTAAAACACCTTTGCAGGCAGTAAAACACATATCCCTCTGAGGTCAGAAAGCTCACTGGGCAAGGAAGCCAAGTGGATGGTGCCTACAGGGCAGGAAGAACCGGGCTCAGGACTCCACCCCTGGCCCAGTGGGCACACCTGGCCTGCCAGTGGCAGGTAAGCAGAGGGGAAGGGGGTGTCAAAAAGGCCCATTTGGCTCCCTTTCTCCAATCTCTGGGACATTATTGTTCCTATAACGACAATGAAATCTTTCACACCAACCCCAAACTGGGTCCAGAATCAAAGAAGAAAATTGTGAAAGTGCTCTGTAAACATGAAAGCACTCTCCGAAATTAAGGTAGCGTGTCATTATCTGGGAAAACAGTCTCCAGCGTCCTCCTTTAGTGTTTGGAAATACCGTGTTGAATACCTTCCAAACAATTAAATCCCATCAAGCTGTTCAAATTGTCATGTTCTAATAATCTGTCCAGACTTTCACAGCACCCCTGCTGGGGGATGCTTGGGCGCAGGGTTAGCTCCGTTTCCTACTCTATGCAGGGAGGCGGGGCAGCTGAGCCGGCCGGACAGACCCTGGACCAAAAATAGAACACTGGCTGAGCTCTGTAACCTGGGGCAAGTCACTGAAACTCTCGGAGGTTCAGTTTTCTCTTTCTGTCTCTTTAAAAGGCCCCACCTACTTCACAGGGTTTGGTAGATTCAAATGAGGTGACCCGCATGAAAATACCCTCTGAAGTGGGCAGTGGAGTGCAATGCCAGCCAGTCACCTCCGAGGTGGATCCTTCCACAGATGGAACCACGGTATGATGTGCAGCAGCGTTTCTTTCCCAGCAGTTCCAAGATCCAAGGGTACATGGAATATCGGGACCTTCCTGTCTTTTACTCCTTGAGGTTTTTGTAATTTGCTTGTTTAGAAACACAAGTAAGCCAAGTTGTTGGACCCTACTGGTCACTGAGGCCTTTGAGAACAAGAAACGCCTCTATCCCAGGTCACTACAGTCATTTGCAATAGTGAATAAGCGCTAATGAGTTCTATAGATTAGCAGCAAGTGAGAGAAAGGAGAGAACCTCAACTGTTAAAATGTGAATAAACTGTTAGGGAATGACAGCTCTGTGAGCTATGTGGGGTATTACTGAGCTTTGCTGTATAGGGATGGCTGGCCCACTTATTAGTGTGTTTACATGCGTTAAACAAAGGAGCTGATTTCCCCTCTGTCATGAGGTGCTTTCAGAGGCTGGGGGTTTGGAGGGTTGACACACTGTAGGATGTTGGAATGTCTCTTCTTTGTCACAAAGACCTCAGCGTGACATCACTAAATCACTGGAGGTCAGAGTTACTCAGGCAGATGCTGGTCCCCACATTGGCTGAGGGGAGCACACTACAAAAATCCTGCATTATCAGATGGTCAAGTCTTATGAATGATTAGGAGGTCTTCACGCTTGCAAAATAAAAGATGAGAAACAGAGAGACATATTAATAAAGAGCACAGGCGGTGGAGCCTACTGCCCTGGCCTCAGCCTGGCTGGCTTCTGCACCTGCACACACAGCCATGGAATTGCCCCAGGCCCCTGATGCTGTCCTGTGAAAATGAGCTTGCAAACAGATCAGGGTGAGCTTAGATGGGACACTGCATGTGAGCGCTTCAGGCATTGTCACAGCCAATGTCTATTGAGTGATGCCTTGTGCCAAGCACTGTGCTAATCATTTCTACATGGGTTATTTTATTAATTCCCCAATACCGCTATGAGCTAGGTGCTCATCCTGCCTTCATTTGTCAGAAGAGTCTGCATTTAGAACAGTCCACCGAAGTCCTATTCTTCTTTAACAAAGATATGTTCTTTCAGTTAAGGATGCTTAAATAGTCTTGGAGATGTCTATATCTTTCTCAGCAGCCACATAGCCATAAAAGGATTTCCTCTGCACGTGAAATTTCAGAGGAGTTTCTCTCTTAGGTGTGTAATATTATGTAGCAATTGCTCTGACAATGAAGGAGGTTTCATTTAGCTAATAATTTACTTATTACAAGTTAAGTCCCTTACAGGTATTTACACATTGATCCTCAAAACAACTCTGTGAGATAGACTATTATTTTCATTCAAATAAGGAGACCAGGGCAAAGAAAGATTAAGTCTTACAACCAGTTCCTGGCAGAACTGGGACTGGGGCCCAGGAAGCTTTTCATCACTGCTGTTACTCTGTCTCCCGAGAAGGCACCTAACGGAGAAGGCTTTTGTACTCTTTCCATCTGACCTGCCTCTGAATGGCAGGCCCCTGACAACACTGTTACTAAAAGGCCTCAGAAAACGTGCCATGTGCATCCATCAAAACTGCAAACCAGAGCCCAATGCATCAGGCCTGCTTCGGGGCAAGTAATGAGAAGAAAATTATAACAGGTCATCTTCCTGCTTGTGACTTTTAACACAGGAGTAAAAACTGAATTGAAGGTATTTTATTCTCATACTACTTTGATAGAAGTAGCCTATCTAAGAGAGTCCCTTTGGGATTTTATTTTGGGTTATAATAAAGAATGTCTTCACTATAATTTTGCCCTTGGGATATCATTGAATATGAAGGTCTGTTCAGATAGCCAGAGTCAAGATTTTAGTTTCTGGTAGAAAACTGGACACTCAGCTTCCCCCGACTAAATTGACATCCTGCGTGCTAGCCTTTTACCATTACCGCTCTCTGCGGGGATCTTCGGTGGCCTTATAAAATCATCACTCTGATGATGGACTACACACTTATGGAAATCAAGGTGATTTTATTAAGAGACATTTTGCTGCATATAGGGAGTTAGATGATACAAGTAATTTAAGATAACAAAGGTCCTCATTTTGTCCCAGAAATGGCTCTCACTGCTGATTCAGCTTCGGAACAGGTACAGGTTGAAAGGAGGCAGAGGGCATTTTATCATCACTGGTGGCTGGGTCCCTCTGAAGCCAACAGGAACTCTGTCTGCAGAGAGGCTGCTCTCCAGTGAGGGTGTTAATGGCACTGCTTTCTTTGGCCGTCAGCGTACTGCCCAAACCACTGCAGAATGCTAATAACTGCAGCTCTCTGCAGTCCTCCCAAGTCCTGGGCCTGCGAACACCCACCTCCTGCTTCCCACTCAGGTTGTACAGGAGCCTGTGGCAGCAGTGTTTCCTCTTCAGGAGCTTCTCAGAAACAAAGTGATTCCTGGGACCAGAAGCAAAGGGAGGGTTAGCCTTCTAGAAATATCCTGTTTGGCTTTGAAAATGTTGTCCTCAGGGTACAGCCAAGCCAGGGCTGGGGGCTGTCAAAGCAGAGGCCACCAGGTGGGTACCAAGCCTGGGAGAGGCAGGCAGAAGAATGTGGTTCACAGTTACCTAAGGTGTGAGTGGGAGGGGTCAGGCAGACCTGGGTGGAGCAGCAGCCCATTTTCAGAGACCAGGCTGCAGTAGGTCAGGGATCAGGGAAGTCCCTAGAGGCCCCTCAATGAACTTGAGAGTTAGCGTCCTATTCTGCATCCTTTTGTCAAGTATCCTACTTTGAGGTGGAAAGCTGACTTCCCGGAGAGTTCCTAATAAGGTCTTCTACAGGTCCTGCCACATGTCCTCTCCTCTGGCGTCAGGTCCTTGCTCAGGAGAGCAGTGATCAGTGTGGCTTTTAGAAAAACTTCCTTGACAGCCCTTACAGCCCTAGCAAAGCTCTGCCAAGCCGGAGCATCACAGGCTTGCTAAAAAACTGGAGGGAAGGCAGACACTTCCCTTCCCCTTTCAGGTAGGAGCTAACCTCAGGACAGGACAGCCTGGAGAGGGCCAGGGATGGCAGGCAAGTTCGGCCTGTCAGGTAGACAGACACTCTCTGGGGTTTTCAACTTTAATGATAATCCTCATTCCTACAATTCCTATTTGGTTCTTTTGCAAGCTTTTGTAGGTGTTTTTAATTCTTCTTTCCTAATGATTTCTACATCTTATTTTATATTTTACAAATTTTTATTTTATAGTCTCTTCCAGATTGTTTAATTATCTTTAATATTTGTTTCTCCCATGGTGGTTGGTGTGGTGTGTGTGCACGCATGAAATTTGGTATAAGCTCATCTTCAGTAGAAGTTATCTTTCTGGGTTACAAGGTGGCCGTGTACATCCTGTGCAGTCATCCATTGGGCATCTCCAGTTTGGATCATTTTTCCCTCAGCTAAAGAGTCCCAATCCATTTGAGTAATGTAAATTCCAATCCCACACCTGAACATGAAGTGTAAGATTCTCTTTTAATTTCATTCACAGTAGACTTTTTTTTTTTCCTGCTTAGAGCCTTGGGCCAGGCAGAAAACTTCCTTAATGCCTACGTGGGCCAGTGAATGGCATTCTCTGGACTCCTTCTCATAAATCAGCAGCCCTCCAAGAGTTCTGGCTTTAGGCTGAAACCTGTCTTCTGACTCCTCACCTTGGGTGGACACAAGGTCATGTTTCTTATCCATGCATGGGCATTAAATGTCTAGCTACTGTGGCATCAGCTCAAGCCGACTCTTCTGATTTGAGGTCACTCTTTGCTTGTGGCATATAAAAGTTTCCATTTCCTTCTTTTTAATTCAACTTGTATTACAAAAAAAAAAAAAAAAAAACTTTTTTCATTCTATTTCATCCATGATCTCTCTGTGTTTGAAGCAGGAGGAGAGGCTAAGTTAACTCAGTCCACCATGTCGCCAGAAGTCAAGCTCACCTACTTGCTTCTAAAAACTGAATTTTACCTTCCATGGACCCAGTCATCGATGGGGTCTTGCTCTGAATGAGCTGATAACCTGGAGCTTCAGCACTGTTGCTTACTAACTTAGACCGTCACTCCACCTGGGACCCCTGATACTGAACTCATCCCACAGATTAGACTTGTGTACCCGTTTGTGGACCCTTTTGGTGGCCAGCTAAGTACCCTCTGGAGAGCCAGCCACCGAGGACACTTGGGAGGAAAAGTTGGTTGGAGCTCTTTCATTCTTTCTTCAGAGAGCCTGTTCAGGCAACCTTGCTGGAGAAGAATTATTTACCATTTAGAACCCTATAATTTTTGGGAGTCACAGATCTCTTTGGGGAATCTGAAGAAAATTGTGCATTCTGTCCTGAGAAGAAACTCACAGGCATAGAAACTCTGGCATGAATTTCAGGGATTCATTAGCCCCCTGCATCTCACACTAAGAACTTCTGCTTTGGAGGCTGGTTATTCTGTGGTGAATAGAAAACTCTAGCTTGCTGGCTTTATTCAAGTTAACTCTAGTGAAAACCCTTATTAAAAGGAGACCCTATATCATAATAACAATCTTTCAAGTTTTCACTCTTTTGATGCATCTTAAAACATAATAATGGCACCGAGAGTAATGTCAATAACTAGTGACAATCTCCTATAAATTTTTTCCTTAAAAGTGTTTTTAATTAAATAATTGTTACTGGAGCATAATTTCCTCAAATACTACTTTTTGACTCATACCTATGCCATCTACAGGGCAGAAGAAACTTCACGAAATGAGATGCAGCTGGTGTGGCATGACAGAAAGAAAGCTGGATTCTAGATTCTGTTTCAAGTTTGGGATCTGACTTTGCTATGAAGATCTAGTGTCTTTAGGAAATTCCCAATCTTCCCAGCTTTCTTTTTCTGTATCTGTAAAGTGAGGAAGTTGGACTAGCAAAGAGGTTGACAAACAAAAAACCCGATGGCCAAATCCTGCCTGTTGCCTGTTTTTATAAATAAAATTTCTTTGGAACACAGCCACACCTATTTGTTTCAATGTTGTCTGTGATAGATTTCATGCTACAACGGTAGAGTTGAGTAGTTGTGACAGAGACCATATGGCCTGCAAAGCATGAAATACTTATTATCTGGCCCTTTACAGAACACTGTGACAGCCCTTGGCCTAGATAATCTCTCCAACCCCTTCTACCTCTTGATGATCTGTGACTCTTAGAGACAAGGGGAATATAACCCAGCCCAACTGAAGGGCACATGTGGAATACGAGCAAATGGTGGATGAACCCTGACACATCACTTATATTATTTTGTTGAAGCAGCTCCCTCAATAACTGTTGCTGAGGGAAATCTAATAAATAGTCAAGTGGAACTAGTTTCATATATGCTCCAATGGATTTATCATCCCGACATTCAATCTTTCAGAAAGACCTTCTTCCAATGTATCCAAATCAGTGGATTAAAAAAAAAAAAATTATTTAGTCTTGCTCTGATTGGTGTGGCTTAGTGGGTTGGGCATCATCCTGTAAACTGAAATGTTGTCGGTTCAATTCCCAGTCAGGGCTTGTGGGCCAGGTCCCTGGTTGGGGGCATGTGAGAGGCAACCGATTGATGTTTCTCTCTTAGATTGATGTTTTCTCCCTTTCCCCCTCCCTTCCCCTCTCTCTAAAAATAAATAAATAAAATTTAAAAATTACTTAGTCTGGTCATATAAATTAGTAAATACAATTAAGTTTAGGAACTAACTGACAAGATAACATGTACAACAATCCTTTTCACCCAACTCAAATCCTGCTTTGCAATGAGCTAGAGCATAAAACAACCACTAGAAATGTAGCCCTGAGATATGAATGACAGGTGCAGTGTTTACCTGAACATAAACCTTTTGGACTGAATATTCAGGAGGCTGATATAGTTTTATGATCAATGTTGTTCAGACCATGCTTTCCCAACATTATACAGTGGAGAAGTCACTGTGCCACAAGGACCCTGCTGCAGTGGCGTACGTCCCAGAGGCTAGGGTTTCCTACCAAGTCAGATCTCTAACAATCTCATCAGATTGGAACATATTTAGTTTTTTTTTAATTGCCTTTTCTATTCACTTCACTTAGTTCTTCCAAGAAGGAATTACTTGAATTAAATAAGAAGAAACTGTTTTCTGAAATTAACATATTTGAAAGTACTAAGCCTCTATATTAAGCTGCTGAACAAATGGGACAGGGACCAGTCCTAAAAAAAGCTCAACATTTCAGGCCCAGAGAGGGAAAATCTCCTCCCACTGACGTAATTTTACCTACACTTTCAATCTCCCCCAACCATCAGACTGCAATTTCCCTTTCTCTACCAACACCACCTTTGTACATGCCCACTTTTGTGTTGTGTGCAGGGGAAAGAATGTATTATAATGTAGGCTTCTTCTTAACTGACCCTGACAAGTGCTTACCCAACAGTTTTCAGAAAAAGCTCACTCTCTGCCATTTTATTCTAATGGTGGCAATTGGAACAAATGGCCCCAAATAATAAGTCACATGTGATGACAGAGAACATGGTGTCTGAATTCTGAATCCCTCTCCACTTCTTCAAAATCAAAGGGGGTTTGGACCCCAGCCCAACTGGCAAGGTTCCTTAGGGTCATTGCTAGAGCTGGGAATGTAAACGCAAACCCTTAGAAGCGCCCCCTGGAGGGTGAACAAAACAGAAGTGAAGTTCCTCCAGAGGGACTTGAAGAACACTGGAGTCCTTCTGCATCTGGGGTATTAGGAAAACTGGGCACAAACTGGGTCAGCCCCACAATTGCTGTTCTGGTTTAGGAATTAACCTTCTGCTCCCTTCTAGCTACAAGGAATTTGACTTCATCACATGTTTTTGTTTATTTCTGGTGTTCTTTTTCTGAAAGATTCCAAGCATCAATGCATGCATCTCACAGCATACCTCCGCCTTCTTCCTGATCTTCTACTATAATTCCTTCCCCAGGAATCATAGCTTATTCTCTCTCTCTTCCAAAAGGAGCCCTGCCCATGAAAATCTTTTTAACTGAGTCCTGTTCTTTCTCATGGGTCATGACTCCATATTTTTTGCTCCCCTCTTCCCATTTCCCACCTCACTCCTCCTTCTGGCTGAAGAATTCTCTATCTCTCTTGTTATTTGGGAGAAAAATCAATTGGGAAATTGTCTAAAATGAGAGCTTTTGTTCCTCACGTTTTTTTTTTTTTTTTTTTTTTGAGGTGTTGTGGGTAGCTAGGATATGGGTCATGGATGCAGAGTGGAATGGACAC
This sequence comes from Furipterus horrens, assembly GCF_987537825.1. Taxonomy (NCBI): domain Eukaryota; kingdom Metazoa; phylum Chordata; class Mammalia; order Chiroptera; family Furipteridae; genus Furipterus; species Furipterus horrens. Next base: position 153,835,716 of record NW_028327172.1, on the reverse strand, counting down.
ATGATTTCATGACAGCTTAGACTGTTCAGAACTTACTAACTTTTAAAGTCAACATAGACAAGCATAAAAGAAGAAAGTTCCCATGATCAGCATCACAATCTATTGCTTTGCTCCCTTTGAATTTCTTTACTTTTTCTGGTAAAAAATAAAATTGCATTGCCTTGTTTGGCACTGGAATGTTGGTCCTGCTTATAGGCCTGCTCTGAAGTTCTCAGCTGCAGCGTCTATCTCCATTCAAGTTTTGGTTCTATATTTTGCTTTACTCTTTTTATTTTCCTATTCCACTTCCTGGTCTAAACTCTGTTGAGTTCACCTTCAGCCTAATATAGTTCTAATACTTTCTAAGTTAAGTGCTGGCAGTTCCCCAAATACAAACACCAAATTTAGGTCTGTCCCTTACCAAAATAAAGGCTGTCCCTTCTTGCTCTGGGTGGCATCATCAGAGCTGTGTGTGTGTGTTGGGGGGGATTCTCTCATCGCTGAGAGGCTTTGAGAGTGGAAAGGGAATTCCTCACATCCAGCTTTTTGAGTGGGGACTAGTTTCCCATAGAAACCATTGCATGTGGTGGTCTAGCTCCCTTACAAGTCCACAAAAGCCCACTTAATCCATCATAGGTAAAAAATGGAAAAAATATAGCCAATAAAAGATGTTTTTTTGCTAATGTGTAGTATTTAATTTTAATTAGGGGTTAAATTATTACAATGTTTCTATGGGAAAATGTTTATTCTGGGTTCCAAGACTTACCAACAAACTCTTGGAAGAAAAAAATCAATCTAAATTTAGAACTTCCTAGATTAGCGCTAGTTTTCGGCACATATTTTTCCTTTTTTTTTTGCACAAGTCATCTGGGGACACATTTACTGAGGCTGTGTCAGCAGGCAAAAGTCAGAGCCAGGAGATGGGTACCTGTCTGGTGTAAGTCCTCGGTGCACAGGGGCCGAGGAAAAGGAGCCTCTGTCTCCAGAGAAAGGCCTTTTGGGTTCAACTTGGACTGAATTTTCATTTTAAATGTCATTACTCTGTCTTTGCAGAACAAACATCTGATAGATTTGAAAGCAAGTTTTCCCTTTATGTGTTCTCAATTGTACAACGTGTTGTGAATGAGTCTTCCATTAAAAAACAGCAAACTTCCAGATGAGGGAGTGGTTCTCCACAAAAGCTGGAATTAACATGGTTGGATTTACCCAGAACTCTCTGCTCCTGCAGCCTTATCGCAGACCCAGGTTGACCATGTGAGAACCTGGGTTTGGGACCTTGCTCCTGGTGTGTTCACCTGAAGGACACCTGAGTCTAATTAACTGCAAGTGAAAAGGCATCCTTGTGAGTGTTGATCTCAGGACATGAGCCTGGCTTCTGGGCCAGGTGCTCTGGGGGTCCTTGCTCTCTATGCCAAATCACTACAACGGTCAAGGTGTGCCTGACACTGACACTGTGGCTCTTTTGTTCATGAAGCTTGTAAGTGGCATTTTATTTAAGCAATAATGACTGGTAAAGAGGGCATTTCCTGATACTTAATGACCAACTGCAGGAACTGTGGGCCTGAGGCAATGCATATAATATGCTATTAAGCTCTGAAATTTAAAAATGTAAAGAAAAAAATAATTAGCTTCTTGTGCATGTTACCATGGATACTAAACATTGTTTATAGTTTTAGTCTTTTCCTAGAGGTTAAAGTCCAGTAGAGCACCCAATAGGAAAGAAGAACTTCAGTCTCTATTTCCACTCATTTTATAATGTTTGACATTACCTAGTTAGGGTACGTTTCTTTAAGAAGGTGCATGTCATTCCCAGAAATAGAATATGTAACATGTGATATGGATTGCTATAATAAGTATTCATATTTTATTGAACAGTTTGGCAATCAGTATTTAAAATCAGCTAACCTTGTAGATAATCTTGTTCTGTTTCCCCAGTGGCAGTAACTTTCATACCATTCTTTTTCCCTCCAAAGAATGAACCATTTTTCAAATTGCATGCACATATTTTATGCATTAGTCCCAGAACCAGTTTTTTCAGTTGGATCTATTATTACAGTGCATAACTCAGAGAGTAACATTTAAGCATGAAGGTGAGAATATTCAGAGAAGCACCTAATGTGCCATGATTTACAGGTAGCTATTTGTTCTATAATTGTTAAAAGCTTGGAACACTTTTTCTTTTCTAACTCTTAGGGAAAGATAGGATGTAATTAAATCAGTTTTATAACACTGCAGAAGTGCTGGCCCAAATTAATAAAACTAACTCCTTATTATCTATTCCAGGGATAAAAGAACACTTAGAAAAATATAGACCTCATTTCACCCACAACTTCAAACTTTCTCTCACAAATATTTTTTTCCATAGTTATCAGCATGATTTATCTGCCTTTCTTGTTCTTCATTCTATTATAATCAAAGAGGAATATAACAAACCTTTATCAAATACTTATACAGAAATACCATTCATTTGTTCACTTGTCCACGCATCCATTTATTCGAGCTCTATCATGAGCCAGGCCACAGAAACACACTAAGGAAAAGCCAAACTCCCCACCTGTGAAGAATTATATCTGCTAAGGAGTCAGGTACGTAACAAAAATTACAGTACTTTGCTGGAGGTGCTAGTCTAGTGGTATGAAGAGATGCATCGGGAGAACAAAGAAAGGTGACAGCAACTCTCCTGTGAATTCAGGATGGTTTCTCAGAGGAGGTGACATTTACTTAAGATGTAAACCATAACACTGTAGATACAATTAGAAAGTTATGATTTTGTTTCCTTTATTCCATAGAAATACAAAGATAGTTAAATTTCTAAAGAGACTATAACTCAGTTGGTGGTCAAATACAAAGAATTAAAAGGGGTTATAAAGCCCACCTTAATATATCTCCCTCCAGATTTCCTCTCAAATATTCCCATCTAAAGGAATAAGTCAAGAAACAGTTATGCATGACCCATGGACACGGACAATGGTGTGGGGATTGACTGTAGGAGTTGGGGGTGGGCTGAGTGGAGGGGGACAAAGGGAAAAGATTAGGACAACTATAATAGCATAAACAATAAAATATTTAAAAAATAAAACCACATCTTTTCCTTACAAAAAAATGCTGAATTGACATAGAGAACACTGTCTTGACATGAAGGCACTAGGTGTCACCGGGAAAAGGAAGTAGACCCCCCTACAGTGTTGATTTCCTCATTGACATGCAATGCTATAAGCCCTACATTTCCTGGCTTTATAAAAGTGCATGAAGAGAATCCTGACACCTTTCTTTGAGTGGTTTTTATATGTAGACAACCAAATCATGCTCATGACAGTGGAATTTGTCTGGGTCTTTACAATCACACTGTATAAGCTAAAAACATAAGCTCTGAGAAGGAAGAAAATAAAGGGATCAGAAGAGAATTCATTAGGGAGGGCTGCCTAGATCCCTTGAGTTTAAGCAAGACCTTTCAGGATGTAATGGACGAAAGTGGCCAGACAGTATCCAGCCAGTCCTTGGGGGTTACAGAAAGCCCATTAGCTTCCCTGGAACAGAAGGGCTGGCTGGCTGGGGAGTGAGGAGAACTTAGATTGAAACGATAAGGGCAGGGAGGGGAGCAGATGGCAAATGGCCCCATCATTAGCAGGAGTGTAGATGGATTGCTAAACTCCTACTGGCCTCAGGACTCTGCATAAACATCATCTCTGGATAGCTTTCCCTGATCCCTATCCCCACCCCAAGTGGCCCTGGTCTCCCAGCTCTTAAAAATGTTGTAGAAGCACAAGGCATAGAAGGTCTACCCAATGGCTAATCAGAGCTGAAAATGACAAAGTTAGCAATACTAGCAAAGTTGACTATCAGATTAAACAGCAGCCTTTCAACAGAAAGTGCAAATGTTTTTAAAAGGAAGAGGAAAAATACTACTGCAAATGCGAAATGTATATTGATGAGGCAAACAGGAGAACTAGGCTCAATATTCTCATAGACCAATTCCCCTGGTGCTGGCTAAATCAATCGTGAAGGCCGTCTGAAGGAGATGGCCTAACCTAATTGAGAAACACAAGGGCTCAGAAATTGCAAGCTCTGACTTAGGATCTGACAGAACCTGGGCTAAATCACTGGCCCTGACTGCTTTGTTACGCTTGCTTTTTTGTGACATGACCCCCTGTGGCTCTTGTAACAGCAGAAGTACGGCATTCATATGTCTTACCTTCAAAGTTGATGAGGAAGAGGGGTTTGTTTTTACAGTCCCCTAGAGACTTAGAACCAACTGGAGAGCCAACTCATGAGGGCAGAGCTGGGGATGGTAGGAATATGGTGAAGAAGGGGAGGCATGGTCCAGCTGAAGCAACTTCACAGGATAAATTAGCCCATGTGCCCCGTTACAGTAAAATATCAAAATTTGATATTAAGTGGAAAAGTGAGTTTGAAATATCATAAGGGAAGAAAGTTCTCAATTCTTTACTCAAATCAAAGGAGCAGGAATGCACACCAACTTCCATGGTTTCATGTTTAGAAGGATTGGTACATGAACGTGACCTCTCAGGCTCATTACATGATGTGTTGCAGCAAATGATGAAGTGTGTGCATTTTCTTTGCACTCGTCACCTTTATGATATTCAGTATGTGCTGTCCAGAAGAATTTGAAGTACAGTGTGGAGACTTACCCTATTTAGTATAATTAGAGGGCTAAGTTGTGCAAACATGTTGAAGAGGATTTCTGAACTACTTCCTCAGACCAACAACTTTTGGTCATGAAAGAATGCAGAGGAATCATCTTACTTTTTTCCCAAAGTCTCCCAAAATGAAACTTTCTTGATGATGAGACAAGACCTAAACTTGAAGAGGCAAGGAAGAAAAAACTTGCTTTGCTGATTTTTCCAGGCTCGTGAGCAAACAGAGGGCAGTTAAGGATATACTGATTCCAATTTCCCAATCTGCCCTGGGCTCCCCAAACCTCCAGAGTTTATAGGGCTGCTATTGGGTGAATATGAAGTCAAAATTCAAAGAAAGATTCATAGGGTTTGATAAATCATGTTTTAAAGCTCCTGCCGTTTTTCCCATGGAATACAAATCTCAGTATCTCTGGGTTATTAAACATTTGCTTTATCAGTGTGGTTCAGTTTCAGAACTGAATCGGCTGGGAAAAAAATAGCATGCAGGCATCGAAGGCACAAAACCTTAGGATTCTGAATACAGGGTGGGGCAAAAATGGGTTTGCAGTTACAAGTATGTGAAACACAGAGTTTATTCTTAAATACTTATTTTTAAATTATTGTATTATTTTCCATATGAACAACTGTAAACCTACTTTTGCTCCACCCTGTATATCAATCTACTAACTCTCTTGAAGTTTTCCAACCATGTATCAAAATTCTGAAGAATGTCTGAATCTACTGAGCTCTGTGAAAATGCATTCCCTTTTACAAAATGGCTAAAATCCAAACGGAGAATTGAAATCAGGGTTGGAAATCTGATGTCTGAAGTGAGATGTGCCCAAACTGAATGTATTTAAGAATTCTCAGAAAGAGTTCACTTTGCTACATATGTCTATTTGATCAAAATCAATTGGCAACTAGCCAGGAGCTCAAAATTATAGCTTGGTATTAATAAAATTGACTTTTTTATTACCAAAGTATTTTCATTCATAGGCCTCACTAGCCTGTGAATACAGATTGTTGCATCTGGTAATAACCTAAGTTTTACTGGCTGTTGTAGGTCATGTTCCCAGGGTGCAGTTTATTAAAGAGTGCTCTTGGATAAGTACTTGTGAAGGGGGAAGGGGAAGGCAGGATGAGACAGAGGGACAAGTGGAGAGGTGATGAGGTCTCAGTGAAAGCATCAGACAACCCACATGGAGCTTTGGACCTGGGTAGCCTTTTAGAGTTGTCCCAAATGAGGGTAAGAGGATCATTCAATATAGGTTATCTGTGGAAAGAGATGTGATCTTCAGATAACCAGGCAGCTTTCTTTAGATGAGGCAAACTGCACAGGTTAAGACAGCGCCATCTTCCAACAGCACTCATAAGGGCTGGGGAATAAAGCCTTCATTCCTGAACAGGAACCTGGACAGTGCAGTCAAGCCTCCCCTACTCCACCTCTTGCAACGCTTGGATCCTCTTCTTATACATTCTCGGAAAAGCTCCTCCAAATTATCAGGGAGCATCTGTTCCCGTGGGAATGTAGAAGAGGAAGGTCAGTGGGACAAATTACAGATTCTGATGCTGGTTTCAGGATGAAAACTGGGATCATCTTCTCCCTCCTCTGTTATTACTGATCTTAGTGGCTTTTCCGGTGGTGAGACAAGTCCCTCATGCCTGATGGATCTAAGTCTCTGGCCATTATGTCCCCTCAGGCTGCAGTCTGTTTTCTCTTAAAGCTGAAGAAGGGTGTACCAAGAGGAGTCTAAGCAGATCACCCGGGTTCTACCTTACTCCTCCCCTCCCTGTATGTAACAGTAGCCTTCTCTCTCTTCCTGATGACCAGGTTTAATTATCCCTTCTTGCCTGTTGGCCTCTTGATGCAAGGAGCTAAAAATGCCCATGGACCCGCCACAGTTATGAGTATAGTTCAGTGGGGTGCTGGCTGTGTCCCCTGGTCAGAAGTATTTCCCCTAGGAACCAAGACCTCAAAGCCCATAGAGCTCAGTGTCGTGAGGATGGAAAGCCCAAATTCTTCAAGTAGGCCTCTGGGAGTGATGACTGATCGTTTTTGCCTCTACTCCTTGGCTCCTGGATTTGTGTTTTCTACCCATTGTGAACACAGTACCCTAAAAAGGCCTTTGATTTAAGGTATACCCTGTCTCCTGGAGAACGGTGCTCCATTCTCACAAAGTATCACCTTTGAGCTGGTACATCAGCTAAGCTTTCAACAGGTCTGTCTATGCTCTGCTCTACCTAGCTGGCAGCTTCTTGATGGTGTAACATGAGACAGAACCAGTGGAGTCCATGGTTAAGTGCCCATTCCAACAACTCCTTTGCTAAGAAGTGTGTTCCCTGTTCTGATGAGATGTTATATGAGATCCCATGACAGTGGATTTAACACTATATAAGGCTTCAATCACGGTGCTAGCTGAGACCCTAAGGACAGGAAGTGTGAACCTATATCCAGAATATGTGTCCATTCATGTTAAAACAAGTTTCTGTTTCTTTCAGGGCAAAAGATGTCCAAAAAGTTTGCCAGAGTGTATGGCTGGTCTCCTTGAGGGATGGTGTTATATGGGGGCCTCAGTGTCCCTCTCTGCTGCTGGAATATTAGCCATATGGCCATAGCAATAGCTAGAAAAGCTTTGATAAGTGGGCACCCATGCTAGTGGGCCCTGCATCGCCTCCATCCCTGCCCCATGGCTCCCCTATTCATGTGATGTTGTGTTAACACTGTAATGGCTGATAACAGATGCTGGCTGCTGTTAACTGGGTAGCCATTTTGTCTGCCTGCATGCTTAGCACCTCTCTCTTGTGGGTGCCAACATGTGTACAAAGATCTTCATACTTTGTGCCCTTGTGCAGGTCCATGCATAGTCTACTCCAGACCTACTTGTCGCCAATCTGCCTATTTTTCTTCTTCTAGTCTCTTGATCATTTGGTCAAGCCATTTGCAACTGCCCACGACTCTAAGCTCAGGTCACTTCTCTTTCAACACAAAGTGGATGACCAGGGACCTCATCTGAGGTTGTCCCTTGCAACTGGCTTTCGAGACCACCTTGAATGAGGCTGTGGTGCAGACACTGTCCTTTGTCAGCTGGCAGCCACATGCAGAGCTAGCCCAGCCGTGAAGCAAGCTTGAGCCCATTCCTCCTCAGTCAGCTGATCCTAAAAGGCCCTCCGTACAGCTAGAGGTGGGGGCTGCTTGAGAGCTGTTGGTTCAGGAACAAAGAGTGGGTCACATGGAGCTCCTGTGCCACTTGAGTATGTCCTCTGGTTCTGCTTGTGCTTCATACCTGAGGTACCAGTCCAGTCTTACATGAGTGGTTACTTGGCGAGTCCCTTGCTATGACATGGTAATTCTGACAGAACTCAGTCACGAGGGCTGCTTTGACCATGTGGTCAGTTGGTGTCCCACGGTTAGGTGCTCTGTCTCTACCAGGTCCATACAGCAAGCCAGAGCTACTGTGGGAAAGTTGTAGAATTCTCTGCTGCATATGTAGAGCCATGCTCCAGAATCTTGGGTGTCTATATTGTGATTTTCCCACTGGGGCTTGTCACAAACTCCATATTGCATCTTTTTGCACAACTGATACTTCTAATTGGCTCCTATGGCCCAAGTGGAGGGCTGGTTGCACCACAACCTAGATCTGATGCAGAACCCTTTCCTTTTCTGGTCTTCTCTCAAAGCTGTTACCCTCTGAACAGTGTTTTGGTAAAGCAGTATCCTCAGGTGTGGAATATGGTGCTTCCAGGACTTAAATGCACTCAGCAGGCTTTGCACTTACATCTGTGTGGTAAGAAGTATAAGATGCATGAATTTGTCCCTTACTTTGAAAGTGATGTCCTGGCAGGCCCCTGATCACTGCACAAACTATACCAACATGGCAGGTTCCTAGGAGGAGGCAAATATGAATTCAGAGGCTTATTAGTGATTTAAAAAATTCAATAAATGGTCTCCAAATGAAGTGGAGCCCATGAACAAAGTTTTCCACTGAAATGTTTAAAAATCATGATTTTGTTATCTATGAATTAGGGACAGTGGGCCATATGATTTTTTTAAAGGCTTACACCAATCTTTGCTTATTTATACCTTGCAGACCCATAAATGCAGCAGATAAAGTGAACAAATAATAAACTGAGAAGGGAGAGATGTAAATTGAAACCACAAATGAGATATCACCTCACACCTTCCTAAATAGTTATCATTAATAAATCAACAAATAAGTGCTGGTGAGGATGTGAAGAAAAGGGAACCCTGGTGCACTGTTGGTAGGAATGCAGACTGGTGCAGACATTGTGGAAAACAGTATGGAGTTTCCTCAAAAATTTCAAAATGAAACTGCCTTTTGACCCAGCAATTCCACTACTGGGAATATACCCTAAGAATCCTGAAACACCAATTCAAAAGAACTTATGCAGCTCCATGTTCATAGCAGCAGTATTTACAATAGCCAAGATTTGGAAACAGCCGAAGTACCCATCAAGTAGATGAGTGGATCACAAAACTGTGGTACATTTACACAATGGAGTACTATGCAACAGAAAAAAGGAAGGAATTTCTGCTTTTTTGCGACAGCATGGATGGAACTGGAGACTATTATGCTAAGTGGAATAAGTCAGTTGGTGAAAGAAAAATATCATATGATCTTACTTATAAAAGGAACCTAATGAACAAAATAAACCAATGAGCAAAACAGAACCAGAGGCATGGAATCATGGAACAGAGTGATAGCTATAAGAGGGGAAGGGGGAGGTGGGGACTGGCTGAAGGAAGGTGAAAGGTTTAATCAAAGAACATACATGAAGGACCCATGGACATGGATAAGGGTGAGAGGACTTGACTATGGAAGTGGGGGACGGGCTGGGTGGAAGGGGAAAAGGGGAGAAAATGGGACATCTGTAATAGCATAAATAATAAAAAATTTAAAAAAAGGAAAAAAACAGAAGGTAGTTAACAATACAGATTGGGAACATTAAACAACCGAGTTAAAGTTAGTAGACAGAAGCACAAGGCCAAAGTTGCTGACTGTTGCTAGATGAGGACTGCAAACCTCCCTCTGGGTCCTGCTGTGGCTGGAAGAAAGGCAGCCATGATTTGCCACTCTCACAGAGACCTACCACATCTAAAGCAAGGGGAGAGGTAACCCGTTAACCATTTCACAAACATAATAACTGGATTGAGACTCACACAGTGAACATATGGGATGAGGGAGTAGAGACATCTTGGACACTGTAACTCCATTCAGTAAAAAATAATGTCAGAATGATTTGGTTTTAGCCTGGGTGTCCTCGACGGCAGATCTAGAGACAAAGGCTTGAGTGTAAATACTTTACTGGAGAGTGTGATCCTGAGACTTGGAGTACGGGACAAGAAGAATGACGCACAGAAGGATGGAAAACCAACAGCAGGATGAGTTACACAATTGGCCACAGCTCCTGGTGAATGGTTGCTGGCTTCTTCTGGGCTGCCTGGGGAGTTGTACAAAAGCCATCTCAGGACTGTCCATCTGGGGGAAGAAAGGAAGGCTTTTATCCATTAGCACACCCCTGAATTTCAGGGTTAGTCAATGCACAGGCCCCCCCAGACAAACTCGGGAGAGCTCCAGCTGAGGCGTGAAGCATGGACACGAGGCAAGGGCCTGTCAGACTGTACCTACAGAAGGCACCTGCTTGGAGCCTGCATCAATGGCTAGAATAAGGGACAGCGGACGGCCAAAGGCCCAAAAGGTGCCCGATGCACACTCCAGGAAGTTGGATGCTGCCTTTATAGCCCCTTCAAAGAGAAAATCTTTTATTTTTAGGAAATTGCAGATCCCTAAGTAATGGCTCCTGTAGAGTTAAGTGATGTCAGGGTATCTGGGCCCAGCACCACTGTGGGCATCAAGATTCTATCCATGAAAGGATCCAACATTTTAAAAGTATCTCTTTGGCTTCCTGTTTCAAAGTATGACAGTTTCCTAAATGAATATCTGAAAACAGATATACTCCAAACATCTAGTCTAGCAAACTCTGCCCAAGTTAATGTCCTATGCAGAAAATGAAGAGTCGAAGAAATAAAACTGTTGATTATTATACATATGGGTAAGAAACCATTTTGCCACTTACCTCTGAATTTCCAGAAGCAGCTTTCTTTTAGGACGGACAGTTTAAGTGCAATTATAAACAATGTGAATTTTCACACTGTGGTCTAACAGATTTCCTGAAAAAATTTTCTTCTCTGGGAATCCAGTATTGATTTTTTTCATGTTCAAATTAAAATGCAACCAACAAGGCAAGATCCTTTTTTTTTTTTTCATGGTAAGTAGGTCTCTATTGTTTAAAATCATATGGTCTTCTGGATCATAAACCTGTTGCTAAGAAATTTCACAACTGGCTCCTAAATCAGTCCTGGAAAATTGATTGTAGGCAAAAATTTTGAATCTTGATATATCGCTGCTCCACCCCTCTGAGAATAAACTGTAATGGAATCACAACTTAAATTTACTTAGAGGGAGAGCTCAGCAAATGCTGCAAAGGACTGGAATCTTCTAGCTGGAAAAGCAACAATAGATGCAGAATGCATCAATTGAGCTCAGAAAGCTGCATGCACAGAAAATTCGTCCCTCAGGCGTGGTCCTCTGTGCTCCCTCTCCACAAATACAGGACTTAGTTATACTAATCTATTAGAAACTGGATATTTACTTTTTAATTAAGCAAGTGTTAGCATTTAAGTAAAATTTATACCCATCATGAAAATTCTAAAGACATACAAGAGCTTAGATACTGTTATTTATATTCACAAAGAAAGTGGCTCCAAAATCACATCCACAGCATGATTAGCGGGGTCCTAACTCAGGTAGCACTATGCCACCTCTTTAATCTACATCCTCTATCCTCTGTTTACTGTTAAAAAACAAGGAATAAATTTATCACATGATGTAACAAACAAAGAAAAAATATCCCAAGTGGAAAAAGCCAATCTTCATGCTGGCCAATTAATTTTGTTTAGCTCTCCCATAGCGCCTCCTTACACCTCCCAGGGCCTAGGAGAAATTGAGGGAAATGGTGCAGCAAAGTTACCATTTAGCTTCATCCCCCTCCCCAGCTGCAAAGTGTTAGTAGATGCTCCTTGAAAACAAAATCTGCTTTTAGAACACTGTGGGTGAGCATCTTAAAGGCCCTGAACTCCTGCAATTCAGAAACCTGTTTGTCAGGGCTAGACTAGTCTTCCCCAAAGTTTTTTCATCCCAATGTCTCTTTTTGAGGAGGACCTTCCTCCCCAAATTCTGCAAAGGACAATTGTGAAGTCACTGAGCAGTAGAAAACCACAAAATAATAAATTCTAAACCAAAGCCATTCTGTTCCCATGTGGTACTCAAGAAAGTAGAGTCGTTACAGCCTACCCTCACATCTCAAATTGAAAATGTCTGAGGGTTCTTAATAACTTAAGGAAAGTCTGGTTATTGATCAGTTCACTAAATATTTAGGGAACGCGGTGGGGCAGACACTGTTCTGGGTATGGTAGCTGTGCATGAACAGAAAGGCCAATTCCTGCCTCAAGAAGCTTCCAGTTAAACAGAGAATATGAATTTTGAGAGTTGTGCATGTCATGAGTATCATAAAAGAGAAGTGCAAGGTGCTACAAAGTCACTTAGGGATGACATTTTCTTTTCAAGGCACCAGGGAAGTGACATTTCATCTGAGATGGGAAGAATTAGCAGAAGGTCAAGGGGGCTGGAGGATTCCAGTCCTACCAGTGGCACTTTAATTACTCAGAGCTCTGGTTAGCTGTTTACCTGCCCAGGGTGCCTCTCACAAAGTGGCCACATCTTGAGGGCTGAGAGTCTTTCTTAACATCCCTAGTCCATTGCCTGGTATCTGATACACGGGGCAGTCAATATAATTTTGCGAAAAGAAAAAACGTTAGAAGGAATGAAGAAGGAAAGAGGCAACACAGTAATTCGCAAACGCCTGGCTGCATGTACAGGTTCATTCTGGGCAATGTCTTCTTTTCCGATATATATTTTAAAAGAACAGTTAGATTCATTCCTTACAGGGACTACCCCTCTCTCCCACCTTCACATATTAATTTGGTCTCCAAACACTTCTGTTCAGAGGTGGAGACACAAAGATGAGTAAGATGCCGTGTTGTGTCCTAGGAGCTTATGATCTAGTGGCGGAAACTCAACAGAACCACAATTCTTTCATCCTTTTGCCCAACTATGAAGCAGAAAAGGCAAGGTGCGTTTTGATGTCAAGTGTCCAGGCAGGATTTTGGCCTTGCCCACTGACGGGCAGCTTTAACACTGCCAGCGCTGAGACCTGCAAGGGAGGGCAGAGATGGCTTCCTCACCGGGATGCAGTCAACTTTCCTGCCTTCCACTTGTTCTTACAGCACGAGTGAGAGCCAAAAATCTGTCAGTAAGACCGAGGAGAAGGCCGCAGGGCGACCCACCCATTTCTTGCAAAGCGAGATCCCACACCAGCTCGCCCTAGGTTCCCCCCTGCGGCCAGCGCAGCTAGTTCTTCTGCAGACCCCGGACGCCTCCGTGCGTCGCCGGTGCCGGGGACCTCCGCGCCCACTCTGTTGACCCGCCCCTCCCCGCACGACGTCACCCGAGTCACGTGAATGACCAGGCCCCATACCGCTTACCCCTCCCCTCGCGCCAGACTCAGCTGCTCTCTTTGAACTGGGGAGCTGGGGAGCAGGCGGCGCGTCCGCGGGGCACCTCCCTGTCTCCTCCCCCCGGAGCCAGAGGACTGCGTCTAGCGTGGGGCTCCGGTGAAATTGGAACCAGCGTTCTAAATTAAGGGGAGCAGATGTCCCTGTGTTACTCGGGAGGCCTGGGTGGCCTGCTGTTCAGACAGAAATCGTTGCGGCACTGACCTTCCGGGGCTGCTGTCAATCTCCGTGTGCAGATGGCCAGGCGAGCCAGCCCGCGCCCCTGCATGGGAAATGTGGCAGCAGGGGGATCCGGGCAGCTAGAAGAGTCTACGTGGGGGTTGGGGAGGAGGCCTGGGGGAGACAGAGGGCAAGAGAGAAAAGGCCTGCCCCGCGCACAATGGAGCCCCCGTGGCGGCCCCTCGGAGGACAATGCGTCCCCCGGGACCCGCGGTTGTCTGCGCCGGGCTGGCGGCCGCGCTCCAGCTGCCTCTTCAGAACAAGGCTGTGCAAATGTGCCCACTTGATTCTAAATCCTCTTAGGCGCTCTCCATATGAACGGGGAAAGGGGTGGCCTAGACAATCCTTTACAAATGGGAGGCCTGGGAACCCTGGTACTCGGCAAAATGTCTGCACCACGCATGCAAATGAAGCCGATCACTTGGAGAAATAGGCAGTCTTTCTGTCCTGTAGTCCGTGAGCAAAACCAAACAATCGCGTGCAGTGAACACTCATACAGGGCTCTTCAATGCCACGCGATGTCCAGAAAATTTTTCAGGGTGTTTCTCCTGGAAGAAACTTCCAAATAAATGTTGAGAAAAGCCAGCTGAGCTGGGCAAAGTCATTAGTCACCCAGGTATTTACACTGTTTTTCCTATTTCCTTTCTCTCTTGGCCTCTGTGGTCAGTAGTATAAAATTCCTAGGAACTCCCACCTAAACACCAGCTTCCTGTTTATGCTCTCAGTGACTTTAATGTTTAGCTGTTAAAAGTTGACCAAGGCTCTATGAGACAATCAGCAGAGGTTTGCAGGTGGAAAGGAGAAAAAATGAAACACACACCACACACACACACACACACACACAAACCCCACGTAACAAAAAACCCAAATGGGTAGGTCAAAGGTCCAGGTTTATTTTTAATCACTTATGTCAAAATCACAGGGGGGAAAACATAAAATTAAAGTGTAACTTAATGCCTAAGATCTTGGTTCAGTTTCATTTGGCCCCTGGGTTTCCATGAACCTATAAAATACGATACACTAGTTTAAAGTACGTACATTTTCATTTCTAGCAGTTAAGGGCCTTTTTTTTTCAATGTGGCATGACATTTCTTTGTTATAGAAGGTTAAGTTCACACATAAGCACAGCCTGTGTGCTCCTGTGAGTGCCTTATACCTTGCCATGGCTGTTCTTAAGTTCCTGTGGCAAAATGTTTCGTAGACACCGCTCCCTGACTCAACAGCCTCCCTGACCTGGAAGAGAACCCTAGCGGGCTCCAGCCCTTTTCTGATACAGAATTCCCTGTACAACTCCCAGAGAGCCAATGGCTATTCTCTTTTAGAAACCCTCTGGAATTCCCTACCTCTGAAAATAATATCTTTCCTCGAGAATCTTATTTTTAAATGAAAGTTTTCTATATATAAAAGTGGAATCTATCTACATGTCTGGAGTCATGCAGAATAAATCTAATTTCTCTTTCACATGATACTACCCTCCAAATATCTGGAGACAGCTCGATGTCCCCTTAGTCTTCTCCCAGCTAAACATCTGCGGATCTGTCAGCAGTTTCTCCCATGGGTCTGAGTCTCCCACACCCTCCCAAATTATATAGAGATGCTCCAGTTAGTCCAAGTTCCTTTGAAACTGAAGATGGTGCTTCAGTTCCTTCTGACAGTTTGGGAGGCAGCGCTGGAGGAGTATGGCTTAAATCCAACAGGGGGAACCGGTCAGACCATGTCCAAGTAATTCAGGCAAAAATACATTTTAGTTTTCCACTTTAGTCTTTTTCTACTCCGTCGGTGATGCCAGACTCAGTCATGAAGCGGAAAGAGGAAAAAACAAAACGCTCAATCAAGAGCTAGCACTGGTGTTTTCATGTTCTTCCAGATGGTCCCACAAAACCCCTCTGAGTGGGTGCTATTGTTACTTCTCTTCAGAGGCTCAGAAGTCAAATAATCCACCCCAGTTCACACTGCCAATAAGTCCTTGTGAGGTCTCTAACTTGTGACTTGCTCTTTACATTATACAAAGCTGCTGCCCTAGAATCCCAGAGTTAAAGCCGAGAGATTCGGCAACATACAGCTTTAATTCAAGGCCAGTTTATATACCTAGTATTTATACAGCTACAAAAACTTTTGAAATACAAGTTAAGAACTTTGGTCGGGGGGTGGTGAAAAAGTTCTTCCTGGAAGCAAATGAAACAGAAATTCCAAGTGAGAGCCAAAAGTCATCCCAAACATGCTTTTATTCCAATGGCATTACTTAACAGCAAAGTGTTATATTACCCTTGAATTTCCTGCCTGGGCTAAGGGTAGGCCAGGCCCTTGATGCTATTTAAATTGTTTCATGTATTGCTGCTCGAACACAAGCAATGCCATGGCCCCTGACTCATGCCTGCTCTCCAATGTCAGTTACTCAAGAAAGAGAGAAGCATATACTTCCCATGCACACACTCTAACTTTTTTCCAGTGTCACTCAGCCTGCCAGAACAAAAGTAAAACCACAGAGAGAAGATTTAGATCAGCCTCTTGATCGTCCTGCTGCTATTTCACAGTTTTAGGAGGGGTTGGACATCACACTTGAAACTGTCATCTATGCATTTCTTCTCAGAATAAAGCAGCATTGGCATGTACCCCTGCTAAATTATTTTCTAACTCAAAGTCTTGGAAATGCATTCTCTCTGGGAATATACTTACAGAAGGCATACTGAATTAATGGAGCTAGTTCTGAGAAAGATTCTTACAGCCTACAGTGAACTGTCAGGCACTGACATCCGGCCAGGTGGACTGCGTACCTTAGCAGGATGTTGCCGAGATGTTTAGATTTTTCTAATTTGTTTGTTAGTATAAGTAGAGCCAGAGAAACTTCTTCTTACTGCCTTATCTAAAGTAGCCCCTAAGTCACTATAACATGAATCTATTTGTTACTCATAGTACTTATTGAAACCTAATTTCTTATTGCTTATGTGTTTGTTTATGGTCTACTTTCTTTAGAACATGACTTCTGCATAAGACCAATAATCTGTCTATCTTATTTATTACCCAGCACATAGTAGGTCCTCAGGAAATATTTTCTGAATGAATACAACATGTGCATACATGTTGTTTTTCTTGTGCAATTCTCTCCTTAGAATAAAGTATTTCAGTAGTCAAATTCCTAGAGACAGAAACTAGAACATACTTGTCAGAAGCTGAGGGGAGGGATATTCCCCAGTGTTTAATGGGTACAGAGCTTCAGTTGAGAACAAGGAAGTTCTGGAGATGGATGGTGATGATGGTTGCATAGGAATATGAATGTACGTAATGTCATTGGACTGCACACTTGAAAATGTTTAAAATGATAAATTTCAAAGTATATCTATTTTACCAAAGTAAAAATAATTAAATTATTTGAATTGAAATTCTTAGGCTAAAAGTAAGTGTGCATTATTAAATATTAAATTTGGGTATCCAATACCAAACTTTCCTCCAAAAATCATGCTAATTTACATTCCAACTAACAGGGCATGAGACTAGTCATTTCCCAACACATGGCCAACACTAGTTTCTCAATCTCTTTATTCTTTGTTTGACAGGCAAATGCACACAACTTTAATACTGTTTTACTTATCACTATACTTATTATTAAGGGTGGTGTATAGTTTCATATGTTAGGTATTTCTTCTGTGAACAGCCTGTATGTATCCTTTCGCACTTTTATTAGGCTTTTGTTTCCTTTTATAGATTTGTAGGTGCTCTCTGTGTATTGTAAACTCTTGGTCTATTACATACTTTACAAATAATTTTTCCAGTTCATTATTTCCCTTTAAATCTTATTTGTAATTTTTTTCAGTATGAAATTTAAAATTATATGCTGTATCAATATAATCTTCTAGTGAAACAAAACCCTTCCTTATTCCAAGATTAACGTTTTTTTATTTTTAAATATTTAATGCATTTATATGTTGCTGATAAGAAGTGAGGAAAAAATCCAACTGAATTTTCTTTTAACTAACTACTTATTTTATCCTTTATTAAATAATCCATATTTTCCCTCAATAATTTGAAATGGCATCTTTTTGTTGTGATAAACAACCATATCCTTAGGTCTGTTTCATTGGTCTGTGTAGCTCAGCACCTAGACCATTCTATTTTATACAGCAACGAATATGTTTATATGTGCCTTTCACTATAAATCCTAGACTAGTGACCAACTAAAGACTAATGGCTAACCTTTAGGTATTGGATCATTGGAAAATTTTTAAATTATGTAAATGATAAATCGGAAGGGTATAACGAGATAGAGCATTCCCTCCACTGGGAGTCAGCAAGAAATAGAAAGTGTGCTGGCTATAGATGCTTGGAAGGACCAGTGATAGGGAAGAGAAGGCTTGGCCAGAATGTTTCCCAGCTAGGTAGCTTCCCTGCTAGATTAACTTAGTTACTGCGTGATGGAACAAAAAGCCAGTGGGATTTGTTCTCTTGGTATTGAGTTCTACCTCTGCTACTTACTACGTTTATGATCTTGGGTAAGTTACTTAAGAAATTTGCTTATTTCAAGGCTAATGACAGCTACCTAACCTCATTGTTAAAAAAGATTAAACAGTACATTTATATGCACTCTGGAAATGATAACATCTAAACATTTATTGTTGTTATGGTTGTTATTATTATTATTACTACTGCTGTAGGGGAGGGATGGTTATCTTCATCTTTCTGCCTGTTCATTTGTGTCCTGGTTTTACTGCTTCTTTGCCCCACACCTTGTCCTCTAAGGAAGAGCTGCCTTTAGAATGGGTATATTCTGCAGGGCAAGCCTTCCCTCATGTGCTCCTTATTTCCCTACAGACATTCTTAATTTGCTAGTCCTATGATTTTTATTCTTTTGGTGGGGATGGAGGAGGTCTTCATAATGGATTAGGAGGTCTCTTTGGCCCTAAATCTAAACCATAGGCTCCAGTCCAGCTTAACCAGGAGTACTCTGTTGGTGGCAATTAGGAGGTAATGATTAAGTGGTATTTTGATTGCCATTCTGTTATTATTTCTTGTGTATTATTACACACATTACCCTGTGTGTTGTTGAACACAGTCTAATTTCATTGGAGGAGGATGCCTTTACAGACAATTGGGCCCTTCTAGCTCTCCAGCAATGACACCATCCAGGCCATCAAATCCTCACTTCTCTGACCCCTGACCTTTGACAATTACTAATCCTTAGCATGCGTCGAGTCCTCATATGAGGAGGATACTCTGCACAGTAAACATAGTAGAAGTTCAATAAATTAGTTATTATTGCTATTACTATCAGCTCTACCCCTACAGAAGGCATATAAATGGGATCCTCTGTGAAATAAGAGACTTCAGTGCCAGGTCTCCATTTTCATAACGTTGGCTTTTTGCTGACTCTTTGCCCTCCCTATTGCTTTACCTACAGCCCTCCTGTGCTCCCAGGTCTGGAATTGCAGACCTGGCTTTCCCTTGACCTTTTGCTCTTTGGATTCAGCCCATCCTTTGACCTGACCCCTGCCTTTCCTTCACACATTTGCCTATGCTGCTCCACATGCTGTCTCCATCTCTCAGGGTGGTGTTTTACCAGGCAGCTTGCCAGGCAGGATAAAAGAAATTCTAATGAGTATTCAAGGCAACCTAGGCCAGAAGAAGAGAAGATGTGAGAGCCAAGGAGCTCTAACAACCCTGTGGCCTGCTCTTACTACAGGAAGGCTGGGTCAGGATCATCGCGCAGTGCCTATTCACCAGCTAAGAAGTATTTGTAGAATTCCTATGCTAGATAGGGAATCAGAGGTGGGCAAGATGAACACAATTCTTAGCCTCAAGGAACGTATAGCCCAATGGGGGTGACAGATAAACACAATGAAACAAGTGAATGAAACAATCCCACAGGCAGGTGCCATCCAGACACCACAGGGCACTGAGGTGAAGAACATGAGCTGCCATGGAGGCCCACTTCTGTCTGATCTGATGGCAGGGAAGCCCTCTCCGAATCCCTCAATTCAACTTCAAACTTGAACTTTTTTTTCTCATCCCATAGATATTTGGAAAGAATTCCATCAGTTCTTTCTACACTGGCAAGTTTTCTAGTGACAAAAGAAAAAAATCACAATGTAGTGAACTAGAGAAACCTGAAAAACAGAGCCTCACTCTTCTCAGTCATATTTCCTTCATTTGTCCTTTGACACCTTTTACTTGATTGCTTTTAGGCCTGGATTAATATTTCCTGGCCTGAGGCCCATGCTAATTTGCATGGCTATTCTATATACAGGTCAGATCCATGAAGACCACAGGCCAGCCTGAATTCACAAACAGAGTGACATCCATCAAGTGGCCCAGAACTCAGTATACTCACTGCAGAAGAATGGAGAATAATGAGAAATCCTGCCACGACCTAAAATTGTGACTCACCAGGGTTGCCCTGTGGTCAAGCTTAAAGGGAAACCACTCCATCATTCTATGTTCTACTTGTCAAACACTTGTGGGATTCCATTTTGGGCTTTAGACATGTAATTATGGTTCCCATTGTTTCCAAAGCCAGAATTAAGCCTCAGATTATATAATTAATTGTGAGTTAGGTGGAGTGCCTTCTTTCATTTTACACTCATCTATGATGTTAATACAAATCCTTGCCTCATATAGTAGTAGTACCATAGTACTATATTGTTGAGCCACACTAGTTGATAAAATACACCTTTCTGTTGTCAAATTTAGCTGTTGTTAGGACTGGGTAACTGAAAAGCTTGCTTAACAACCATAGTTAAAATCCATTATGGGAAACTCTCTTCTTTCCCTGTATTTGTTGACACAGTTAACAATTCTTTCAGTCACTGAAAGTGTTTGTTTATTTATATTCACATATTCATTCATTTGACCAATCAACAAAAATTATTTTAGGTCTATTATGTGAAAGGAGCCGTGCTAAGTGCGAGGTAAACAGACATGGTCTGTGGCCAGAATATCGCACAACAGAGATGGTATCCACCGTGAGGCAGGGAGTGGCGAGTTGCATTCCAGTCCCCTGGGACCAATTCTAAAATCAGTCTGTGTTCCCACCCCTTCCCAAACTCAGCCCAGATTCTGATTTGCTAGGTTTAGAGTGTGGCCATGGTACATGGAATTTGAAAAAGCTACCAAGGTAATTCTGATTACACCCTTGGGTTTTGAACCACTGGTCTAGTGGTCTTTCCAGAACTCTGGAGATATTTCAGCTTCTTTTTATGAGGCAACATAGCCATGAATCCCTCTTACCCAAGCCAGAGTCACCTGAAGGCTATTTGTGCCCGACCAGAGTCAGCAGTATTGTTGGGCTCATGACCACCAGAACCTGTCTGTCCCTAAAAGGCTTTTCCCAGTCATAGGTTCAGGCCTACTCTGGCCACCTATTCCAATGCCAACTCTGGACAGGTGCCTTACTGCATCACTTTGTCCTCAGCTGTTTTGGGCCCCCTTGAACTTACTTGGTCACTTGACCTCCAAACTTGGCTCTGCAATCTTGGTTTTGGTGTTGGCTCTGCAATTTCACCTCATGCTTGTTATTCTTTCTTAGTCAAATGGACACCATGGCAGCCAGGCCATAGATGGCAGACTCCTGGGTCCTGGGATGAGCATACTATTATCCTGTGGGCCGAGATGTGTGGAGCTGACAAAGTGCTCAGAAAAGTAGCACTTAGGAAAGTGTCAAATCCAAAAGGAGGAGATGGGCAGGAGGACTCAGCCACCCAAAGAAGAGGACCAGAGAGGAAGAACTCAAAGTGATGGCTAGAGAAAAAGCAGCTCTGACAACACAGAAGGTTCATATGGGAAGTGGGGGTGGGGTCGGGCAAATTGTCTTTATCAAGTGCCCACAAGATGGGAGGGTGAGGCAGGACAGTTAAAGGCCTGAATGCCGCCTCCTGCCACTGCCTCTCCAGCATCACTCCATTCTCATTTTGGCTGCTCCCTCTGCTGCCTTCCTCCTCTGGCTCCCACTCCAGATCCTGCCTGTTCGGTTCAGGACTAAGCGTGACTAAGCTCTGCGGATCTCTGTAAACATGCAAAGGAATGTTGCCAACATAGTTTTGAGTGACTGGCAATAGTTTCTCTCACGCAAAGACCCTTGCCAGCTTGTGAATTCTGTTCTTTTTTTTTAAATTTCTATTTTTTAAGTATGATTATTTTGGATATGATGTTCTTCCTGAATACAGCCAATATTAGTGACAAGTCAGAGAAAATATATTCAAAATTTTACAATTATGTTTTAATTTTGCACATATGACATTCGGCCCAGGCTGAGGTACTATAAGTCTCTTGAATTGGTGTCAATTCATAAAGACTTACTTAAACTAATAAGATTTATAAGTACAAATAAAACCACAAACATGAATTAGCTAGTTTTCTTTTTTCTAGTTGTGGTTATTGACTGGTTCTTTTTTTTGAAATTAATTAATTTATTTATTTTTAGAGAGAGGGGAAGGAAGAGAGAGAGTAGGAGACCTGGCCCACAGCCCAGGCACATGCCCTGACCGGGGATCAAATGAGTGACCTTTTGTTTTGTGGTACAACGCTCAATCAACTGAGCCACGCCGGTCAGGGCTATTGACTGGTGCTTTACTTTACATTACATCATCTTTTTGCTGTAAGTCATGCGTTCATTCATTCATTCAGCTTGTACTGAACACCTGTTATGTAGGATTACCTTCACAAGCTGGCCCCAGACCACACCTCCTGCCTCATGTCCCACACATCCCTGCATGGCCCCCACCCCCCTTATACACGTGCTATCTGGGACACCTGCAGTATAAAGTGAATAGATATTGCTCCTGTCCCTCAACTTGGCCCAATCAGGTGAGGGCAACTGCCATGCATCAGTTGTTCTGAGGTGATAAAAGCTATGGCGGCATTTGACCTGGGTTTTGAAGGATGAAGAACAGGTAAGTGAGAGGACAGGTCTGTAAAGCAACAGGTGCCAAGCCCTGGATGGAGACCAGTGGATGGTGAGGTCAGTGGAGGTTACGCCTTTGTGGCAGGGCATGGGTGAGAGGGCAGGCTGGGAGGCAGTTCTGTGCCTCAGCATGGCCTAAGTGCTCTGAGAAAGAGAGGCTGGTCCCAAGTGGGACATTCCTCGCTCAGCCTCCTTAGTGAGGTCACATGTCCTCAGCCACCCTCCATGGCTTGTTGCTAAGGTGGAGGAGAAAACTCAGAACTTTGTTCTTGGGAGACGGGCAGGGAGTTAGTTAGGGTTGTTGATTTCTCTTCCTTTTGCCGTTAAAGCAAACCACATTTAACTGCAGCATGGGTCCTGGTTCAGGTGTGCAACAGACCCTCAGAACATTAGTTTCCTCCCTGGCATGGCCCAGCCCTGAAGGAGACTTATGTCTAAGCCCCCAGAAAGGTCTGCACACAAGTCTAAAAATAGGTGAGCAAAGAAGCACAGACTCAGGGATAAATACTCCTACCAGGCCCCGGGACAGCCAGCTGTATCCAGTTCAGGCTTCCTCCCCGCCAAGCCACAGGGTCGTGAGAGACTTCCCAGCTTGGCTTCTGGAGCTGGGAAAGGGGTGGAGGATGTGGAGAGGCAGGATGTGGTGGAGGGGCTGTGCACTGCCTGGAGGGCCGGAGCTCAGAGCAGAAATCCTCCCAAGGACTCTGAACAGTGCTAACCAGTTTAAAAAAACAAAAGAGCACACAGGCACGCAGCCCCTGAACAACACTGTGCTTTCATATTCTTCAGTGGAAACTGGGATTTGGGATCATTCTCATAGGTACGGCCAGCTCACAGTTTCAGGGTCTCCTGAGTATGAACAACCATCAGCAAGATTGCAAAAAGAAATATTTACCTTGATACAGCCAAATGCGCCCCAGGTTTATGATCATGAATGATGGACAAAACCCAAGGTAACACATTATCAGTGGTGATTTGCAAAGAAGCTGGCTGAGCCCAGATGTGTAACTACAACATGAGTCCCTTTGCTGACCCCTCTGTGCCAACATTTCTTCCCTCTGACCTTCCCACAGTTGAGCCTGTCTCCTGAAGGTGGGAACTGTTGTGTTTCAGGGGACTTGGGTGCAAGGGTTTGAAATGATAATAATTTTCAATACTGATTCAATGCTTCTGAACTCATTCTAGAAGAAAAAAGAAGAAGGTGACTTCCAGGAAGATACCACAACATAGTCACCCCTGGGTCCCCAGGGAACCACTCAGAAGTTTCTACTAGCAGATGGACCTGGATTTTGAGATGGTGAGTCACACTGAGGAGGATGACTACTTTTTTAAGACTCTGACAAAAATCGTTACTGAAATTCCCAATGCAGCTATCATCAACACTTTAGAACTTATACATTTAGGAATATTGAAAGCCTCTACCCTTTTACTTAAAAAAAAATTTACCTGAAGCAATGCATTTCATTCTTTCCAGCTTTATTGAGGTATAAATAACAAGGTTCTGCCTTTTAAAATCCTCATGCAACTTAGAGGGAAAGATCTTCTCAAATATGTTGTTCTCTTCTTTTCTGACCCTGAGAAGAGTCTTTCTTCAACTATGGTCTCTTCTATG
The DNA here is from genome assembly GCF_987537825.1 of Furipterus horrens. Classification (NCBI taxonomy): domain Eukaryota; kingdom Metazoa; phylum Chordata; class Mammalia; order Chiroptera; family Furipteridae; genus Furipterus; species Furipterus horrens. The sequence continues at coordinate 153,811,726 of NW_028327172.1, read as the reverse complement.
GCAGTAAAATAAGGCTGATGGAAAAGGATGGAGAGGGAGTTAGTATTTCCTGACTGACTATTGGATTCCAGGTCAATGAATGGCCAGTGAGTCATAATTCTAACCTGGGTGGATCTCCTCCATCAGACTAGCTGAGGAAGGCTGAAGGCTGTGGTTAAGACTGTAGCCTGAAATCACGCTGTCCAGGTTCAGAGTCTAGTTCTGTCAACTTGAAGCAATGTGACTTTGGACAAGTTGTTTAATCTCAGTTTCTTCTCTAAGATGGAGGGACTGAGTTACCTACCCATGCGTTTGTGTGGATTTAGGAGCTAACATGCAGAACTGGCTTGGTACAGTGTCCAGAGTGGAGTAAGTTCTCAGTAAATGCTAGCTCTGTATCCTCCAGCTATTATCATTTACAACCAATGTTACATTAATCAAACACTGATTCATCTGATTTACAGGTAGTTTTGCCTGGCATAGATCATAACTACTGTACAAGGACTATGATTTGTGTTGGTGTGTATTTTCAGGGGACAAGGCACAAAGTGGCTGGTATAACAAATGAACAGTGTACCTTTAGGTAGCATAGAAATGTGTTACTGTCTACACTCTCCTGGAGCTTCTGCCTCACAGAGTTAAAGCTTCCCAAGCAGAAAACAACCACAGGGTTAACTACTCACTGTTTGGATCAGGGTATTATTTGATCCTTTTCCCTTTTATATCACAGAGACTTTTTGCAGTTATATAATTTAATTCTAACAACCTGAAGGGTTATGGAATAAATTTGCTTATGGTGATGAATGGACATTTTGACAACCCAGGACTTTGCTTCTAAAGCATTTTTATTACCACTCGATATCCCCAAACAGTAAAATAGGACAGGACACCAATCAATGAGGTGCATATATACTCTCAGGTTGCAGAGAGATCAGGTGACCTGTTTAAAACTGTCCAGCAAACCTGCAGCAGGCAAATCGGGATGCCATTAGGCCACACTTTTTACAGGGTGGTAAAAGGAAGGAGCTGGCCATCCTCTGCCCATGTGTCTTTAATTAGAAACAAAGGAAGTCAGGACTTCTTATCCACTTGAGAAAAACAGTGAAACTTTACTGCCTAAATTGAAAATCTCTGTGTGACTGAGCTTCTGGAGGGCCAGTCCAGTGGTGAACACTGGTGATGTGGCTGAGCTATCCCCTTGTAGTGGCTGTAAAGGTGAGAGTCACCGGAGACCCAGCAAGCAGCTGAAAGAGGAGTAGGGTGCAGGACCTGGCCTGGCCATGCCCAGCCATGCCCAGCCTTCCCTGAAGAAGTCAGGATGGTCACTGTCCTCTGTTCTGCTCTCCCAAGGAGAATATCGCACCACATATTTTTTTCAAACCCACATGCAAAACCAAAAACTTGAGTTCAAATGCTCTTAGTCAAGTGAAATTGTTCTGAGACCTCAAAATGCTCATTCACTAAAGACCATTTTCCTGACTTGTAATTTGGTCAGTTATCCCTGGTTTTAGAAAGGTTCTGGGTGGTCCAGTTTCCTCTGGGAACTCTGTAGGTTTCATGGTTTCAGTTTCCGGAGGTTTCTGCTTTCCTTGGAGTTCCAGCGAAACCGAACTCGCTGAGGAAGTGAGCGCCAGCCATTCAGCTGCAAAAGGTAGTTCAATGCCTACGGAAACCTAATTGGAATTCCTTCCCTTTCTTGATACCAGGAGCTGGCCTGAGCTCAGACTGTGTGGACATGGAGGTTTTGAAATATTGATTCCTACTATACCTGCATAAGGAAGATGCTCCACTTATTATTTCAAAATATTTTTATAATGATCTATCTATTTTTCATAGGTACATCAGATCTCCTTCCACCGGTCTGGGGTGTCAGAACTGCAGAGCCTCAAGCTTCTCCCTCCTTGAGGCCCTGAGCTGGTTGTGACTGGTGTGGAGTGAGTCTCTGATTCCCACATGCTTTCTAATTTGAAGTATGCAAACTAGATTTTCTCCCTTTGGAACCATCCCAGACAATTTGGTTGAGGAGCTGTACACATTTCACAGCAAGAGGATAGGGGCCATCCAAAAGGGATGGAAATTGCTCAAATGAACGATTTGCATTCACTGTCCTCCTGGGGGAAAATAAATGCAAAAACATCTGTTGTGAGAGTTTAAAGGGCAATCTTCAACTCCTCCAACTTTCTCAGTTCTTGTTTTGTACAGCAAAGCACTAACTGAGGCAAGGTGGGTATGTTTTTGGATATGTGTGTGTTTTACTGCACACCCAGAAGAGTCTAATATACAACAAATGGTACAGGGTACCATCGTGGAGACTGAGCATGTGCAAGTGAAGAACAGGCCACTCAGCTTATAGAACAAGTCAGAGAAGGACCCTCTGACAACAGCGCTGCTTGAAGAGTTCAGCAAATATAGCTGGGTGGCCCAGAGCTGTCCCCCAACCAGAGCAGGCTGTGATTCTGACCTCAGTCATGAGAAACATTAGAAAGCACAGCCTAGTGTTCCAAATAGCAGAAATCCTTTCACACTTTTCCAGCCCCATCAAGTATTTCTCCTTTTAGAGGCAGGAAGATCATTTGTTCCTTGAAGCTAATCAAATAGAGGACAGTTTGCGATGACTAATGGAGAACCACTGCTCTGAGGTCACTGCCTGTCCTAGGGGAGCCCACGTGGGTGTCAGATGGGATATCTCCCTCCCAGCTGCACAGTCATTGTGGGGAGACTAGGCAAGACCAGATCTGGAGCTCTGTATCCAATTAGGGTAGGTATTTTATCAAACGACAAACTTAAGTTGGTTTCCTTCTTTCCCTTCAGAGCTGCTTTTTCTAATTTCATTATGACCCTAAGCTTGGCATCAGGACCGGTTAGAAGGGAAAAAAGATAATGTCTGGAGTGTGTGGGGCCAAACAGATAAAAGCTGTCGCTCGTAGATCATGGTCAAGTTCTCTGGCAAGAGCAACCCTCCTGCCTCAAAACCACTTGGAGCTGAGCTATCAGGTGCTCTGGCAGCTGAGACAGCTGCTTCGGTCTGATTTGCAAAAGTATCCAAAGTTTTTCAGCTATGACCTTGACTTGTCTCTTCTTTTTGTCTCTTCCTGTCTCTTCAACCGGGCCAATCCCTGAGTGTAGTTTGGATTCCATGGACCAAAGATATTAAAAGCAAGAGCTGGACTCAGATCTGTCACTCAATGCTGCCTCCTTGCCCCTCAGGATGGAGGGATTCTGTGCAAAGATCTTATCTTTGTTGATCTTGGCACATTCTCTTGTTGTACATGTGTAGGCCCCAGATGAGCCCCAACTGTGGCCAGCTGGATAGATGTCACCAGGGAAAACCTCTCAACACAGCAGGTCATTTCCTTTCTCAGGCTACAGCCACAAGGACTGTATCAACTGGGGGTAGGGAAAGTAGGCCAAACCAGAACTGGCTGGAGGGGGAAATCATGCCCAGTTTATTTGGAGATGACTATGGCCCACAGTGAGATGGATACCCCACCTCTGCTGAGGGAGACTGGAATTCTCTCCATTGCCTGCTATCTCTGAAGGTCATGTGCTATGGTCCAAACCATGTAAATGACCAAAGTTAGCACAGATGCTTTCACATCCAAATGTCTTTTCTAAAAAGCAGCCTATTTCTATCTTGTGTCTCCAAATATTGTCAACTGTGTGTATTCAGGGTGCAGATATAGTGGGGCCAAACCTGGGGTGCCATCTGTGTAAAGAGATGTTCCTTGTATGTCCTCCTCTGCCAGTTTGCTGCCTGAAATCCTCAAACAGGAAACTAAATCTTTAATTCCACTATCTGAGCTAAGGTCTTAGTGCCAATATGACAGGAGAAGATGCTCATTGAAAATGTCCCACTAAGATTTCATAGACTCATACAGGATTTTACTGAAGGCTCATCTTTTTGGGCCATTGGTGAGGATGGGGGAGGGTGGTTTGAGAGCAGGAGGTCCTCGGGTCCCTGAAAAAGAAGGAGAGTGTCTGGAAGTGCACAAAAAGGGACATGCAGGGACAATGAAGATGACTTCACCTCCTCCACCACTTACCTGGTCTATTATTGATGATTCTCCTGTCATGACCAGAGCGGGCATGTGTGAGGCTTTCAGTGGGAAGAAAGTTACCTTTCCTCAGACAGCAAGGCCAATAGCATGCAAAGCTGGGTTTGTGTTTAGTTCATCCTGGTCTACACTAACCCCTAGTAGAGCAAGGAGGAGCTGACTTGGTCTGAGGTCCACTTCTTATTTACCTGGGTATAGACACAGGGACTCAGCACAGTGTTCTCCAAGCTTTTGCTCGTGAGGCGCGTTCAAGCGTAGGTAAGAACCCATAGGCCCATGGCCAACCTGGGATTCTAAACCAGCAGAACCGATATTAAATCAGAATCTGCACCTGACCCCAGCCACCTGGACCTTTCCATCAGGTGCTCCAAAGGCCAAATTCCTCTTTAACACAGTATGGGAAGAGGAACTTTTTATCAGAAAGAGTCCTGTATAAAGACCAAGCTAACTCCCTTCCCTGTGACTACACTTTCCAGCTTCCCTTGGTCTGGCAAGCCCTTGTACTGGTATGTTCTTCTCCTTGGTGGCAATGTGGGAAGGAAACACAAAGGACTCATGTCTAACTTTCCTCATATTGCTTTGTAACCATTTTGCCGACAAGTACAGCGAGAGCACATGGTGCCTAAGTACATTGAAAACTCAGTCACTGAAACGACTGAGGAATGTACTGGGTCTGGGATACCTGGGACCAGGTTGAAGAGACTAGATAACAGCTAGTTGATCCTTTATCTTGAAAAAAACTGTGAGAGTTGCCAAAAAGTCCTGGAAATCACCAGTCAAATTTAAAATGTTGTGCCTATTAATATAACGATCAGTATTTGATTTCATCATCAGCCTTTCTTTCAGCATAATTAAAGCCATTTCATTCCTTTAAAAAACTGACAGTCTTATATTCATATTTACGATCTGAGCTTGAGAGTACCTTTTGATTCTTTTCCTATTTCATCTTTTTCAAAAGCCATATAACATGAAAAGAAAATGAAAAGATTACTCACTTGACTGGAACCCTGTTTGAAACTGCTCTGAATATATTTCCTAACATTTCCTGATTGATTGCCTGGGAATAAATAGCCCCAAGTGGTAGCATTATATTTATACTTCTAAGTCAGGAATAGTTCTCTTATTGCGGCACTTCTAAAATAGAGTCCCAAGAAAATGCATAAAATATCAAAATAGCATTTTCAATATCTGCCAAACCTTAACGTTTGCATCTCAGCAAGAAAGTGTGTAACTAGTGAGCAAACGGCCTCTTTTGTCAGACATAAATGTGGCAAATCAAAGGTGGCTCCTTTTCAGCTAAATTGTCTCAGCACGCAGAGCAGCAGGGAGAATGTTTGCTACAAAACACAGGCAAAAAACCAATCTTTATATGATTTTTCCAGGAGGGTATTATATTAAGTTCCAGAGAGAACGATGAGACATTTGTAGTGAAATGGCACATTTTCTTTCAGAATCACCTACTCCATTTAAACGTGCCTGATTCTGCACAACGTGTCCCTGGCGTTCTGCTGAGTCGCACAGGCTGACCCTGCCGCCTTCCTGCTCTTCCTTCCAGGACGGCAATGAACTCTGTAACATGACTCCTTGCTCCGATTTCCACAGGCCTGACCTCACAGAACTTAACCCTGACTCCACATAGATGCTTTTCAAGAGACACAATTTTGTCTTGTCTGGAGTGCAATGTAATTAGAAAGCAATTTGGCCCACACACGCCGCTTCCACGGTCACTTGGCACTGCCTCACCCCGCCTCTGGCGGGACTGGTTTTGCTCTGCGCTGGCTGTCCTCCGAGATGTCTAGCAGCTCAGGGATCCTGGGCCTCGGCCTGCTTGGAGCCCAGGCTTGGCCGACTCAGGGAGTGTCAGGTGCTGCCTGCCTGAAGCCTCAGGGGTCACCCTGGAGCCCTGGGTCAGCTGTGTCCCACATGGCCGCAGGCATAAACAAAGAAGGCTCAGCTGCCTGAAACCAGCTGCCTCACCCCTCGGCCTGGTGCAGAGACCATCCCATGGCACATTCAGCCCCCAAATCCTCCTCATTATATGGCTCGTGAGCCTTCCCTGTTGCCCCTAAATCCCAGACCTAAGGCTCCAAATTGAAAGCCATTTTTTTTCACTGGGCTCTCCATTCCTGTCCACATCCACTAAGTTGCCAGTGCCCTATATTTGGCCTTCTCGTTTCTGCTCTCAGTACCCTAATTCCAGCTTCTTACCCACAACACTCTAACAACCTCCTAGCTTCCTTGAATTCTAGTATTACCCCGTGGCCAAATTACTTTTCCAAACACATAGCTTTGGTAATGTTCTAATATCCTTCTGCTCGCTATAGGCTTCTCATGGCTCACACTTTCCTTAGTGGGGTCTTTTGATCTACTGCCTGTTTATGTAAATGAAGTTTTATTGAAACACAGCCATACCTGTTCATTTACATATTGTCTGTGGCTGCTTTTGCGCTAGGATGGCAGAGCTGCGTCATTGTGACAGACTGCGGAGACAATATGGCTTGCAAGGCCTTAAGTACTGTTTGGCCCTTTTAGAAAGGCTTGCTGTCAGAGTTTGCTGACCTCTGCTCTAAAATATGGTTGCCCTTTTCCTTTCCAACTTCATTTCCTTATAGCCTAAACTTTCCTGCCTGTATGCCTCAGCTTACACCAGTCCATTCTACCTCCTGGCCCATCACAGGTGTGTTCTACTCACATGCTTTCCTGACTCCTGTTGTAATGTAATGTCTCCCTTTGGCACCCTCATCACACTTTGTTATGGCATTTTGCACATTCTGACTTTTGTGGTAAATATTCACGCATGTATCTTGTTGCTTCTGCTCTTCTAAGCTCCTTGAGGGCAGGAGCCCTGTCTCAGACATCTTCAGCTCTTAGTCTTGCTCCCAGCACATGGTCATTCAATAAACATTTGGAGACTAACTTGACTCAAAAACGTTCTTCCAGCAGTTTCCAGAGTAAATAATCAACATCTCCCTCTGGGAATAAAGACAAGGTGGGGAAATGAGACAACCTATTCTTCCCTAAGAAGTTAAGATTCCTAGAGGAGGCACGTTTGAAGAGGTTATTTGTTCTCTTTGTTGGTAAGTGACTGAGGAACTATACAGACCCCATAGGAGAGACCCCTGCAGGAGGGAGAGAATCAGACCAGAGGCATGGGCAAGCTCAAGAGAGGCTTTGCTCCCTCCTACGTTAGGGTTCCCCTGGAGGGAACCACGTCAAGGCTGTTCTGGTCCCAGGCTGTCCAAAGATCAGGATCGGGGTGGTTTCATGAACTTGTGCAGAGGGGCTTCATGTCCTCTGTGAGTGAAAAGAACTTGGGAAAGGAATGAAGAGGAAATGGCTCATGAAAAGGGGTCTTGTGACCAGAATATTAGAACCAGGAATTGTCTGAATGGGAGGAGTTTGATCTTTCAGAAAAGACTGCAGGTTGGGAGATACATTTTTTTTCCTGTGGCTACTGTAATAAATCACCATAAACCATTTGGCTTAAAACACGCATTTCTTCTCTCATAGCTCTGGAGGCCAAAAGTCCAAAATCAGTTTCACTGGGTCAAAACCAAGGTGTCATCAAGGCCAGGCTCCTTCCAGAGGTTGAGGACATGACCCCCTTCCTTGCCTCGTCCATCTCCTGGGGTTGCTGGCACTCCCAGCCCATGGCAGCATTGTCTCAATCTCTCCCTTGTCCCTGTCTCACCTTTTGCTCTTCTTTCTGTACCCTGCCTCTCTCTTCTCCCTCTTATGAGAATATTTAGGGCTCCCTACAATAATCTAAGATAATCTCTCATCTCAAAATTCTTAACTTAATCCCATCTGTACAATTTTCACCATTAAGGTAACATTCACAGTTCTAGGGATTTGGATCTAGATTTCTGGGGGCCAATATTAAGCCCTTCACGGGAGGTCTCTAAAGAAAAGCAAGCAGCAGAAACTCAAAGAGGAGGTGGAGAGTTGCTGCAGGGTGAAGAGGTCACAAAAGTCATGGGTAAGTGTGGAATGAGGGGTGTAGGGAGGAATGCGGGTTACTGAAAGGCTATATAGTTCAGGGCACTGCTTCTAGGACAGGGACCTGGACAGGCCAGAGGAGTGCAGATGGAGCGCGGCTTTGCACGAAGGTGGTTAGTGAGAGCAAGATTTAATGTATGGAGTCAGAGGCAGATTCAAATGTTGTGGGGACTGTCGCTTAGACAATCTTGGAAAGATTATTTCTAAGAAAAGTAATTCAACATTACAAATATAAAATTTTTTATGGAAGGGAATTTTTGTTTAGAAGGAGGAAAGAAATCACAATAAATCACACACTGTGGGAAGCCTGACAAATGCCACAAACATCACATAACCAGAAAATAACTGACTTTATTAACTGCCTGATGTCACTCTCTTACACTTTTTCCCTATTATGTTGCCTGTATACTTTTAAAACATCTGTTTGTAAAATAATCATTTTATATTTTCTATAGAGAAAAAAGAAAGAGAATTCAGTTATTTCTTCTAGCATGATTGATCTATATATGGTTTTTATAGTTGACATTTTAGAAAAATGTTGTTTGTCTTCTCAACTAGTATTGGTAATATCATGTAACTTTTTTGTCAAACTTGGAAAAACCTCTTTCAAGTCTCTTTCATATATGAACTGGTAAAAATGTCCTTTCTCCCTATTTATAGCACCATGAGAGTTTCCCTACAACTATAGGAATTTTGATCATTTTTCTATTTTGTGAAAGTGTCATTTAAAAAGAACAAAATGTTGTGACAGCATGGATAGACCTGGAGAGTATTATGCTAAACAAAATAAGCCAGTCAGAGAAAGACAAATACCATATGATCTCACTTTTACGTGGAATCTAATGAACAAAATAAGCTGAGGAACAAAGTAGAAGCAGGCATGGATACAAGGAACAGACTGACAGCTGTCAGAGGGGAGGGTGGGAGGAACTGGCTGAAAGAAGGTGAAGGGATTAGCTAAAGAACATATATGCATAACTCATAGATACAGACAATAGCATGGTAATGGCCAGAGGAAAGGGGGAGCTGAATGCGGGGGTGAGCAAACAGGGGTGGAGGGGAATGGGAACAATTACAGTAGTGTCAACAATAAAAATAAAGTTAAGAGAAAAGAAAAGTGGATACACACTGTGAGCCATGAGTCCTAATAATAGAAATTTATGTTAATAAAATTTAGCACCATTAACAATACTAGAAATCTCAGTGCCCATTGGTTATGAAAGTAACATCTTAAAATAAATTATGTAGCCCTGGCCTGGTGGCTGAGTTGGTTGGAGTGTCATTTCATGCAACAAAAAGTTATGGATTCAATCCCAGGTCAGGGCACATACCTAGGTTTCAGGTTCGATCCCTGGTCAGGGTGCGTATGGAAGGCAATGGAACAATGTTTATTTCTCTCCCTTCCTTTCTCTCTGAAATCAATGAATATATCCTCGGGTGAGAGAGGACTGGAAGAGATTAGCCAAAGAACATATATGCATATATGCATAGCCCATGGACACAGACAACAATGTGGTAAAGGCCCAGCAGGGGAGGGGTGGAGTGGGGGAATGGGGGAGGAAATGGGGGACATCTGCAATAGTGTCAACAATAAAAAATAAAAATAAATTATGTAGTTTTATAGGCATTGACATGGAAAGGCTTAAAAATATCAAGTTACAGACAATTCTTATAACACTGTCCCATTTTTGTAAAATAAAAGCTACTTGTGTGAATAAACATGTATGTTTTCTATAAGTGTAACAGACTGCAGGTCTGGCTGCCTGCCTCTTCGAAAGCCAATACTTGAGAGGCAGGTGCTGATGTAAAGGAAAGTGGTTTATTTGCAGATGCCAGCCATCTGGAAGATGGGGAACTCATGTCTCAAAGCCCATCTCTACATCTCAGTGGAAGCAGAGTTTTTTTTTTTTTTTTTTTTTTTATAAGGAGGAAGAGGGGAACATAACGAAGAGATCAGGGGAGGGAATTGAAAAGTTCTCTTTGTGCAGATAAGCATAGTCCATCTCGAGATGGCAAGTGATAGTCCAGTGTGTGTCATCCCGGTTTAGTCATCCTGGCTTTCATCCAGCACCACATCTTCGTGGCTCCATGGGCGAAGGTCAGCAAACCTCCCAGAGCTGGGATACCTGAAGGTCAGAGTCTTTATCTTTTGAAGTTAGTTCCAAGGATTCTTATACAAATATGTTCTTCATCTACAAGGTACATATTTGTAAGAGTTAGCACTTACAGAAACAATTTCAAAAGAATGCTGGGGTGGGTTACAATTCTGCACGGTTACAATTTTCCACTGTTACATAAGCATAACAATGTTTGCTGCTGGAGAATGGAATTGGCCAATGGGGCTCTCTTGTGTTACTTTATACACTTCTGCACTGGCTGGACGTTTACAGTGAATGTGTATTTTTATAATTAAACACTAAAGATAAAAAACACACCAAAAAGTTAATAAAAAGAACCAAACGTGAGGTGCAGTTATTGTACATGTTGAGTTATCAAGTAGAAATCCTGACAGGAGGGAGCTTCCATTTTGCTTCAGCATTGATGAAAAGTCAATTTTATGCTTGTAATTTTATACTTGTTTGGAAGAATTTACCACAGATGAGTTTTGGGCTCTTTACATCTCAAATCTTATCTCTCCTGTGGGCTAGTCTGGGACACTTTCATATCTCCTCTGGCTCATTGTGTCGAAGAGTTTCCTCAGTGGATGGTACCCCCAGTATTCCTATACTGGGATGACTGGCAGAAGTAGATTAATGTCGGTTGAGGCCCTGGGCACAGAAGAAAATATTGGGCCCCTTAAAAAAGAGAGAGAGAGACAGGGAAAATAAAAATACATGTTAACCATATTTTATGCAGTGTAGTAATGAAACCAAACTTGGTGTCATTAGAAAAAAGTATAAAGTTGGGGCTTTGCGGGGCACTTCAGAAGTTGGGGCCCAGGGCACGCGCCCAGTGCACCTGCTGTTAAATCTGCCTCTGATGACTGGTAGTCATTTTGTTATGCTAAAGAGAAATCACAGTCTCCATAAATATAACCATCTAAACCAACATTAAATGTATCTTCAACCCAACTTTCCCTAAGTCAGATCCCCCGAATGTCCATGTGCACTCCGATGCCACTCAATGCGAGAGGAAGTATGTAGTATGGAGGTTGTAGTGAAAAGAAGCATTGGTCTTAACTGATTTTGGATAAATATTTTACTTTTGGAAATTAAAGAAAAATATGATCTCATTGTAAGGGTCTTTCTGAGGGCCTTGAAAGAAGTCAATGCAAGCAAGGGCTCTGAGGCTCTGTGAGCTACCATCTCAGTCTAGAAGTCACTTAGGTGGGACCCTTTAATGATATTGCCTAGAGGAGAGAGTTAGGGACCAGAAGGATGTTCTCTGTGTTAACCAGGTCTCCAGATCTACCTGTCTCACTCAGGCATTCTTATGGCATAGTAAGAACCCCCTACATTTTTTCCTTAATCTGGGTTTTAAAAATCTGCAGGCTTGCTCTGGAAAACAATTTGGCACTTTCTCAAAAAAGCTAAGTGGAGAATTATGGTATGATCCAACAATTTCACTCTTAGGTATATACCCAGAGTAATCAAAAGCAGATACTCCAACAGATTCTCGTATACCCATGATGATAGCAGCAGTATTCATTCACAATAGTCAAATGATGGAAGCAGTCCAATGCTTATCAGTAGATAAATGGATAAGTAAAATGTGGTATATGCACACAATGGAATATTAGGTAGCATAAAAAGGAATGAAATTCTGATACATGCTAAACATGGATGGACTTTGAAATCATTTTGCTAAGATACAAAAAGACAAATATTTTATAATTCCATTTCTATGAAATATCTAAAGTAGGCAAATTCATAGAGACAGAAAATAGATTAGAGATTACCAGGGGTTGGGGGAAGGGAGGGTGGGAAATTATTGCTTAGTGGTTAGAGAATTTCCATTTGGAAAATAGTAATGATGGTTGCACAACCTTGTGACTATACTTAATGCCACTGAATTATACACTTACACATGGTAAATCAATGCAATGTATATTTTGCCACAAAAAAATAACTCAAAAAGTGAGGTAATATTTGAACATCAGAAGTGAATTCATTCACATCTGGTTATTCATGCATAAAAATATCTGGCAGAATATTTACATAAAAATATTTATCTAAAATGATTGCAATTTTTGGACTAAGACTTTTATAGAGTTGACCACATTAAACACATTTATATTTAAAAACCTTTCAGGTTAATTACCAAGCCAATAAAAATTGATATTAACCTGGCATACATTCACCAGTGCTCCCTAGTTGTCAGTCAACTAGAGATGAATTCAATGGCAGCAAACACTGAAGCTTCTGAAAGACTTACTCAGTAGTAATCAGCCTGGGCTAATTTCTTTCAAACCCTGAGGTCCCCAATGTTTGCTAAATGCCTCTTTGGCTATCTGTTTAGACACTGACAGTGAGCTGGAGGTGAGGGGCAATGAAGCAACTTCCCAGAGTTTTCATTCAGAGCATAAGAGCATCAATAAGGGAGGATCACTAAGTGAATGGGAGATATATGTGCTTCCTGAACACTGTGAGTCACCTCTCCAAACATGTTGGCCATCTCTGCCTCCTCTCCTATGCCAGGTTCCAGTTACCCTCTCAGTTGCTTTATCTAGGACAGTGATTTTCAACCCCTTTTCATCTCATGGCACACATAAGCTAAATACTAAAATTCTGCAGCACACCAAAAAATACATTATACTTTTTGCCATGACAAGAAGTAAGTATAATTTTGATTCATTCAGACCAGACAGCTATTTTTGTGTTGGTTGTTGTTGTTCTTTAAATGTGACAATCTAAGGCAGCGGTTCTCAACCTGTGGGTCGTGACCCCTTTAGGGGTCAAATGACCCTTTCACAGGGGTCGCTTAAGACCATAGGAAAACACATATATAATTACATAGTTTTTGTGATTAATCACTCTGCTTTAATTATGTTCAATTTGTAACAATGAAAATACATCCTGCATATCAGACATTTACATTATGATTCATAACAGTAGCAAAATTACAGTTATGAAGTAGCAACGAAAATAATTTTATGGTTGGGGGTCACCACAACATGAGGAACTATATTAAGGGTTGCAGCATTAGGACGGTTGAGAACCACTGATCTAAGGTAAAAGAGTTCAGTGCCTCTGACTAAATAATCAGGTATTGCATGTTTTAGACATTCTTGTGGCACACTGGTTGAAAATTACTGATCTCAGAGATAATCAGAGCCTCTGTTAGGTAAGGGGAAGTAATGCTTGATACCGCTGAACTCCAGAGTGGTATAGCACAATACAAATTACAGTATATTTTTCCTTCAAGCAAAATCTTATGTGGCTGTTCCTGCTAAGCAGGTGATTTCAGATCTGAACTTCTTCCATCCCATGGCTCCACCATGTCCTAGCCCTTTGGAGTGGTTTGCTGGATCCTATACATATGACCAAGTCCGTAGAAGAAGGAGAGAGGTCATGCAAAATGGGTGCAGTAGGTTCTTATGGGCCTGGCCTGGAAATGATGCACACCACTGGCCAGAACTCAATCACATGGCCCTTAGCTGCAAAGGAGTCTGGGACGTAGATTTAGGTGAGTATTTAACAGTGTCTCTGCCACAGGGACCTTATAGGCTTCACGATCAAATGTCTCTTCCCATCACCTGTATTATTTTATCTTCACTCCATTATGAGACAAGAATAGTCTCACCTTTCAAGCAGAGAAAATTGAAACAAAGAACTTTAAACTTATGGCTCCAGCCTGGGTAAAGAAACATGGCCTCTAACTGCACCCAGCAACTAGCCTTTCCATCTTCCTGCTCTGACCTGCTCTGAGCTCCAGGGCAAACTAGGACAGCCTCTTCTCAGAGGGAGACCTGCTTGGACATCTGGGATCCAGATGCTGCTGGCTTCCTTAATGGCTCTGAGTGCACTGAACAGTACTGTACTTAAGCCCCCACACCCCCAATCCTGCAAAGTCTGCTTTTTGTCTCTGAGAAATCTTCTGTCCCCTTTTGCACTCTTTGAGGGGTGAATTCTATGGAGCCAGGTTTCTTTGACAGCTAACAGGGAATTCTCAGTGGAGGGCAGTTGATTTTGGAACAATGCCTGCTGTCAGTCTTATAAAGCCCAGTTTACTAACCTGTAGGGCATGATGACAAACCCATCTGCTTTTGCAGTTAGTCATTCAGGGGGCTTAATTCTAAAGTTAAGCTGAGATAGTGCACAGAAAAAGATGTGTTCATTTGGTTGATTATCCCACACCCTGCACTCTCTCTTGTGACTTCGTTTATAGTCCCAAGCAATGCATGTGGCCAGGATATCAAGACACAGTCAGCCAGGAGTACCTTTTGCCTGTTCTCTGTGTAGATCTCTTACCATTCCTCTGTCTTGGCATTTTATTTTTCATGAAAGTGATCCTAGAGATGAGGTTTGTCTCTACTGTGTGATCTCTTAATCCATAATATGAATAGCAACATTAATAGTTGAGTAGATTCATAAGTGGTCAATTCATGATGGGTTTTTAGGAGAAGCAAGAGTGCATTGCTACAACTATAACTTTCCAAATTTGAGATCAAGAATTACCTCAACTTTGAACTTTCTTCTTAATGTATCCTTTAGTCACATGGAGCCCTGTGCTGGATGGATCACGTGCTGACCCTAGGAGGGAATTTTATGTTCATACATAGCTCTATTACTAAAGATATATGTATTATGTTAACACAACATATAAGGGCAATGAGGCTCAAAAAAATATGCTTGCTTGAAGATCAGGGAATATAGCTCTCACGTGTTCATGTGAGAAATATAAGAAGAGCTGTGTTCCATGTTTTTTGTCTCATTATTTCTGAACATTTTCCTGTTCAGATTTGCTTCCTCTTTACTATAATGAAGAAGGAAAGGAGGTGCTTTGGAGGATGCTTTCAGATGCAAGGAATAACATACCTGACCAAGAGTGGGATTTACTTCCTCACATAACCAGACACCTTAGCAGTAGAGTGGTGCTAAGGTTGGTTAAATCAATGGCGCAAAGACGTTATCTTTTGGCCCTGCAGTCCTTGGGTGTACCTCCTGACAGCCACAAGATGTCCGTTGCAGGTCCAGATATCAATCCTCATTCAACTATGGCCAAATGCTGCAATATTTTTCTCCTTTTTATCAGAGAGAAAGACCTTTCTTAGAATTCCCCAGCAGATTTCACTTGCATCTCCTCAGCCTAAAGGGAGTCAATCCTTATCAATATAATCATTGGCATAGAGGAATAGAAGCATCATAACTGGTTTAGGCCAGCGAATGTATATTATATTATCATGAATCAGTATCTCCTGGGGGCCTTGTTACAATGCAGATTGCAGTGTTCTACCGCCAGAGTTTCTGATTTAGTATATTGGGGATGGGGCCCAATAACTGGCCTTTCTAATATGTTGCCAGGTCATTTGACTGCTGCTGGTCTGGGGATCACACTTTAAGGACTATTGGCATAAATGTATCTTGCTTCATTTTCTGGGGAATGGGGCAAAGTCACCTTTCTTGAGTTAAGAGTGGCAGGGAGGGTAACTGGGAGAAAACTTAGGACAAACTCAGCAGGAAAAAAATCTTCTTTGGTAGGTACCCAGCCCTGTCCCCCCCCCATGTTTTCCTGTACTTTCCCCTCTGTTTTCTGAATACATATAGGGACCATTGCAGATTAGATAATTTTTCTGAAATATTTTTATTAATTTGATTCCTATAATAGATTCCTTTCCTTCGAGATGAACATAACTTCTAAGTCTACCAGTATGTATTGCTTAAATTATGTAGAGCATAAATTATCTCTTTCACTATCTATTACCTTTTCTCTGTAACACATAGTTGGTCTTGTGTTTGTTCAGTCATACAGATTCATTAGATCTATCTTAAGTTCCTCACAACCCTCCTTAGCTATTACAAAACTAAATACTTTTGTGCCATCAGCAATTTTCCCCATACTGACATTCACTTTATCCTCTAGGTCATTAACAAGTATATTGAGATAAATCACTGGAACTATTAACTTGAACTTCAGGCATTAACAGCATCATCCGAAATGACTTACCAAGGGTGGTAGCAGCCTTCGATCAGTCTATGTTATGTTAAAAAAAAAAATCCATATTTGATTCCATTCTTCCCTGTGCAGAATTTGCAGTAGAGATTTTATATATATATATACACATACATATATATATATACACACATACATACATACATATCTTTTTGAAACTCATTCTTTGAAAGTTAGTATATATAGATTACTATAGAAGAATTTGGAGACACCAAATTTAAAGATTTGTGTTGAGAGACTTCCTTCAATCCCATGCCTAAAGGACTAGCTACTTGGTATCAAATTCCACCACTAGAGAGGCATTCTTTGGAGTAAATAAGAATCTCTTTTAAAATGAAAGTATCTCTTGAAAGGTTAGGGTATTTAGTCGTATACCAGTATACTAACCTGAGTGGTAATCCATTGAGCAAGCATCATTCCTCCCCACTGTGACCGACACATTGAAGGGTGGAAGGTTGGAAGCAAGGCATGGGTTAACTTGGAAATTCAGGGAGCAGCCTCACTGAGAGGGAGCTCCCCGTGGGCTAGGGGCAGCTGCTGGGGTGGTTCTGGGAACTGGGTGCCAGAGTTGTAAGGAAAAAGCCTCAGAAAGTAGCAGTGGGGATAGAAGTGGGAATGCAAGCACAACAAAGCACATCTCTCACAGTTTGATCCAAGAGTCCTATTTAATGACATAATGCGTCTTTGTAGATTAATTAAAATTCCTGGGACATTCTTAGCTTTCCTCCAGGGAAGGAAGGTAATACCTGAACTCCAGAACCAGACTTTTTATTTCTCACCTCCTGGTTAAAGCAAGTTGATGGGGCCCAGCGGATGAGAAGGCCTCATCATAGTCCTTATCGTCAGTACAAAGCTGCCCCATAGGGCAGGAATCCAGGTGTGGAGACTTGGTATGGTGAATGGCAGTGTGAAGGTTCTGGTGGTCATACCATGTGGTCAGTGGCATCAGGGAAGCTGGGCATGGTTGTGCAGCCTGTGCACTGCACAGAGGCTCCCAGATGATGGGTGACGGGGCAGCCCAAACCATGGAGGCCTTTCTGTTAAGTAGCACAAAAGTTCCTACTGTTCTAGCTGAGAGGCCTTGCTTATTCTTTGTTAGTTATTATTTTCCTACAAATGAGGTCACCCTTAATTGAGCTGAGTTCTTAGGTTTATAGTAGAGTTAATTATATAACATTGGTGCCTGTAGGACTGGTTCTAGGTATAAAGATGTTTGGGTTTCTCAGCATCTTCCTGAACTGTCTCGCTGCCTCAAATCTTGCCTCCTCCAATCTCAGGGTCTACTACCGCATTGCTTCTGTAAGGCTTGCCCTGTTTTCTAACAGCCTTGTTGAGGTATAATGAGAAAACTATGTACTGTATGTATGGAAAGTGTATAATTTTATATGAGCTGAGACATATGTACACTCATTAAGCTATAAAGTGATCAACATGTCCTTCATCCCCAAATTTTCTTCCTGTCTCTGCTTTCTGTCACCATAGATCAGTTTATATTTTCTAGAGCTTTATAAATGGAATCACACCGTATCTGTTGTTTTTTGTTTCACTTCTATCACCGGCATAATTATTTTAAACTTTATCCATGTTGTTGCATGTATCAATGCTTCAGTCCTTTTTATTTTGCTGAATAGCATTCCATTGTACAGATAAGCCACAATTTGTTTATTCATTCACCTGGTGATGAACAGTTGCATTATTTTCAGTATTGGTTTTTCTTTCCCTTTAACTTTTTTTTTTTTTTTTTTTTTGCTATTACAAACAAAGATGCTATAAATATTTGCATACAAGTCTTTGCATAGACATAGGCATTTAGTTCACCTGAGTAAATATCTAGAAGGAGAATGGCTGGATAATATGGTAAGTGTATGTTTATTTAATGATGTATCAGACTGTTTTCCAGGTAATTGTACCATTTTATATTCCCCCCAGCAGTGTTTATAAGAGTTCTAGTTTTTTCACATTCTGGCCAACACTTAATATGGTCAGGCTTTTTAACTTCAAGCATTCTAAGAAATTACAATAGTATCTTATTTTACTTTTACTGTGCATTTCCCTAAGGAATAGTAATGCTGAGTATATTTTCCTATGTTTTTTGGTTATCTGTATATCTTCCTCAGTGAATTGTGTGTTCAAATCTTTTGCTCATTTAAAAAGTAGAATTTGGCTCTGGCCAGGTGGCTCAGTTGGTTGGAGCACCGTCCTGTGCACCAGAGAGTTGTGTTTTTAATTCCCAGTCAGAGCACATGCCTAAGTTGTGGGTTCAATCCCCAGCTGGGACGTATCTGGTAGGCAATCAGTTGATGTTTCTTACATCAACATTTCTCTCTCTGTCTTTCTCCCTTCTGCTCTCTCTTAACTCAGTAAACACATCCTCAGGTGAGGACTAAAAATAAATAAATAAGTAATAGAGTTTTTATTAACTGAGTTTTGGGAGTTATTGATGTATTGTGGATACCAGTTCTTTATCAGATATGTGATTTGTAAACATTTTCTCCTATGCTGTAGCTTGTCTTTTCTTAATAGTGCTCTTTGAAAAGCTGTTCTCAATTTTGATGCAGTACAATTTGTTTTGTATGTGTGTGTATTGTTCTTTTGATGTTGAATGTAAGACATCTTTGCCTACCCTGAAGCCACAAGATTTCCTCAAAAGTTTTCTTCTAGAAATTTTATACTTCTAGTTTAACATTTAGATTTCTAATTCATTTTGACTTAATTTTTGAATATAGTCAAGGATTAGATCAGAGACTTTTTTTGCATAAGAATATCCAGTTATTCCATTTCCATTAATGTTGAAAACATTATACTTTTTTTTTCTGAATTATCTTTACACATGTGTAGAAACACCAATTGACTATAAAGGTGTGAGTCTATTCCTGGACTTTCTATTTTTATTGCTCCTATTGTTTAACTTGACACCAATACCATATATCTTAATTACTTTATTCTGTTGCACTGATAATTTTATCTATCTTGATACCATTACACAGTCTCTTAATTACTAAAGTTTCATAATAAATATTGACACAAGGTAAAGTGAAATCTTTGTTCTTATTTTTCAAAGTTGCTTTGGTTTTTTTCTAGCTTCTTTTCATTTCCATATGAATTTTAGAATCTGCTTGTCAGCTTCTGAAAAAAAAATGTACAGAATGGATTTTGATTGGGAATGCATTTTTTATAGGTTAATTTGGGGGGAATCTGACATATTAGCTGTATGGGGTCATCTGACCCATGATACTGGTAAGTCAGTCTATGCACTTAGGCAGTTTTAAGTGTATAGGTTTCTCCAGATTTATTCCTATGTACTTCACATATTTATGCCATTTAAATGGAATTAAAAAAAACTTTAATTGTTAATTGTCCGTCAGTAGTATATAGAAATAACTGATTTTTGTATATTGATTGTGTAACCTTCAATCTTCCTAAAGTCACTTACAACTTCTTATAGCTTTTTTGTAGACTCCCTAAGATTTTTCTGTGAAGATGATAATGTCATCAACGCATAGAAACAGTTTTACTTCTTTTTCAGTCTGGATACCTTTCTTTTATTTTTCTTGCCTTTTTCATCTGGTTAGAACCTCCACTATGATACTAAGTAGAAGCAGTGAGTGAACATTTATATCTTTTTTTTTTTAATCAAAGAACACTTTTGGTTTATTTTAATTTCACACTAAGTAACAGGTATATGAATAGAGAAAGTCTTAATCAGAAGATTGAGTTTAGCAGAGACTCACAAAAATCTCATTTTGCAACAAATTCCAGAAATTGCATTAATTTTCATGTCTTAGATTCTTTGGGCCTTATATCCCCTGCCCCCCTGCAGTCACCACACTGCTGTCCATGTCCATGGGTCCTTTTTCCTTTTTGCTCAATCTCTCCACCCCTTTCTACCACCCCCACTTCCTAACTGTCATCCTGCTATCTGTGAGTCTGTATCTATTTTGCTTGTTAGTTCAGTTTGTTCATTAAACTTCATATATGAGTGAAATCATTTGATATTTGTTATTCTCTGGCTGGCTTATTTCACTTTGCATAATACTTTCCAGGTCCATCCATACTGTCTCAAAAGGTAAGATTTCCTTCATTTTTATGGCTGAGTAGTATTCCATTATGTAAATGTACCACTGCTTTTTTATCCACTCACCTACAGATGGACATTTGGGCTGTTTACAAATGTTGGTTATTGTAAATAATGTTGCAATGAACATAGGGATGCATACATTCTTTCGAATTAGTGTTTTGGAATTCTTCAGATACATTCCTAGAAATGGAATTGATGGGTTATAAGGCAGTTCTATTTTTACTTGTTACTAATATTCAAGAGAAAATATTCAAGTCTTTTATCATAAGTATGAGGTTAGCTATACATATTTCATTAATAACTTTTATGAAGTTGAGGGAATTTCCTTCAATTACTAGTTTGCTAAGACTAGGAACTCTAATTACACATATATTAGGCTACTTGAAGTTGTCCCACAGCTCACAGATACTGTTAATTATTTTCAGTCTTTTTCCTCTCTGTGTTTCATTTTGCTTAGTCATCTTTTAAGTTCACTATTGTTTTCTTCTGAAATGTACCCTGGCTGCTTTAGACACTGAGGTTACACAGGTTGAAATTTGATATGACTTCATTTTCATTCTTGAGCAAGTTAATCTCTCCAAGTCTCATTTTTCTCATTAATAAATTGGGGAAATAATAGTTCTGTGTGGGTTAATTTTACATTGTCAACATGGTTAGGTTAGGGCACTCATTTGTTTGGCCAAGCATTAGTCTAGATTTTGCTGTGAAGATATTTTCTAAATATGATTAACATTTACAATCAGTTAACTTTAAAGTAGCAATACTCTTAATAATGTGGGTGGGCTTCATCCACTTAGTTGAAGCAAAAACCAAGGTTTCTAGGACAAGAATAAATCCTGCCTCAAGATTCTAAAATAGCAATCCTGCCTGAGTTTCTATCCTGCCAGCTTGTCTTATGGATTTTGGACTCAAGACTACCATTTCTCTTTCCTGAACTCCCAGCCCACTGGCCTATCTAATAAATTTTGGACTTGCCAGTCTCCACAATCACATGAGCCAATTTCTTACGTAAATTCCTCTAAGCAGGACAATTGTCATGACCAGTTCTTTTTTTTTCTCCCATACTTCCTTTACTATATATCCAAAATGATAAAAAAAAAAAGTTTTGCATAAAAACAAATAAAATAAATGTCGCAAACAACTTAGGTGTGTGTGATTGCCTTTTATCACTTGCAGAAGGCTACCTTACATAAGATGCAGCGTGTAAAGTAATCTTTGAAATGAAATGAATCTCTTAAAAGTAGGTCAGCTTATATATTAAACAAATACATGTGTGCGGGTTCAATAGTGGAAGCCTATGGGGCAAGTGACAGATATTATTTTTCCACAAATTTTAAGTTTTTACACTTGCTTTCTGTACAGGGCTGCCCTGAAATTCTCTTCCACGTCACCTCCTTTCTTCACAGAAGCAGCCACTGGAGCCAGTGAAAAACTTGAGTGTCAGAGCCTGGAAACTGAAGTTGGGGGAACACAAAGCAATAGTAGAGTGAGGTTGAACTGATAATGAAGGAAAGAGCAACCCCACAATTTTTATACTAAGCAATCCAAGGTAATCCAATATACTCAGCCGAGCAGGATGGAATAGCTCTGACTTTCTACTCTGGGCTGTAGAGAATTAAGAGGGTAAGAGAGGAATCTTTTAAGCTAGGAGAACTTTTTCTCATGAAAATATTTGAGTTTTCTTCTTACGTTATTATGTACACCATGACCGTAACATTAAGACCTGGTGTTTCTGGCAATGTGTTCTCACTAGTAAGTAGCTACACTGAGATGAGGAAGTGGGGCTTCAAGCAGAAAACTGCTTGAAGATAGGATCTTCACCCTATCTGCTTAAGTAGATGTATGTATATTAATTCTGTTACAGGACTAGTAACTGAAATAATAGATGGGCTCTTACCACTTTCTGTAGGCAAAAGATTTAAGCAACAGGAGAAAAGGCAATAGTATTTATTCTAGTAAATGTATAATTTATAGTGTTGGGAAATAAATGGAGAATAATGACAATTACCAATGTTACTTTTCTTTTTGCAGTAGATTTAGGAAATTGAAATGTGTAAGCTAAAGCAATTGAAGTTTTAAGTCCTAGGGAATTCTGACATGTGACTATTTTAGTCACATAAAAATCTAAATTTCTTGCTTTGGAAAGAGACAATGGGAATAAGAAAAGAGACACTCTTATACTCCAAGGGTGAATTTTAAAATGGTGCTTCATTTACTCATTTAGCCTTCATGATTTGATTCATGCTATGAAACTGGCACAAATAAACACTAAATGAGCCATTTTAGAATAAATTTCAGATGGAAAGCTTTGGTGGAAAGGGAGCTATACTGTATATCACTTGGTAAACCTCATTTCTCTGAAAAACTTTTGACTTTATGCTTTTATTGGCTTTTTCTTGCCAGTTTTTAGTCTCCATGGTTGAGTCATAATGTCTGTTAAAAAAAGCCAAAATTCATGAAAAAAACCTATAAAGGAAGACTAGATTAATTTTGAAATTATAGACACTCCAGGAAACAATAAAGTTAACATACCTAGTATAAAACACACTTGAACCACTTTCATATTTAATGAAAAATATATTCCACCGAGTACGAATGCAAAACAACATTACCTAGAAATCCATTAATAGTTTTGTAGTTTTATTGGAAGATTGAGATTTTACTATTCCCACTGTAGCAGAGCATTTTATGAAAATGCCTTTAAATTTTAACAACTAACCCTGAAGTCATGCCAAATTACTTTTTTACCCCCAAATCAGAGGAATGTACCATTAAATGAAAATATGAACATTTGAAGAATATCTTCGGAGACATTACAAACTACTTAGACATGAAATCATCTCATATGAGATGGATCGATGAAGAGAATGGGAAGATTCTCTGAAAAGGATGAAATATTTATTTAAAGGGCCAGTGGGTCATAGGACACATAGTATGCCTGTAATATGTTCGATAAATCACTATGTTCTCACTTCAGGGACTCTGAACTCTGCAATTTCCTCTAAACTGAATTTTGGTTGTTCAATAAAACTAGATATCACACTATACTAAGAAATAACCTAATACATAGCAATATAGACGCTAGCTTTCCTCCTCCTCCCTCTGAAACTTCTCTGGAATTTCCTGCTTCTCTTTTGTGCAAGAGATTTCTTTTTTTTTTCGACCCTTCTAAGGGCGATTGGTTTGTATCATTTTTTAACCTGTATTTTTCTTTTAAAATATCAGATTTAAAAAACTTTAGCCTTACATTTTCTCATAAAGATTATGCTCTGATTAAAACCAGACCAAGATTGTAGATCTGCTTTCTTTTTTTTTTTTCCTGAAAAACAAACAAGAGGAATTTCAATAAAAACATTCCACTTCCCACCAGAGACGCTGGCAATGGTAATCCAGGTATTACCCTATCTG
Source organism: Furipterus horrens (assembly GCF_987537825.1). Lineage (NCBI taxonomy): Eukaryota > Metazoa > Chordata > Mammalia > Chiroptera > Furipteridae > Furipterus > Furipterus horrens. Next base: position 153,788,095 of record NW_028327172.1, on the reverse strand, counting down.
CAAATATGCATCCAGCACACAGGGCTTGCATGGAAGTGTTTTAAAAGCTTAACCTAAGATTTTCATATTAAGAATGGAATGTAGTATCTTTTGATTCCTTAAAACCCTATTTTTTAAGAAAGGCACCTTTTAAAATGATCTGGGTAATGACCTGGGACTGCGACCAGGTACCCTGAGGAATAATGAGCTCACCTGTCTCGCTTTCTCAGTCCTTTTTAAAAGTGAGGAGACAGCACCCAAATATATATGAAAAAAGATGTTCACTGTAGTGTCCTTTGTAATGGTCACCAATGGCACACAGCATGACCACCCAACAAGAGGGGACTGAAAAAGTTGAAGCATGAGTGGCATGCTGTTGGCATGGTTAGAACAGATGCTAGTCACTAGTCATGTGACTTTGGGCAAGTTACTGAAACCTTATTTTCCCATCTGTATAATAGGGATAAAAATACTAGCTAATTTTTAAAGTTGAAATGATGCATGAGATCATATTTACCAGTATCTCCAGCACCTAAAACAATGCCTGGGACATAATTAGGTGCTCAGTAAATATGTGTTGCAGAATATAAAGAGGTTGCAAGAGTGCCCAGCAAATAGCTGGCAACCAGAGAGTAGCTATTATCATGGTATGTCCATACAATATATCCTAGGCAGTAATTTAAAAATCTTATATGTCCATATATAAAAATGAATTTAAAAATTTAAATTATTATATAAATAAAAAAGTATAAGGTGCTACAATTTTTATAAAATATGGTCAACATATGCAGATATGTGCACAGTTATTTTTATATATACACATTCTCACACACACGAGATCATCTCTGAAAGCTTCCATAAGCATGCTTATTTTCCTTTGCATACTGTGTTTTACTGTTTGACTTTCTGCCATTTGAAAATGTGGCAGGTTGTATTTCTGGGAAGCTGATTCTGAATAAAGACTAATGTGCAGGACCTTTATGAGGGAGGGATCTCATAGATGGGAGGAGAGGGAAGCAGGACTGGGCAGAGGGAGAAGTTGATCTTTGATGGATTCCAAAAAATTACTTCAGTCACTCCCGCTGAAAGCTCTGAAATTTTGTGACCCATCAGAGTTGTCCTAAGGTGGGAAGAGGACCCAGGTCCTCATACCCCCCCGTTGATCAGGCAGTGGATACTGGATGGCCCTTCAGGGGCCTTGGGTGAGGTCATTCATTGTCTTCAGCTGGGGCAATCCCTCAAAAGGGTTGACAGCTAAGGGCTTTTTTTCATTACATTCCCAGCAGTTGATGGTAAGTACTCCCTTCCTGAAGGAGCACTGGGGAGCTGCATGACAGTATTCACAACATTATTTGTTCTTTCAATAAATAAATGACACACCTATCCTGTATGTAATGCCCAGTCTCAACAGTTAAAACATGGGGCTAGCTCAATCATGGGAGGTGGACAGACTTATATGGGGTGCTGAGGGCTACCTCCCCTCCAGCGCCCAAGTTTTTCCTACAACACTCCGGCAAAAGTACATGAGCGTTATCAATTTGTTGAGGATGGTTTAAGCAGTGATTCCTGGAGAAATTTATTTGTGTATACTCACTGCCTTAATGGGTTATTCAATTACTGTAACCTATCAATAATTCAGGAGTATATGAGTTGGCCAGTAGAGAACAAGACATTGAAATTATCCAGTTTTTCTAGTTTAGACCTTATTGATATTAGTAGGAGTTTAGGGTAGAGTCTTTGTACAACCACAGGAGCATGAATATAACATAGAGCAGTGTTCTACAAAATGAGATATATGTACACTAGGGAACACAAAAGACATCTACCAGCCCTCTCCTTATACCAAAGACATTTGTTATGGGCAGCAAATTCGAGAACTTCTATGCATAAATATTTCTGTCTTTAAAAAAGGAAAAATAAGGAAGAACTAAAGACTCCCTAATATTAATCAATATATGAAGTTTGGCCCCTTACTCAGTCCATAAGCCAGACTTCCTCATGTCAAGTACAATAGAAGGGAAAATCCTGATTCCACAACACAAAAGAGAGCCACAAAGACACCCCTGCTTTTAGCATCATTGTAACATTTTGCAGTTAATTTGTTTTTGGTTAACTGAAATGCCAAATATGTTATTTCATTTTAACTCAAAAAATATTCACAAATTATTATGTGGCATTTACTATTGACTCTTTTGGTAACATGGTATCCTGAATTGGATCCTGGAAAAGAAAAAGAACAATAATGGAATTGGAGAAATTACAATAAAGTTTTTAGTTAATGATTCTTTACTAATGTTGATTTCTTAATTTTGAGAAATATGCTATGATTACATAAGATGGGTAAAGGGTGTATGAGAATTATTTATTTTTGTAATTATTTAATTTTCAATTACAGTTAACATACACTATTATATTAGATTAGGTGTACAACATAGAAACAGACATTTATATAATTTACAAAGTGATCACCCTGATGAGTCTAGTACCCATTTGACACCATACATAGTTATTACAATATTATTGACTATATTTCCTATGCTGTTTGTTTTATTAATTTATTTTGTTTTTTAGATTGCACATATAAGTGACATTGAATGGTATTTACCTTTCTCTGTCTGACTTATTTTATTTAGCATAATATCCTCTAGGTCCATCCAGGTTTTCACAAATGTCAAGATTTCATTTTTTATGGCTGAATAATATTCCATTGCATATGACTGTATGAGAATTCTTTTTTCTACCCTAGCAAGACTGCTGTAAACCTAAAATTCTTTCAAATTGAAACTTAAAAAAATATTTTTGAAACATAGCTTTATACATTTATTATTTTTAATAATAAACATTGGCTTAAGTGTATAGTGTTCCTTTGCAATATTAGAAGATGATAGAACAAGATTATCATGATTAGCAAGCTACTTGAAATGAAGAATTCAGATGTTAAAAACAAACAAACAAAAAAGCCTCTGGTTTTATTTGAACTGTAATGTTGTATGATTCTCAATTCAGGATTTTAAAACATTTTACCAAATTTTTGTACACTGTTAGAAGCCGTCTTTGAGATTTCTTATCTAGTAGAAACTATGGCAGGGGAGTAATTTAAATACAGTAATCATAAAAAATTAAAACATTCTCTTTAGTTAGAAAATCCTTTGGAAGACACAAAGCACAAGATATTAGAAAAAAAACCAGAATATGGGATGATTGCTGAATGAATTGTTGCTGAATGAATGAAAGTTGAGATGCTTCTAACATGACTCTATAACTGAGCTGCTCAGTTCAGTGTTAGCAGTAATTTAAGTGCAGAAATGTTTTTATATGGGCCACTAAAGAAAAGATGTCCCAGAAAAAAGATACATTCTCAATAGGGAATGGCTCCTTTAATTACCAAGAAATGGGGTTGACTCTTAAACAATGTGTGGATTAGGGGTGCCAACCACCCACACAGTCAAAAATCCATTGTAACTTTTGACCCCTCAAAAACGTAATTACTAATAGCCTACTGTTGATGGGAAGACTTACCAATAACAAAAATAGTTAACACATATTTTCTATGTTTATATGCATTATGTACTGTATTCTTATAATAAAATAAACTAGAGAAAAGAAACTGTTATTAAGAAAGTCATCAGGAAGAGAAAATACATTTGCAGTGCTGTACATATTTATTGGGAAAAAAATCTGCATATAAGTGGACCTGTGCAGCTCAAACCTACATTCAAGGGTCAACTATAAGTGTAATTGCTTGGGAAGTGGTGGGTTTGACAGAATTAAAAAAGAAAAAGTTGCCCTGGCCAGTGTGGTTCAGCTGGTTGGAACACTGTCCCATAAGGGAAAGGTTGTGGGTCTGATCCCTGATGGAGGTGCATATCTAGCTTGGGGCTTCGATCCGTGGACCATGCGTGCACGGTCCCCAAGTCTAAGTGCATCAGGGAGGCAACCGATTGATGTTTCTCTCTCACACTGATATCTCTCTCTCTCCCTTTCTCCCTTCCCCTCTCTCTAAAAAGAGCAATGAAAAAATGTCCTCAGGCGAGGATAAAAAATAAAAAATTGAAGGAAAATGCAGACTTGTCCCTTCTATGACATTCACCAAATGCCTCAGTTACAGGGATATCATTACAGCAAAAAAGCTGAACCAGAAATCCACAAAATGTTACAGGATGTCATCAATGTGATTACTTAAAAGTAAAATAGTCGAGTTTTAATAAGATGGGGAATGACCATGTAAATCTTTTGTGCCCTTCGAGAGTTATAAGTTATCTTATGGCAAAACATTTTTTAAAAGCATTACTAAACTTAGAATATTCATTATTATTTTATAAACACAAACATTCCAAATATGCTGGCTTTTTCTCTGGTAACAAGGGGCAGACATACAATCTAGCAGATATTTTTAAAAATTACATATGCTTAATCTGTTCATTTCAGATAAAGGTGAGGAGGAAATGATGTTAAAATGAGCAAGAAAGTAATAACTTTTGAATGAAATTCATGCAACAGAAAGTAATTTGAAAATGGATGTTTGGAAATGTTTCTAATTTCTGTGGTTTTTATTGCTAGAAATGAATGTAAAAACTCATATCTTCACACAGAAAAATCTTGGAAACAGAATTTTTAACCTGCCCTAAAGTTTTCCAAATGAAGTATTTTATTATGTTCTGAATATATTAGTTAGAAATATTAAAAATATCATAGCTCCCAATTTATTTGCAATAACCATTTGATGTTCAGCAAGATGGACATACAATCTAGCTGGTAAGAAACGGATAATTTAATTAGTGGATGGAATTAAAAATAGAATAGAAATCAACTCACCATCTAACATTTTTGAAATGTTTAAAAACTGCTCTTGTTTAGAAAATATAACACATTTTATTTAAAAAATATTCTTGCTTTTTTGGGAGGAGGGGTGGGCTTGTTTTATAAAACCTTCCAAATCAGAGCATGGCTGCCTTTTCCGGCATCTTCCTGCTGAGGGCCAGGGTGAGGCCATCTCCCCCGCAATGGCAGGCTGGAGGTCACAGTCACGCATTCCCACACCTGCTTCTGACTTTCCAGCATGAGGCCAGATGGGAAAAGGGCATGATGTTTACCCAGGCAGATCCTCCCTTTAGGTAAAAATGGGAGAACAAGAAATGGCCAGGAATGGCTTGGGGTGTCAGATTTATGAGGAAATGTTCTGCTTTCAGTGCTCAGTGGGCCCTCAGCATTCTGGTCGGCCCAGCCCAGGCAATGGAGCCCCCAGCCACCCCTCCCATGGGTTAGTGCTCTGCTCAGGTGGAAATGCTGACGGGGTGGAACATGTTTCTGGAAGAATGTGGGCCCTCTCTCATCAGAACCTACTCACTGGAAGAATTTGCTGTCATTTACGCTCTATTTTCATGTCATGGCTGTCACAGGAAATGGTAATACTTGTGTAGTCACTGGGACCACAGCTCAGGACCGGAGGGGCCTGGTAGGAGAGTCGATTGTCATTATACCCGTTAACCAAAGGTTGGGGATCTCTGGTCTGCACTGTAGCCCTATCTCTACTTGAGGACTGAAAGCCTTTGTCCACCATTAAAGGACTGAAGGGACATGAGCACCTTCTTAGTGGCCCTGGAGTCACAATATTGGGGTGTGTCATGTTGTGTAAGCTGCTGTCATATTTTTCTGTTGTGGAAAAGCAGAGGCTGTGTGAACTGAGAATGTAATCCTGTGGTGGTGGGGGTTGGAAATCCTGGCAGGTGCCCCAAGTGGAAAAGGGTGCCAGAGTGCCTGCCCTGTGTCAGTGGAGAAGGAAAGGAAGAGCTCAGACAGACGCTGCAGCTTCTTAGCTGACTCCTGTCCCCATCTCTGTGAGGGGAGACAGCCACAGGCAGACCCTGCGCTGCCTTGCCTGCATCCCAGACTTGGGTTCCAGGGAAGCACTTGAAAGCTCCCGGAGCTGCTCCTGAGCCCCTGGCCCTGATCTTGCTCTGGCTGTCCAGTGGTCCTGCAGCATCTTCTCGCCCACCTCCTGTCCTTTACCCACCTCTGAGGAATTATGCCACAAGGGAGGGGCAGTTAGCAAGGCATAGCGTTGGATTTGTATTCAATAACGAGAAAGTGAAAGAATATTGAGAACACATCAACTACCCCACAGGGAAGCGGTCTCTCTTCTCCAAGCACATGTCCGTCAAAGAGGAAGTCATTTCATTCTCGCACTGAAAGTAACTGCCTCCTTCCCAACAATCTATGAAATTAAGAGCATGTCATGGACAGAGCTCAAAGATTCAGGGAATATGGCTTTCATTTATAATTGTTTTAATAATTCTAAAGCAAACTGTCTGTCAGACTACAACAAAATTATATTCATGTTTTATTCCAGAGTTTTTAAAAGAGGAATCATACTTTGTTAGACAATTTTAAAAAATCTGTAGTCTTTACCAACCCTTCAAATAGTGGTGAAGCTAGTCATGACCAATGCATCCTAGCTTGAGAAAGACAACCCAAACCTAAAGACTGCTTGCAGTTTTCTGACCCAGTTCCTCAGAAACACCTTCTGTACAGTTCGGCCAGGTGATCTTTGGAATCAAATAATTTGTCTCACCTCCTAACTTTGTCCCCATCTTTTTTAAAAATAAAAACTCAATCACTTCAAGATCCCAGAACCAGTAAGACCATGCCAGTGAACAGGGAGAGCCAGAAAGATCCAGGACCACAAATTGGGTTTGCAGATTCTACAGATCAGGTGAGCCAGAGTCGGGAGCCAACAAGGACCAGGTCTCTAGCATGGGAGACAGGGCCCAGAAGAGTGGGCATCAGGCAGGTTCTACAGGCCTGGGAAAGACCTGGAGCCCAGGAAGTCAGAAAGCAGAATTGCAGCTGAGTAGACCACACAGGATGAGGAGCTAGGAATAAGCAATGAAAAGGCCTGGAGCGGCCATGGGGGAAGGAGCACAACACTGAGCCTGCTCTTACAGGCCTCCCTCCGTGGCTAAATCGAGTCCCAGCTTAGAGGCTGGGCCTGCCAGAGCACAGCAGCCCCAGGGTCTGGTGCTGAGTGAGAGCGGTCTCTGCAGCAAGCCTGACCGTGGTTCAAAGGGAGCGGAGCTGCTGCCCTTTGCTTTAAGTGCATAGCAGTGCTTGGGCGCTGCCTTTAGCATTCTCCTCCTCTGACTGTAGTGACAGAGGCCTGTGTCACAAAATACTCAAATCTCAAAGTGGCCACAAACAAGGATAGAGAAGGGATGAAAAATTTGGCTCTTGTTGGTTAAAAACAAAACTACTGTTTCATGTGGCGACAGGAAGCTAACAGTGGTATAGTGTGGTGAACTTCGGAGGAGAGATATTTAAAACTATTGTATTCAGAGCAATAAAGTCAGAATGATGGCTTTTGTAAGGCAAACTGGAATAAAGGTGCACTTGCAGGTGAGGGTAACTGGTATTGTGTGGGTGCAGGACGTGCCTGGAGGCCCTAAGGGTCAAGTTGGGGGCTGAGCGTGGCCAATATTTCCTCACACCTAGAATTTATTCAAGGCACAGAGATGAGGAGCTCAAATTGAGAAAAGTGGGAAGAAAGAAACAGAAGGGAAGCCTGACATGATGGCATCTGGATCGGTCTCCAAACCCCCCTTGCACCACCTCTGTGCTCCAAGCACCAACTCTGAGTTCACCAAGTGGCACAGATCATGGTTGCTATGCTAAGGAGCCTGACTGGGAATGGTGGTTGGCGGCAGAATGGAAACAGAAAATGTTAGGATGAACCAGCCCGGTGTTAATGAGAAGATGAGTTTATTCTTATCTTCAGGTTCCCCTTAGTGCATCTGGTGGGACTGTCCTTTCTCAGTTCCCCTGGGGGGGGGGGGGCAGGAAACTCAGGGCCCACTTTTCTGATCACATTTAGATGTGAATAAAGCCCCACTCATTTAAATCTCAAAACACCGTTTTATGTGAGTAATTAATATGGCTAATCAAGTGTAATATTCGAAAGCTTTACCCCTCATTTCACAATAAAACTTCTCCTGACCCCTCCCCCATTGCACTGACCTTAGGCCAATGTCTGCAGGAGCACAGTATCCCCCCACCCCCACACTCCCACACCCCCATCCGTGGTTCCAACTCCTCCAGCATTGGGGTTGGGGGAGGAGAGGTCAGGGAGCCAGGAAGCTCTTACTGGACTATGAGTAGCAGCGGGTTTGCATTCTGTCAGCCTCGCTAGAGTTCCAGCAGCTTGTCTCTGGTGCAGTGCCTTCACGGGTTGTCCCTAACTCTCCAACTCTGTTCCTGGCTAGGCCTCAGTCCTGGGATGGCTCCGCTGCAGCACCTTGATGTTTGGCTTGCTTCTCACCTGGCTGCTCACGTTCCACTCTTTTCTCAGCTGCTGGGAATCGGAAATTACTTCCTGTTCTGTACTGGCTCACCTGAACTGAATGGCCCTCCTCTGACCCTCTGGAAATGCTGGGAATCCTCTGCTCCCATTCAAGTGCAAGCTGATCCCAAGGCAGCTACCCCTCCTCACTTTGCCATCGGAGCAGCTGGCTGCCAGGCTCTCCCCTCTACATGCTGCAGCCAGACTCCAGACCATGGTGTCCCCAAGCTCCAGGGGACACAAACTAACCCTCCCAATGCATCCTAAACGCACCTATACGTTGGTTTGAGGTAGGACAAACCACCCAATTTCTTCAGGTGAGACCCACACTTTAGCTTTCTCTCAAAAACGTCTCTCCTGTAAACTTCAGTTCTTTTCTTGGTCTTGCTGTTATCTTTTATGGTCTGGAGGTGGGTGGTTGGTCAAGACTATAAGACTGGTTCTTATTTGTTTGTTTGTTTGTTTATTTATTTGTAACTGGTTTCCATAAGCACTTTTTGCAAATCCTGCAGCTCACTTTGTAATGTTTCATCAATTGCTTTGGGGTCTCAGGTGAAACTAAGACTAAATTAGTTCTAATTTAGCATCTTGTACAATTAGTATAGTGTATTACTTTTTGCCCTCAGGGCACAGTGTATACCACAAATGACAATATTTGAGTGGTCCTCTAGGGTCAATGGTTGTGCTGTCCATAGCCAGAGGTGACTGGCCTGGAGTTTCAGCTGTTCTAGGCCCAGTGTGGACCCCTGAAAGCCTAAGGAAACACCCACAGACTATTTGCAACACAACGAAGTGCTATTTCACATTGGTTGGGAAGCTGTGCATTAGACTGTGTGCAAGGCCCAGAGCGGTGCAGAAGAGTAAACGATTCATTTAAGCCATAGCATTAAGCTACCCAGACCTGGTGATGCCTGATTTGGGTTTTAACGTATGAAGAGGAGTTCTCTGGGCAGCCAAGTAGGGCAAGGGCATACTGTGTAACTCAGTAAGTTGGTGCTGCTAGGGAGTTTGAGTATGTAACAGGTAGAAGAAAACTTGTCTGGGCAAGAGGCTGAGGGCTCCATCCTGGGCAGCCCTTTCCCTTAAGACTTCTCCATGGGTTGTTCCCTAGGCAATTTCAATTTCATCACAGCCTCAGTCTTTACACCCTTTCTTCTTCACACTTCACACCTAATTAATTATCAGGTTCTGCTTGCTGGTTTCACCATTTAACTTGTTTTTACTTCATTGCCTCCCTCCTTCCCCACACTCACTGCCATACCCTTGATCTTCTTTCTCCTACTGTTGCGAAGGAGAAACTCATGCCTCTCCTTCCCCTCTCCTCATGCATTTTCTATACTGCAGCTGCTGTGATGTTAAAACATCAAGTGCCATTTGCTACCCCCTGCCCCAACCAATCATTTTACATCTCACTCAGTAAAACTCTCCTACCTTGCTATAGTCCATCCAGGCCCACATGTTCTAGAACCTGCTGCCTGTGGGACCTCACCTTCCCCAGCCCATCACCACTGCCCCCATCTGCTCCAGCCATGCAGGCTCTTCTTCAGATCAGCCAAGCACACTCCTGTCTTAAGGTCTTTGCTTTTGCTCTTCCCTCTTAGAAAGCTTATTCCTAAAATATTCATAGTTTTCTCTTCTGACTTCTTCAAGTCCTTGCTCAGTTGTCACTTTGTGAGGGACCATCTGTAAATAATAGCAACCTGCTCCCAACACTCCTATCCTCCTTGCCACTTGCCATGTTGATTTGGTCACTCCCTGCCCCAGTGGAGTGAGAGCATGTGAGGCAGGACTTGGTCCTCTCTCCTGATGCATCTCCCATGCCTGGCTGGTAGGAGACATCAAATAAATGGGTGAATAAAGTGATGTGAGACTAGAAGGAGAAAGTCAACTCAATTCATACCCATGGCTTCTTCATGCTTCATGCTATGGAAAGCCATCTCCTTTAACAGCAATCATTCAATTATTCATTGAAGGTTGTATGGGTGATGCTATGCTAGGTATTTTATATGTACTATTTCAGTCTCTGCAATAATCTATAAAGTAGGTACTATTTCCAGCCCCTCCTTTTAAAATAATGTGAGTTATTACAGTAAATTAAAACATATAATAATACATTAAAACATACAATAATGTGTACTATACATGCATTTACTTCTGCAATTTTTGTTTATCTTTCTGACCTTTTTTGTGTACACATGAATGCAAAGTTATTGGACTGGGAGTTTGTGTGTGTTTTTACTTATTTATTTATTTTTGTTTTTGTTTTTTGCTTTACAAAGTGAACTCCCACTATATACAGTTACACAATGTAATATGTCCCAGAGATTTCCTCATGAAAAGTAATAAGGTCTACCTCATTCTTTTTCTTGGCTTCATAATAATATTTTTAATCAGTTCCCTGCTGATTGACATTCACATTAGTTTTATGTTTTGGTCCTATTGTCTTATAAACAATTCAGGAATGAAATCCGTCTTCCTGAACTGTTGAATAGGGCCCAGGCATGTTAATACATCATGAGGCAGTTTCCTAGATGTGACCTTTCTAGGTCTGCAAAATATGCACATGTTATTTATTTAGTATCATCTGCTGCTATGGCTATGGTCTCTGTAACAGATGTGCGTAGTGCTCCACCCACATTCCTCCACCTGCCATGCCATGCAGGCTGTCCTGCTCTGTGTCTGAAGCTTCCCGCAGCCACCAGAGCTTGCTCTGCTTGTGCATGACCCATGAATGAACATCCCAGAGCAGACCTCAATCAGTGACCCACAGGAGTTAATGGAGGCACACCTCAGCTCCTTTGCTCTTGGTGGGTTAACTGTGAGGTGCAAGTTTTACACTGAATCACAGTTTCCCTGCTGTCCATAGTGGTAACTTGATTGACATCACATTTGACTGACGTTCTTCCCTTTCCTGTTTCCTTTCCTCCATCCCTACTCATGTTTCTTAGATTCACCTCCCAGATGAACCCTCACACTCAAACCTTTCCTTGTCTCAGGGCCTGCTTCTGGAGAGCCAAAACTGAGACACTCATTTATTTCTGAAAAAAAAGATTTATTATTTAAATAAAGGTGATCCATGAACCTGGTGATTTTTAAAGCATAAAGAGATGAAAAGTGAAATGGCATAAAGAGATGAAAAGTGAAATGTGAACATCTTTTACTTTCTAATCCCTCATCTCTCTACCCAAAGGTAATACCTACTAACAGTTTCCTTTAATTTCCAGAAAAAGGTATGATTATACAAACATATATACACATATCCTTTTAAATTTACATAAGTGGAATAATTCTAAACACTACACTTGGCGCTTTGTCCCATATAATGCAATAACTTGGAGAGCATTTATGTTTATGCATGCAGATCTCCCACAGTTTAATGGCTGAGCATTATATGGCCACACCATATGTTTCTACTAGTCACCTATTACAGAGGTTTATTGTTTCTAATATTATGCAGTTGCAACCATGCTGTGACAAACATTTTTGTAAAAATATCTCAGCTCATCTTTTTAAATGTAAATAAATTTATAACAGGTCAAGAGATATGTACATTTTCATTTACTTTTCTTTCTTGGGTATTGCTCTTTCTCTCTTCAGATGGGTTGCCCTGATTTACACTTCTACCAACAGTGTATGAATGCTTGTTTTCTCACACCCTCCCCAACCCTGGGGTTAATACTTCCTAATCTTGTAAGTGAAAAAGTGTCTAATTTTATTGTGATTTCTTTCAGCATCTGTTCATATATTTACTGGCATTTATGGGTTTATAGATTACCTGTTCTTATCTTTGACTCCTTTTTCAATTGGGTTTCTTATCTTTCTTTTTATTTCAAAGAGCTTTTATATAGAGTATGGCCACTAACTTGTTAGATATGCTACTTATATTTTCTCCCATTCCATGATTTACATTGAATTTTTAATAATGAAATATTTTCTTATGTAAGAGCTTTAAATTATTAAATCAAGTCTGTTTTTTCATGGTTTCTGTATTCCATGCAATAGTTAAGAAGTCTAGCCTGCCTCAGCTTTATAAAAATATCTATATATTTTTCTCCTAGTTCTTTAATATCCATCTATATATCTCCTACTTTATTTTTGTGAAGGATATTTGTCGTTGGAAGAAAGTTCAGGGACATGGGAGTGAAGCAAAGAAGAATAGGTATGGCTTAAGGGTATTAGTGCTTGGGTGTTGAGACTGGGGATTTATCAGGCATCAGGACCCGCTGAGGGTCCTTCATGGGTAGGGTGGTCCTAGGTCTTTTTCTAGGGCTGTTGCTACAGTGGTATACCAGAGCTAGCTTGTACCGATGCACAATAGCCAATTTATTATGTATGGCCATTATTATAAGCTAAATATTATAACATACTAAGCAAATTTTATATTTAAAAGGTAAAAATATTCAAAATTCATCACTTCCTATTTTAATGTTTTATCTATTACCTATTCCTGAGGTTATTTCGTCGTCGGCAGCCGTCCGTCTCGAGAGACGATGGTGTAGCTTCTTAAGAGTCTATCTGCACCGCCGAGAATGGCTGTGCAGTCCGACTCGGGAGTGACACGGTATCTGTCTCCTCCCGTGTTGAATCGACATCTTGCGATGACGCTGAACCTACAGAGCCTGGGCAGGGTGATATGGAGGGTCTGCTGTTGCCCATGCAGCAGACCCCCCCTCTCTTCGCAGCTGAAGGGTCCAAGGGAAAGACGGAGTCGATACAGCTTGGGTTCAGGTGCGCCGCAGGAGTTGCCGGTGTTGACTACAACGTCAAACCGCCTTAGGGACTCCGGCTCCGGATTTTCTGTCGGGGTTTACTCCCTTAGCCTTTCCCCTGAAGAGGTATGCCGCAAGGCAGCGGAGGTTTTTTGGAGTCAGAGTTTTCCTTCTCTGTCTGAGGTTATTTACTTCTATGGTATTTACATGGTAGAAATGCTATTTAATGGTGATGTCATGTTGGTAGCTTGAATAGGCCATCGTGGGAGTATTTACACCATGGAAATTGGCAAATGCTACAAGTCACAGTCTTTTCCGCCCCCTTTGGGGATCTAGTTTTTAAGCATTTACTGGCATGCCACTGACTTTGCCCATCTTTAGATGTTTACTTAGAGAAGAGGCTGGCATGATGAAGAGGAAATTCAAGTGTCAATTACACAGTCAGACTTGAGGACATTTTGATCCTTTCCAATCCTAACATTCTGCGATACTCGTAATTGCTCCCTAGGGCTTTATTGCCAAGGGAAATTTAGTTCAGAAAAATCTGCTTTAGGTGATTTCTTCGGTCTTCACACACATTCCTAACCTGGATCTCATTTTGGTGTAATTCAGCCCTTTGATGAGTCGTGCACAAAATTTTCCCTGTAATGTCTCAGATTTAGATTCCAATGTGGTAACTCCGGGTTATAGATAGAATAATTTATTGTCATTCATCTGTTTTCCATTTGATATTAAGTGTACTTCAAACATTTTTTTATTAAAGTATAGTTGACATACAATACTATATTAGTTTCAGATGTACAACATAGTGATTCAACATTTATATGCCTTACAATGTGATCACCACAATAAGTCTAGTAACCATCTGTCACCATACAAAGTTATTACAATATTATTGACTATTTTCCCTATGGTTTACATTACATCCCTGTGACTTATTTATTTTATAACTGAAAATTTGTACCTCTAATTCCTCTTCATCTTTTTCATCCATTCTCTCCCCCTCTCCTCTGGCAACTATCAATTTGTTTTCTATATCTGTGAATTTGTTTCTCTTTTGTTCTATTTATTTATTTTGTTTTTTTTTGTTTTTATATTTCACATAGAAATGAAATCATAAGTATTTTTCTTTCTCTAACTGACATTTCACTTAGCAAAATATCCTCTAGGTCCATCCATGTTGTTGCAAATGGCAAGATTCATTCTTTTTTATGACTTAATAATATATCTCAGCTATTGTAAGTAATGCTGCAATGGACAAAGGGGTACATGTATCTTTTTGAACTAGTGTCTTTATTTTCTTTAGATAAATACTCAGGAGTGGAATTGCTAGGTTGTATGGTAGTTATAGTTTTAATTTTATGAGGAAACTTAATACTGTTTTTGATAGTGCATGCACCGGTTTACAATGCACCTACATACAGTGCACAAGGCTTCCCTTTTTCCCACATCTTTGCCAAGACTTGTTCTTTGTTGTCTTTTAGATAATAGCCATTCTGACAAGTGTGAGCTGATATCACATTGTGGCTTTGATTTGCATTTCCTTGATGATTAGTGATGTTGAGCATTTGTCAGATGTCTGTTAGCCATGTGTATCTTTTCTTTGGAGAAAGGACAATTCAGGTCCTCTGCCCATTTTTTAATCAGATATTGTTTTTTATGTTGAATTGCATGAGTTCATTATGTGTTTTAGATATCAACCCCTTATCAGATATATCATTTGCAAATATCTTCTCCAGTTCAGTAGATTGTCTTTTTATTGTACTGATGGTTTTCTTCTCTGTGCAAAAGCCTTTTAGTTTGATGTAGTCCCATTAGATTATTTTTGCTTTTGTTGCCCTTGCCTGTGGTGACATCCAAAAAAAAAAAAAAAAAAAAAATTACTAAGGTTGATGCTAATGACTGTTATGTTTTCTTCTAGGAATTTTATGGTTTCAGGCTTTACATTTAAATCTTTGATCCATTTTGAGTTTATTTTTGCATATATTGTAAGAAAGGGATCAAGATTCATTTTTTTTTTTTTTTGCAGGTATCTTTCCAGTTTTCTCAACACCATTTATTGAAGACTGTCTTTTCCCCATTGAATTTTCCTGTCTTCTTTGCTGTAGATTACTAGACCATAGAAGCATGTGTTATTTGGGGGGTTTTCTATTTTTTTCAATGATCTATATGTCTGTTTTTGTGTCAGTACTATGTTGTTTTGATTACTAAAGCTTTGTGGTATAGTTTGAAATCAGGGAGCTTTGTTCTCTTTTTTAAAGATTCCTTTGCTTCGTGTGTGTGTGTGTGTGTGTGTGTGTGTGTGTATGATTTCATATAAATTTTAGAATTATTTGTGCTAGTTCTGTGAAAAATACCATTGGTATTTTGATAGAGATTGCATCAAATATGTGTGGTGCTTTGAATAGAATGGGCATTTTAATGATGTTAATTTTTCCAGTCGATAAGTGTGGTATTTCCTTCCATTTATTTTGTGTTCTCTACCGTTTCTTTCATCATTGTCTTATAGTGTTTAGAGTATAGGTCTTCTGTCTCCTTGGTTAAATTTACTTCTAAGTATTTTATTTTTTGATGCAATTGTAAATGGGATTGTTTTCTTAATTTCTATTTTTAATAGTTTATTGTTACTATATAAACATGCCACTAAGTTTTGTATATTAATTTTGTATATTGATACTTTACTGAATTTATTTTTTAGTTTTAATAGTATTTTTTTGTTGTTGTTGAGTCTTTAGGGTCTTCTTTATATAAAATCATATAATCCGTAACTAGTGACAGTTATACTTCTTCCTTTACAATTTGGATACCTTTTATTCTTTTTCTTGTCTTATTGCTGTAGCTAAAACTTCCAATACTATGTTGAATGAAAGTGATGAGAGTGGCACCTTTGTTTTGTTCTTAGAAGAAAATCTTTTAAGCTTTCATTATTAAGTATGATGTTGGCTGTGGGGTTGTCATATATGGCCTTTATTATATGGAGATGTGTTCTCTATAGTCCTACTTTGTTGAGAGGGTTATTTTTTAAATCATAAAAGAATGTTGTATTTTTGTCAAATTCTTTTTCTTCACCTACTGGGATTATCATATGAATTTTATCCTTTGTTTTGTTAATATAATGTATTATTTTGATCAAATATGAATCTTGAACCACCCTTGCATCCTTGGAATGAATCCCACTTGATCATGGTGTATGATCCTTTTAAGGTATTGTTTAATTTGGTTTGCTAATATTTTTGCATCTTTGTAATTTTTATTTTTGTAATGGCTTTTCTGGTTTTGATATCAGGATAATGCTGGCCTCACAGAATGAGTTCTGAAGCATTCCTTCCTCTTCGATTTTTTGGGGTAGTTTGAAAAGAACAAGTATTCATTCTTCTTTAAATGTTTGGTAGAATTCACCCATGAAGCCATCTGGTCTTGCACTTTTAATTCTTGGGAATCTTTTGATTACTGATTCAATTTTATTACTTGTAATTGGTCTGTTCAGATTTTTTGTTTCTTTCTGATTCAGTCTTGGAAGATTGTATATTTCTAGAAATTTACCCATTTCTTCTAGGTTTTTTAATTTGTTGGTGTATAGCTGTTCAGTGTTCACATATGACCCTTTGTATTTTTTGATGTTGATTGTAACTTCTCCTCTTTCATTTCATTTATTTGGGCCCCCTCTCTTTGTTTCTTGATGAGTCTGGCTAAGGTTTTTTATTTTTATTTTTTATTTTTAAAATTAATTTTATTTATTTATTTAAAGAACCAGATTTTAGTTTAATGACCCTTTCTATTTCTTTTTTAGTCTCTATTTTATTTATTTCTACTCTGATTTTTAATATTGTGTTTCTTTTACTAACTTTGGGATTTGTTTGTTGTTCTTTTTCTAGTTCCTTTAGGTATAAGATTAGATTGTCTTTTTGAGACTTCTCTTGTTTCTTGGGGTAGGCCTGTAATGCTATCAACTTCCCTCTTAGAACTACTGAACATTTGAATCTTTCTCTAAATGCTATCAAAGTAGTTACATGTATTAACATTTATATTTACTCCCTTCCACATGGAAGCTCATATTTTGTAGAAAAAAAAAAAGAAATTGGGGATAAAAGGGTCAGAAGATGAATTTGGGATCTCACAGCCACTCTTGTAATAACCAAAGCATTATTTACACCAGTTATAAAAACTTTGTCTTCATAAATCAGTGTATCAGAAATTAAGAACATTAACAATATACATAAAATCACAGCAAAAATGTAATATTCAACTAGCTCTTATATGATCTCATGTAGTCAGACCCTTTAAAAGTGTTCGGCACACATTTAGAAATCCTTACTAAATCAATTACAATAATACTTTTATGACAGTTCATTTTGAAACAAACCCACCTTTCATATTAATTTTTTGTGTGTGTGGTGGCTCCTTTCACCAAGAGTTTTAATTTTTTAGTATTATTTTAAAAGATTTATATTATTCTCGTTTGAGAGAGGGGGAAAGGAAGAGAAGGAGAGAAACACTGACACGAGAGAAAAACACCTATTGGCACACACCCTAACTGGGGATGGAGCCCGCAACCTGGGCATGTGCCCTGATTAGGAATCAAACCAGCAACCTTTTGGTTATAGAACGACACTCTGACCAACTGAGCCATGCCAGCCAGGGCAAGTTTTAATGATTTTTTTTTTAAAGTATATTTTATTGATTATGTTGTTACAGTAGTTCCAATTTTTTCCCCTTTACTCCCCTCCACCCAGTATCTCCCTCCCCCAGCATCCCCCCCCAAGTCCGTACCCATGGTTCGTAAAAAATAACTATCCCTCCCTCTCAGACCCTTTGTAATCTTGTAAAGGACAATGGGCGAAGGTCTCAAGCTCCTCTAGCTGCTTCAAGCTGGACATGGTCGTCGTCCTACCTACCCTTGGGTCCAGAAATCCCTAATAATAGTGGGGGTGTGGAGGGGAGGGTGGCCTTCCCACATGGGGAAGGATTGTGCAGACTCCAGGTCAGTTGGCTGTCTCCGGACAACGGCGTGCTTGGTTTAGCAGGTTGGCATCCTTGTTGTGTTCTGGGGGGAACAGATTTGGCAAAAAGGGTTAAAAAGCATCATTCAATCCATAACTACTAGGTGACAAAAGGCAGGGATTAATTTTTCAATGTTCCACATTAGGAGAAAAAAAAAAAAAAAGGGGTGGGGGGCTTCTTTGGAGGAAGGTGTGCTAGGCACATCTCGCCTGTCCAAAACCCTTTTGCCCATTATATTTAGTTTGGGCTGAGGGAAATAGTTTATGTTTCCCCCTTCTCAGACCTCTGGGCCCTTTCTGTCCAAGCCATTAGGATAGAAAAGAGAATTCAGTTTTAAAGTGAAGCCCACAGACCACCCTATTCTTCATCAACCCAGCCATTTAGTTCAGCCAAACCGTTGAGTCTCAGGAGGCAGCGCTGCAGAGAGGATTAAGTGAGCCTTTTGCGTACAGACAATCACTGAGGTAATGCGGTCATAGGCTTATGCCCTTTGAAAACAGAAAACACATGTTAATTTATGTAACATAGTCAACAAACAAGTCTCTAAATCTGTAAGACTGTCTTATTGGGAAGACATCCAGTTGCAAGGCACTTGACATTCTACTTGCCTGCAACTTGAATCTCTTTGGTGATATCACAGATATGGTTTAATTTTCAAGTGAAACCATTTTTTAAGTGAGAAGAAACTTTTAAGACGGTTAGCTGCCCTACTTTACAGTCTGCCACTGATCATTGTGATTTTCCTTGAATAATGATTTTTCTCCCTAAGATTACTCTCCTTGTCTTTAAAGGGGCTACATTAAGTCCATTTTTAATTTATCCTGTTCGTTTGCATAAACATAACAAGAGCAGCAAATGATCACTTATGATCTTTAGTTCTGTTTTGCTGGAACTTACCCAAGGAACATTTAGGGTGGCCCTCAGTCTGCTCTTCAGGGCACAGAAGCTGGGCCACATACCTGGCATTCATCCTTGCCTGTACACACCTGTCCTTTCCAAGTCTTTCTGGTTTTCCATTGTGCCTTAAGGTCCCTTCTAGCCATCTTTCAGGAAAACAACCTTCATTCTTTCCCTGGAGAGATTGCTGTGGACCGCACAACCAACCATGGCAGCAGGCCTTTTATTTCGCGGGCTTTTATTACCTTTGAAAGTCATTCCCAGTCATTCCCATGCCCATTTGCTTGAAATACTTTTTTCCATCCCTTTACTTTCAGTCTGTGTAGATCTTTTGTTCTAAGGTGGGTCTCTTGTAGACAGCATATATGTGGGTCATTCTTTCTAATCCATTCAGCTACCCTATGTCTTTTAATTGGAGCATTTAATGCATTTACATTTAAGGTTATTACCGATAAGTACTTATTCACTGTCATTTTTCCCCTTTGTACTTGTGTTCTTCTCTGTCTCTCTCTGTTTCTTTATCTTCTTAGAGCAGACCCTTTAGCATCTCTTGCATTGCTGGTTTGGTGGAGATGTATTCTTTTAGCCTTCTTTTGTCTTGGAAGCTCCTTATTTCACCCTCCATTTTGAATGAGAGTTTTGCTGGGTATAGTATTCTAGGTTGTAGACCTTTGTTTTTCATTGCTTGGAATATTTTTTGCCATTCCCTTCTGGCTTGTAGTGTTTCTGCTGAGAAATCTGATGATAGCCTTATTGGAGTACCCTTGTATGTTATTAGTTGTTTTTCTCTTGCTGCTTTTAGGATTCTCTCTTTGTCTTTGAATGTTGCCATTTTAATTATGATGTGTCTTGAGGTGGGCCTGTTGGGGTTCATCTTCATTGGGACCCTCTGTGCTTCCTGGACTTGCGTGACTCTTTCTCTCGTCATGTTAGGGAAGTTTTCTGTCATTAGTTTTTCAAAGAGGTTTTCTATCCCTTGCTCTTCTTCTTCTCCTTCTGGAATTCCTATGATACGGATATTATTACGTTTCATGTTGTCCTGCAGCTGTCTTAGAACCTCTTCAGTCTTGTTCAGTCTTTTTTCATTTTGTTGCATTGTCTGGGAGTTTTTGTGTAGGTTGTCCTCCAGCTCGCTGATCCGATCTTCTGCTTCCTCTAGCCTGCTTTTAATTCCTTCTACTGTGTTCTTCAATTCAGAGATCGTATTCTTCATTTCCTCCTGGCTCTTATTGATAGCTTCTATGTCCTTTTTCATGCTCACGTAATTTTCTGTGAGTTCCTTGTAGTTTTTCTGGAGTTCTTTGAAGTTTCTGCTGAGCTCATTCAGCTTCTCCATAATCCATGTTTTGAATTCCATATCTGATAGTTCGCTCCCCTCTATTTCATTTAGCACTCTTTCTGGGGATTCTACCTTTCCTTTTGATGGGAGGTTGTTTCTCTGTCTCCCCATTTTTTTGACTCCTATTGTTTGTTGGTGCTTCCTAGAATGATCTGCACTTCCTGGATCTGCCTCTGGTGGCGTCAGATCATGTACCAGTCTGGCCCTAGGCAGCCTGTTGGAGACTTCCAGGGATCTACTGCTGTTGTCTGTCTTCTTTGATTGTTAATCTGCTCAATCTGTGATTAGCTGTCAGGCTTAAGGACTGTGGGTGTGGCAGCTTAATTCCCGTCGGCAGGGCTTTTGCTTCCCCTCAGGCTGACGCCACTTGGAGGGGAATGGTCTACCCGCAGTACTGGGGATGAGTCAGCACTGGGACCCAGTCGGCTGCTCCTCCAGTTCTTCCCTCAAAGCCACCGTGCCAAACTCTCCCCAAGTGTCTCCAGTCCTCTCTGCCTTCCCTCTGCTTGAGCCCAGGGTAAGTGGTGGCCAAAATATTTTCGTATGTGATCCACTTAAGAGCTCTTTTTCTCCTGCTGTTTCTCTCCGGCTAGCAAGAAACCCTGTGGCTTTTCGCTTTTCACAGCTGATACTGTTTTACTTTCCACTCTGTTGCTGTAGGCTGGGAAGCCCAGCTGGGGGTTTAGACCCTGCCCTTCTCAGGGGGAATCCCCGGCTGCTGAGCTGTTTCTCAGTCCCTTCAGCTGCCACCCATGTGAGCCCAGCCAGCCCTTCCGCGTCTCCGCACTCCCTACCGGTCACGTTGTGATGTAGCGGCCTTTTCTGTCTCTCCGTGGTTATAAGACTTCTTTCCAGCTAGTGTTCGTTGGTTGTTCCAGATGATTTCTCCAAAATTAAGTTGTAAACCCAGACTGGTCCTGGGAGGAGGTTAGTGTAGCTTCCATTTACTCCTCCGCCATCTTGGATCTCCTTTAATGATTTTTTAATAAATATATTTCAGAAGTCATTTTGCTCATGCTTCACAGATGGTGAGGCTGTTCTATTCACTGTCCCCCAAATATCTCAAGCTAATTTCTAATTTCTTTACTCTCCCTCTTCCTACTTGCAGTTTTATCTCTCCTCCTTTCCATGCAATCATCTTAATTCTTCAAGATTCTATGTAGTGTTTCCACAATTATTTCCAAGTTCACTGATGTATTGCTGTTCATGAGTCATAACTACCATTTTCTATGTCACTCATTTGGCACCTAATACCTTCCCTTGTGACTTACATAGTTAGTCCATTTTTACTATGCATAATTTTATATCAGCATTTAGACAGGGTTTTTACTCTGAGATATATGGACCCCTTAGGACTTTAGGGAAACTGTGATGTCATGAAATTATAAGTAAAATTTTGTGTGTATATGTCTATGTGCCTTTTTAGGGACCAAAATCTTTATCTTTCAACAAATTCTCAAAGAGATGTTTGAGCCAAGAGTTTAGTCTCTTGTAGGAAAGAAGCTATATGCTATACTCCATTGGATCTTCTACAGTATCTTTAATAACTCAGCTACCCTGAGCACAGGATATATCTAGTGTTTCCATTTATTTGTGATCAATTAATCCTTGATTTTCTAAACTATGACATAGAAGCAATATGACTTGTCTATTTCCATCTCACAGTTGAGCATACATGAAAAAATAGAGCTTCAAAAGTTTTGAGCAGTTTAAAATAATACCTGTAGTTAAGATAGCTCACCTTGAGATATGTAATAAGGGAATTCTGCATTTCTGGAATTCTCTGCCATTTGATTATCTTTTATGAATATTCTTGAGAAGCAGAACTTAGAAAATGTCTTCTTTTTTGATTATAGCTTTAGCTGCAAATATTTCTGATACCATCTCTCCACCAACAATTCGCCAATGAGAATTTCTTTATCCCCTGGCCATTACTCTTAACTTCTTGATGATGTTTGTGTCCTGATTAACTATCATTTTCTCCAGTACTGTTCCTACTTAATTCTCAGTGATTTCACTCTTTCCAATATCCTAGCCTCTCATTCCCTGGCCCTTTTCTTATGATCTTGACCTCTACTTCAGCCACCTGCTCCCATGGTGATATCTAGACCTTGTCTTTACCAATAACTATACTCCTTCTGTGTAAGTAGAATAATGACTGCCCCCCCCAAGATGTCTTCACTAAAATCTCTAGAATCTGTGAATGTGTGGCATTATATGGCAAAGGGGAAATTAAGATTGTTAATAGCTGACCTTAAATAGAGAGATTATCTTGGGTTATCTGGGTGGGCCCAATAAAATCACAAAAAGTGTCCTTAAATGTGAAAGAGGGAAACAGAAGAGGAAGTCAGGATGATGCTGCATGAGAACTCGACCTGCTATTGTTGGCTTTGAAGATGAGCTGACCTCTAGGAGATATAAAATAATTTAGCATGTTGTTTTAAGTCAATACATTCTAATAACTTGTTACAGCAACAATAGGAAACATATACATTCTTTCCATTAGTAAATGAGGTCAGATTGCTCTGAAGCAACCATTCTTCTCTCTTTACAGTTTACTTACTCCCCCTAGTATCCCAATTCCAACAATTGTTTGATTCCACTAAGACCTACACTCAGTTGATCCTATATAACCTTTCTACCTCACTCAAATGCGATTGTCCCCTCATCCTCACTCAGCTCAGACCCCATGACCTAGACTTATAATCACTCACTTGTAACTCTCAGCTGTGCACTCTCAACTCCTATGACTTTTATCCTTTTGCCCTGCTTCCCTGAGAAAAATCCTAACTTTAGTTGAATCACCTTCCACCTATTTTATGTTTGAACCTGTTAGCTAAAAATGGTTGGAAAACACAGAAGCAACCTCTTGGACTTAAACTTTATGACACTAATATCAAGTAGGAGCTTAGTGTGTTCTGCTAGGACCCTGTTGTCTCTTTACCTTCTTGACCTCCTAGGAGACTATTCACAACTTCTCTCTGGAAATCTCCAAATTCTATTTCTCCATTTCACCTTCTGCTGATTCTATGTGTATGTGACCTTACATCCTATAAAATAGACTTTCAGAAGAGGGCTTCTTCAAATTTCTACCACCCCATCTACTCACCCAGATATAACTGTGAGCCGTCCATGAGGGTTCCTGTCTTAGCTTTACCCCTCCTGGGATACAGAAGATCCATTCCCTCACCTCTCCCTAGCTTCGGCCTTCTTTGTTTCCACAAAATCACTTTTCTGCTCTCTACTGGATCACTGTCCTTAGCATACAAATATCCCGCTATCATTCCCATCTTAGAAACACATCCTCTTGGCTCCGTATTCCCCTCTTGTTACTGCCTCATTCCTTTGCCACTTTGAAAGAATGCGCTCCTCTTCTGCTGAACTCACATTGGTCAGATGTTCATCCTCACCTGCTCCCACACCCCCGAAACTGCTCTTCACAGTTTTTGGTTCTAATCTTACTTGGTCTATCAGCAACATTTCATATCATCTCCTGCCTGCATTATTGCGAAACATTTCTAAATGGCCTTCTGGCTCCTGTTTTTGCTGCCCTTGAGTTTATTTTCTACTCAGAAGTCAGTGTTTTGTTTTTAGTAGATCCATTCATGTCACTCCTCAGCTATGAACCCTCTGATGCTTCTCAGCTCATTCAGGGTAAAAGCTGAATTCTTGCAATGGCCCGTGGTGTGCTGTGTGTTCTGGTCCCATTACCTCCTTGCCTTCATTGCTGACACTGTCATTCCTGTGCACACTCTGCCCCAGCTTCAGGGCCTCCTCACACTGCTCCCATTCATATGACCACATCTGTTCCTACCTCAGAGACTCTATCCTGTAACTTCTGCCTAGAACTGTCTTCTCCCAGAGGTCAGCGTGACTCCTTCCTTCCTTAATTCAGGTCTCTGCTCACATGCCACTTTATCACAGTGGCTTTCTCTGACACCACCCAACATGAAAGAATAACAACCCCTCCTTCTACCCCTTTTTCTTTATCCTATCATATATTTTTCCATGGTAGTTATAACAAGATTGTATAAGGGGGGACCACCAAAATCCTGGAATTTATTTATAAAAAATTCGTGTTTAATTCTTACATGTTTAAACTTCCATCACTTTCAAAGTACTCTCCATCTAATGCAAAACAGTTTTTGAACTCATTGACTTGGATGTCTTTTGGTGCTTCTGCCATTTTTGTTTCTCCTCTTCCACATCAGCAAAAACATTTCCTTTTGAGGCCTTTTTATCCAGTCAAACAAAAAAAAGTAGTTTGGGTGAATGGGGGGTTGCGGCACAGGGATCATGCCATTTTTGGTCAAAACCTGATGAACATTCAGTGTGGTGTGGGCAGGTCCACTCACAAATTACCCATCATGAAATGGGCAGATACACTGAAAGAGTCTTCAAAAAAAATTCACTGAAGCCATATGCAGTCTCTCACAACAATGCCAGCTGGTACACAGATGGGTTCCTAGAACATTCACCTAGTGGGAGGAGCCTGTACTACAAGGGACCTGCTCTCCAGAAAATAATTCCTTTTTTTTGGGTGGGGGGGTCCTTCGTCATATATGTGTAACATCAAATTATATATAATATAATATACACTATTATATAATGTATTAATGCAATATATGATAATTTGTATTTATGTAGTATACCTTACATATATGTATGTGTATATACATATTTTTCACCCCTTAAAATATAAATGCCATCAGGGCAAGGACTTTGTGTTGATCTATGCTATACCTCCAGCACCTAGAAAAGTGCCTATGTATACTTGAATAAGTTTGTTGAATGAATGAAAGAATAAATTTAAGAAAAATTGAGCACACATTTAAATTTTTTATGGCTTGACTGTGGATCTTTGTTTTTGCTATTTTAGCAGCATAGTGAGCAAGGTGAGTTTTGCTAGCTTCGCATATCTCAGCTTTAGCTCTTTAACAAGTTAGATCCTGAGAATATACTTAACTGATGTCTCTTCAACCTTAAGATATATCTCCTCTAGAGAAGTCCTGGATTTCTATGATGTCACCAGTAGCTAGATTTCTTTGTTGTCTTTTGCCAATTTTCCCTTAAATGCATCCTTTTCAGGGGATGAGAGTGAGACATAGAAGTTAATTATTGATGTTGTCAGTGGATGTTTTCTTTGCTTTCTATGAAAATCCTTGTCCTTTTCCAGGAGAAACTGACCAAGGTAAAGAAGTTGCGTTTCCCACTGTGGGAGGAAACAGCTCAGTTCTAAAATACCATTCAATAATTGCATTTACCTAATCAGTGTGCAATGACTGTACTGACCCAATGCCATTCTATTTGCTAATCTATATATGGAAATATATACTCCTAGAGAAACTGAGTCAGGTAAAATTTTCTCTCTCTTGTTTTCCCACCTTTTCTTTCAGCTTCAACAACCCAAGAGTTTATGAGGCAGATGTAGCTGGACTATTATAATGTCCTTCAGTTTTCATTATGCCTCATTTCCATCTTCTCACAAGGAAATGCTCCTGATTAATAATAAATCAGGGCCACAAGCAGAAAGAATTCTTTTCTCTTTAGTTTGAAGAGAAAGACAAGTTTCTGTGAAAACTTGAGTCTTTAAAATGGAATTTTGAGCAGCCCAAACACTGCACTCACTACTTCTATCAATCACTCCAAATGAAAGAGTAGATACAGCACATGTAGTAAAAGGAAATGGACATTAAAGTTTGCTAGGGTTTCAGACAATGAGTTTATGACCAACTTGAGGACCTTCAACGATGCACATGTTATACTCGCAGTTTCCGTAACTCTGAAGTGCTTGAATGATGCTCCACGATGGTTGACCAGCAGTGATGGGTATTAAGAATTCCATTTATTGAATATTAATAGCACCATGATTATATAACTGTCTTAAACTCTTGCTTATTTCATAATCTATTTCTGGACCTGCAGATCTGGAGTAGTATCAGGTCTGCAATCCTGTCAGCATTGACTTGGACAGTGGGAGCATGAGTCCTGGTTTCATTTTTTAGCTGTATG
This sequence comes from Furipterus horrens, assembly GCF_987537825.1. Taxonomy (NCBI): domain Eukaryota; kingdom Metazoa; phylum Chordata; class Mammalia; order Chiroptera; family Furipteridae; genus Furipterus; species Furipterus horrens. The sequence continues at coordinate 153,761,826 of NW_028327172.1, read as the reverse complement.
ACCTTGGAGAACTTGTTTAACCTGAGTCTGTACAATGGGAATAATAACTCCCAGGGCAAAAGATTCTGTGAAGACTAAGTAAGACAATTCTGTGAAGAACAAGTGAAATGATACTTTGAAAGCATTTTACATGGGCCATTCAACAATGTAGGTTTCTCTTCCCTCCTCCCAGCAAAGGAAAATAGCTCTCAGTCATTACTGAGGAAGGGAAGGGAGGTTTCCTAGGAAAATGGTTTTGAGTCTGATGAAACAGGGTTCCTGGATTCTGAGCGTGGATCTGTCTGTGGTGTATGTGGGAAAATCCTCATGTCCCCCATGAAACACACGAGTCCCTACTCAGGGTCAAATCCTTGGGCCTTACTGGTCCATAATCTGACAGGACTTCCTTTTGCTGGAGCTCACTGGCTGAAGAGGGAAAGGTTTGAACTGTGACCAAAGAAACTATCATTTGTAAACACGATCCTTTAAAATCAAGTCACAACAGAAAATGAGATGTTAGAGAAGGACGTGCTTTGGCAGGTTCAGGTGACGTTTTCTCTTGGCATCAGGTGACTCTCTGTCTCGGCAGGAAGTCATTACCAAAGCTGGAGGCTGCCTGTCATCCTGTCACACAGCACAAGATGTGCTAGTAACGGACGCCCACGAGGATGCACTGCCAGCAGCGCAGGCTGCCAGTAGCACCGGCGGCTGTCTACACTGTCCTCTCGCCCAGGTCCCAAGGCAGAACGCTCTCTGTGGCTCTGAGGCTGGATCAAGCAGATGCTTTCTCAAGTCCCTGCCAGAGTAAACCCTTTGCCTTAAAAAAAAATAGTCAATCCAAACAATACTTTGTTTCTGAACAGGGTATCTATGGAATTGGATCTACCTTCACCCTCTGACCCAGAGGGTGAAAGGAAGCCCATTACTTGCCAGGATCGTAGGTGGCTGGACAGGGAACTAGGAGCCCCAGCCTAGACTATGGCTTGCAGCACACTGGTGCACATCACTTAGACCCTGTGCCTCGGACTGTCCCTTGTGAAATGTGGAGAAATGATAACTGTTCATAGTTCACGGTTCATTGAACTACTGTACCTCCTAAGAGTTAACTTTTTTCAATTTCCACCAATGCCAGTGTTTACTTTTTTAAATTAATTTTTAATTATGGTTGATATACAGTATTATATTAGTTTAAGGTTTACAATGTAATGATTAAACATTTATATACTATAGGAAGTTATCATCACCACGACAAGTTCAGTACCCATCTGACACCATACACAGTTATTACAACAGCATTGACTACATTCCCTGCGCTGTGCTTTCTACATCGCTGTGACTATTTTGTAACTAACTGCCAATTTGTACTCCTTAATCCCTTTACCATTTTCGTCCAACTCCCCAAGAACCCTGCTACCTGGCAACCGCCAGTTTGTTCTCTGTATCTATGAGCTTGTTCCTGTTTTGTTTGTTGATTTTGTTTTTTTACATTTCACATATAAGTGAAATCATATGGTATTTGTCTTATTAGTAACAGGACTTCTGGTCCACTAGCTGGACAAGTTTGTAGTCATAACCTAAGAAAAGGTGGTCTCCGTGCACAGTGTGACATAGATGCTTGAGGCTAGAGGGCAAGGTCAGGAGCACCATAGTGGGTTTGGCATCCCCAGGTTAACCATTACTGACTTTGGAACACAGGGCATGGTATTTAACCAAGTCTCAGGTTTTTCATCTATAATTTTGGATGATTATATCACTTAAATCATAAGGTTGTTTAAAGAGTTAATTTGAAGAAAGGTGCTTATAAATCACTTAGCTTTTGTGCCTGGGTGTGTGCTCAATGAATGGTAGCCATTATTATTGTCACCATCATCATCTTTTTCCCCTGGAAACTATTCCCTGCATTAGGTAAGTCCTTGGGTGAGACAACCTATACAGAGACCAGTGAGGAGGAGCACCCATTGCTTTGCTATTAATACGGAAGAGCAAGTAAATGGTTGTTTCCATGGGAGGCCGAGGGAAGGACATGGGGGTAAAATGGGAAGCCCTGAGATTGCAGACAAAAGCCCCACTTTGAATCTCACTCTTCCACTCACTAGCCAGGTGCCTCTAGTGAACTCCCTCCCTCTCTGTGCCTCCCTGCCCTTCCCTATAAAACCAGCATGGTGCTTCCTGAGGACCAGCGAGGACATGCTTGTCTGACTATGAACTGAAGGGCAAACAAGGTTCTGAAATGGGCAATAATGAAGGCTTCGAGGCAGCAGAGGTGGGGAGAGTCCAGCCCAGACAATGTGGCATCAGGGTGGCTGCCTGGAGGGACAGAGCCTCCCCAGTTCCCGAACACGGTCTGGAGAGGGTGCAGGGACCTGTCCGTGCACACTGCCGGCATCACTGTGCCTTTCTCCTTGGGAAGCTTGCTTTATGCCTGGAGAGGCAGGGAGAAGAAGAGGGCTGCTTTCTGAACAGACGTGGATGCAGAACTCGCAGACAGGAGGCAGATTCTTGGGCCAGGCTTCACAGAGAGTCCCTGGAGAGAAAGACAAAAAAATGTTCTTCTCTCTTTCCAGATTAAATAAATGGTTCTAATTGTTGACTCATTCACCGAACTTCCACACAGGACCATAAAGTGTCCCTTTACACCCCTTCTTTGAAAGGCTAGAGGGGGAAAGTAAACTCCATGATAATTGCCCTGAGACAATCACAGTGCTGCCGGAGCAGCTGTTGAAATGCCTCAGCCTCCCACCTCAGGCCTGCCTGGCTGCCCCCCAAGTTAAATTCCTGGGGGACAGGTCCACGAGTTAAGAAAAGTCCACCAGAACAAGTAGTGCCTCCATGTTCTCCAGTTACCAGTAGGTGGAAGGTGGGGCTGCTTCTGATGGATATGGTTTTCACAGACCTCGGAGTTCAAGGGTGTTTTCCACTCAGCAGGCAAGGGCATGTGCCAGCAGCTCCCCAGAACCCCAGTCCTGATTCCTCCTGGTGAAAACATGATCCCCTTTTTCATAAGGTCCTAACTCTTGCACCTTTGGAAGCCGGTGGACACATCGTTTGGCTGACGTGACAATATTGAGCGTCGTGCAGATCCCTCTCCTTTCCTTTGCACTGGAAAGATTTCCAGAGGAAGCCAGTGGTCAAGGGTATTTCCCTTCAGGCATAAAGCTGTCCAAGGCCTCGTGATCTTGTTTGTATCTTCTCAAAACTGTACTGTCAGCCAGGAGACACATGGATTTTGCTTTACATTTTCCCTTGGAAATTATGAGCTTGAATTTGAATACTAAATTAAAAGTGTCATTTACCCTTGTGAATGAATTGGGGTGTAACTTGGGTTTTATTTCTCTGCCCCACGCTCAGTCACCATGGAGAAGAATACTTTGTAAAGGCTTGATGATATTGATGCTGGTTCACAGTCATTAGCAGAAAGGATGGTTTAGTCCCATCAGTCTGCTTTACTAGATGTGCCAGCCCTTTCTGTGTCTTTATAAGGTGTTAATGAGTTTCATAGGAATTCTAAATTGGGCTATGCATTGCATTGGTACAAAGAAAATATTTACTCTTCTCCTTTAGAAAAGAAATCATGAGTTTGGTTCCTACAGCTTACCTTTCTCCTTACTATAAAATGCATGAACTGCAAGTGTGCCAAAGCTTTTATGACTGTCTCCAGTCTCCAGGTGCTTGCCTCCTGGTCACCTGCAGCTCTCAATCCTGTGGCTGTCTCTTGGGCTCTGCTTGGGGCAGGCTGGAGTTGCCAGGAGATGTGATGCCCTGTGTCCCAGCAGCTCCCAGCAAATGAGATGTGGGAGTCAAGGACGAGCCTCAGAGTCTTGTTCCACACAATTTCCTACAGGCCCGGGAAGGGTTAGCCGTGTCCACAGAATTATTCTGCTCACTTGTGCACAAGGACCTGTGTCAGCTTCCTTCCCTTCTCTGTCTCATTTCCTCCTGGGATTACTCCCACGAACATGACGGAAGCCTCAAATCCTCATCTCAGGTCTGCTCCTGAGGGATGCAGACTAAGACAGCAAGCCCAACTGAAGACAGACAGGATAGGCTAAGTGGGGTGAAAATATGAAGGACCCTGAGTGCCAGAAATCCCTCCATGGCCTGGCCAGACCCCCACCCTGTCACCAGGCCACTGCATTCCCCATGGCCTCCCTCCCCCAGACTCTGAAAGGAGCATCTCAGCACCTTCTTCTTGTACCTGAGGATGTCACTCTCCTTACCTACCCCCTGCCTACTACCTAAAGCAACCCTCTCACCTCCTCTAGAATGCCAGCCACTGGGTGTAATCCCTTCCTGGAACCCAGCTCACCTGCGCAGAAGGTTCTAAGAACTTGACATTTGTTGGGCACTAATACTTGTCTGTGTCTGCTTCACTTCTGCACTGAATTGTCAGGTCTGGAGAGCTGGGGATCATAGCAAATCTTTTTACATTTAGTTTAGTATTTCATCCCGTGCAATGCCTAGTACAGTACTGGGGATATCTAGTAGGTATGTAATCAGTATATATATTCACTCAACATTACAGCAAGTGTCCACTGTGTTCTAGGTTCTGGGGACCTATTTCTCTCAGCTTAAATGCTAGTGTGACATGCAGGACGCGTCGCATGTCACCTGGCAGGATAAGGTCCCCAACACCGAGGTGCTGAAGCGAGCCAATATGAGCAGTTTGCATGCAGTTCTTAGCGAGAGACGCCTCAGGTGGCTCGGCCATGTCAAAAGAATGGATGCAGGCCGTATCCCCAAAGACCTCCTCTACGGCGAGCTAGCAGAAGGCAAGAGGATGACAGGGCGCCCAAAACTGCGGTTCAAAGACATCTGCAAAAAGGACATGACACAATGCTCCATCAATCTCAACACATGGGAAGTTCAAGCAGACGACCGCCTAGCCTGGAGGCTCGCGGTCAGGCAAGGTACGTCACGCGCGGAGGCTGCGCGCAACGAGGAGGCGGTCCAGAAAAGATCGAGGCGGAAGCAGCGTCAGCAGCAGCAACAACAGCCATCTGCCTTCACCTGTAACAAGTGCGGCAGGGATTGTCACTCCCGAGTCGGACTGCACAGCCATTCTCGGCGGTGCAGATAGACTCTCGGGAAGCTACGCCATCGTCTCTCGAGACGGACGGCTGCCGACGACGACGACGACGAAATGCTAGTGTGGGAGACAGACAATTAGAAAAAGTAAATAATTAATACATATACATTAGAAAGTGTTAGCAGATACAGAGGAAATAAAGCAAGGATTTATTTTCCTACAGGATTGCCAGGGTGGAGGAGCAGGAAAGTTATAGTTTTCAATAGTTTCCAGGAAATTAGATCTGAGCAAAGACTTAAAGATGAGGGAGCAGGTTTCACAGGTACCTGGAGGAAGACTGTTGCAGGTAGAAAAAAACAGGAAGTGCTGAGACCTTGCGATAGGAGCCTGCCTGGTGCATTCAAGAAACAGCAAACAGGTCAATTAGAGTAAGCAAGGACAATAGTATGGGAAGGTTGGAGACAAGGCGACGGCACCCTGAGGGTCTGTGACCATTGCAAGGACCTGGGCTTTTGTTCTGAGTGAGATGTGGGTATGAGAAGGTGTATCTCAGAGAAGTGACATCAACTGACTCACATTTTTAACAGGATTCTTTTGGCTGCTGTGCTGACAGTAGACTCTGGGTAGTCAAGGGAGAAGCAGGGACATACTTGAGGAGGAGGTTTGCAATCTCTCTGATTTGGCTGGGTATGTTTTGAAGAGAAAGCATATCGGATCTCCTGTTGGGTTGGACATAGGGTGTTTTAACTTTAATGCCTTGATTAAAGTGGCGTCCGTCAGGTACTTCCACTGCAGATGTATTGCTTTTCCCTTTTGTAATTAGTTAGTAATTTGTGGGAAATGTTTTTAGATTATGTAAATATCCTCTGCCTCAAAACTTTTACCTGCTACTTAAATTGTTTATTGATGATTCCCTTCTTGGATCAATTATTTCTATGTCAAATGGGGACTTTTCCAAACCCATCATTCATTTTACATTTAGGAATTGACACTCTCTTGTAAAAAGGACTTTCCCTTCTCCCTTAATTATTTACTTGTATGAGGCTGGACTCACACATGTTTATTTTACTCACTAAGTTATAATCTGTTAATATGATTGTATATTTTGATGCTCAGATGTCCAGATTTGGCCAGTGGTAACCACTGAAGGTTGGCCCCTGTGTTTTTTTGACATATGTTCATCACTCTTTGAGCACTCCTTGCTTTTTTTGCACAATAAGATGTTCCAAGCTCATGGCGTACTTTCCCTGCCTAGTCCGAGAATCAACTATTGCTCCAAGGAGCTCTGGTTCCTTTTAGTGGAGAATGGCACTTAGAGACCAAGATCTGGACATACAGTTTATTTTTAAATTATGATTTTCTGTTTTTCCTTGCTACCACTAAAATAAGAATTCTTATATCTTCTATTTAACAGTTAAACTTTACCTAAATACAAGAGAACAGAAAGAAACATGAAATGTTAGAAGTTGTTCATCTTAAGATGATCTTCACATTTAGATACAAAGTGATGACATTCATAAAATCCTAAATTAAGTGTTTCCACACCTGGGCTTAACAGGACGTTGCACAGTTAACATTCTGTACTTATCCCAGAAATGTTCACTATCCAGGCCCAATAGAAGAGGTTTATACATTTTCCATGAAAAAAGTTCTAAATGTTCTTGGCTTTATTTTCTCCATGATAATGTTACCTTAACAAACCTTTTATATTTCAAAAGGCTGTGAAAAAATGATACTAATTGAGAAAAAGGAGCCCAAGTATGGCTGCCTGTGCTCAGTGATATCCTTCTTCATTCACTTGGTTTCCTTTGAACCTTCATCTTTCTCTTTCTAGCTACCAAGACATGGCACAACAATTATGCAAATAGCATGATTCAGTTCATGAGTTACTTTCACATATGCTATCTCACTGACCTCATGATAACCTGTTAACTGGGCAAGATCAGCCTTCTTGTACCCACTTAACAGGTGAGGAAAGTAACAGAGAGACTAAATGACATTCCTTGACACATAAATGACAATGATGAACCCAAATGTTATGTCAGTGTTTAACTAGATATTGATAAAGAAAGGAGAGCAAAGGGAACTAGACATTGAGCTTAATTAATAAACTGGGAAGGAAGCAGGAGCCTGCTTGCTCTCCAGGAAACAACAGCTTCACACTCCAGAGGACCATGGCATTGTGCTTGCCAAAGGGATTAACACGTCTCCTTCTCCTCCTCTGGTACCAGATTGTTGGGGGGCACAGGGAAAGTGCTGGACAAAAGAGGCCTGTCAGTCTAACCTGGGGAAAGAAGGGATTGGTTGGGAGTAAAACCATCCAAAACCCGTGTAGGCCTGGGAAGTTGATTGTTTCTTTTGAAAGGGCACCTGGTCTGTCCCAAGCCCGAGCTAACATAATCACATAGGAACGAAATGTCATCTCTCTCTCTCTCATGCTTGTGACCAGCACTCGTACAGTGCACTTGCCTGTTCTCTCCATGACCACGCAGCCCTAGCAGCCATGTGGCCTGTGTCCATGCAACTCCACACACAGGCTCCAGGACTAAGCCTGAAATGGACTGCAGCTGGAAACTCACCCTAAACCAGCTAGATGCTGGACTGAACTGGGCTTTGATATGACACAGAATCTCTGGACATTGCCTCTATTTCTGGCTGTAATTTTCCATTTTCAGAATGGAGGGACATGGGACATTGGAAACCCAGCAGCACCTTCTATTTCCACCTGGGGTACCCAGGTCTTCGTGGGAGCATTGGTGGTGGGAATGGGGTGCAGGGGGACATGACTCCCCAGCCCTGGTGCTTCTGCAGAATGGAGAGGTGACACAAATGCAGGATATTTGAGCTTGACCAGAGCATCACAGTGAGTCTTGCTATCTCTCCCAAACCCCTTCTTTCCTCTTCTCATTGATTGCCTTTAGAGCTTCAAAAGCCTTGTTTTGCCTTTAGCATTTTTGAGGGTCTCCATTCAGTCTGAAGATTTACCCTTCTCTGATTTTTGTAGGTTTATGGCACTATTTTTTATTATACTTATTCTTGGTCAAGTTCCCCACTCCCATCATTGAGCATGAGCCTGGAAAACATGGACTTGTGATGAGCGACCTCCGTAGTCATAGCTCTTCTTTAGATGGCCGCCCTCTTCTTTCCTCTGTGGTTCATTTGCTATTGTATTGGAAATATTTGGTTTCTACTTCCCCTTTGAGAGCTTCTCGTCATAGGGCCTGGTGTCTTTGTCTTAAATCTTCAGACTTTCTTCTAAATCTTGGGTCCACTGGAAGCTAGGAGTTGTGAGGTGCAGTCCACAGGCCAAGTCTGGCCCAAGCTTAAAGACAGGATGGACTTGGCTGGTACTTCATAATTTTGCATTTCAGCTCCTATTTGCTCCCATGTCTTCCTATCATCTTATATATATCTGACTGCTTCCTGTGTTCTCTTTCTTATAAAGTATATTTTATTGATTATGTTGTTAGAGTAGTTTCAACTTTTTTCCCCTTTGCTCCCCTCTGCCCAGTACGCCTCCCTCCAGCAATCCCACCCTCCTTAGTTCATGTTCATGGGTCATGCATATAAGTTCTTTGGCTTCACCCTTTCCTATATTATTCTTAACTTCCCCCTGTCTATTTTGTACCAACCGATTATGCTTCTTAGTCTCTGCACCATTCCCAATTTCACCCCTTCCCCCCTCCCTGCTTATAACCCTCCAAATGATCCCCATACCTATGATTCTGTTCCTATTCTGGTTTGCTTAGTTGGATTTTGTTTGTATTTTTCAGATTCAGTTGTTGATAGTTCTGAGTTCGTTATCATTTTAGTGTTCATACTTCTGATATTCTTTTTAAGTAAGCCCCTTTGACATTTCATATAATAATAGCTTGGTAATGTTGAACTCCTTTAGCTTTACCTTGTCTGGGAAGCACTTCATCTGCCCTTCCATTCCAAATAATAGCTTTGCTGGATAGAATAATCCTGGTTGCAGGTTGCCTTTCATCACATTGAATACTGCTTGCCAGTCCCTTCCTGCCTGCAAAGTGTCCTATAAGAAATCAGCTGATAGTCCTATAGGCACCTCCCTGTAGGCAATTCTCTGCCTCTCTCTTGCTGCCCCCAGGACTCTGTCTTTATCTTTCACCTTTGGAATCTTAATCAAGATGAGTCCTGGTGTGGTCCCCTCTTGGCCCAGCTCACCCAGGAACCTCCATGCTTCCTGGACTTGTATGTCCATCTCCTTCACAAAATTTGGGAAGTTTTCCTCATTTTTTTCAATTCTTGCTTCCTCATTCTGCACTGGTTGACTGTTTTTTTCTTTCTTATGTTCCAAATTATTGATTTGAGCCCTGGTTTCCTTCCCTTCACCATTGGTTTTGTGTGGATTTTCCTTCGTGTCACTTAGCATATCCTTCAGTTCTTCTCTTATGCATTTGCCATACTCAAGCATATCTGTCAAGCCTGTGAGCATCTTTATCACCAATGTTTTGAATTCTGAATCTGTTAGGTTGTCTATCTCCTCATCTGTTAGGTTGGCTATCTCCTCGTCGCTTAGTTCTCCCAGTGAAACCTTGATCCGTTTCCCCTTTTGGGCCATACTTTTCTTGTCTCCTCATTCTGACAGGCTCCTGTGTTTGTTTGCTTCCATATCCCAGGTAGAGCTGTCACTGCTGTTACATTGTAAGCGGTGGAGCTTTAGGGAGTTGTCAGTACAGGGTGAACTGTTTCACCACGTTGTGGCACTGTATGTGGGGGAGGGGTCTGAGACGGGACAATGCTGCCTGCCCAGCACGTGCCCTCCTTCCAGGCACCTCTCCCACTTCCACACCAGACTGGCGCCCCTCTAGCTGCTGCTGTGCCCGTCATTCCTAGAGTGAGTGGATCTGCGAATGTTCTAGGATAATGGAGACCCTTTAAACAAGCAGACTCTGCTGAGAAACCAGTAGTTTCTGCCTCCACCCCAAACCCCAGTGGTTTGCACAGTCAGAAACAATGAGGCTTGATTTTCCCTGGTGCTGCAACCATGAGCTGCGAGATCTGGTGAGGAGCTGGGAATGCTCCCCAGGTGTCCCTCCTCACTTTTTAAAACATGGAACTACGCTTTTTGGATGGCCTGCCGCCGCTGCTGCTGCTGCCACCACCACACCACATCCTCTCCATCCCAGTTCTGCCCCTCCTACCTGTCTGGATGAGTATTTCTTCTTTATATTTTTGTTTGCTGGACTTCCATGCAGTTTGATTTTCTGGAACTTCTGATTGTTTCTAGTTTTGAGGTAGTTGTATTCCTTCTTAATTGTGGAGCGAGATTCAGCGTGTCTGTCTATGCCTCCCTCTTGGCCAGAAGTCCTGTGTTTTCTTTATGCCTGACTTCTGCAAATATTTGAGTTTGTGAGACCTACCTAGGCTGTGACTGCTGTCCTTTCCTCTGCAATGATTTGCCTGATTTCTTGACCCTACTGCTGGCCAATTCCAGCAGCTAAAATCCCTCAACCCTGGTGGGGAGAAGCTCAGACAGCAGGACCCCATAGCACAAGCTCTCCCCGAGTTAAGCCTGACTCCTCCCTGTACTGGAAATGAACTACGTTCGTTCTCACTCATACACCTGCTTCCCCTGGGCCCCTTTCTAGGAATGTACTTACTTCCTGAGCATCCTGCATCACATCAGTTTACCAAGCAATGCCCAATCCCTTGCCTCATTTTGCCTCATGCCTGCATCTCTGATCTGGAACCCATCTAAGTGTCCCTGCTCATCAGAACTATGGCTCTATGCTCCCACTTTTCAGTCCCCAGGATCTGGATGGAGCCTAGCTCGCTGAAGGACTCTACTAATAATCTTAGTTTCTCCTGCTAAGATGTTCTCTGAAGCCCTAACTACTCTGCTTCCTCTTCTGTTAGCCTTTTCCTGGGACCCCTCCATAAACCTACCCTCCTCGAATTGTCAGCCCAGGCTCTAACTCCATCCTTTTTCCTGGAATGGCTTGTATACCACATCTTGTTCTTGACCATTATAAAATCTAAGATGGGTGATCACTCTTCTCCAAACCTCCCCATATCTCTGTCTCATTGGGTAATCATTTTGTGGTGGTCAGCATTAATTCTGAGCACTCTCTCACATCCCCACACTGGCCTACTTTCTCAACTGTGCTCACACGCACAAAGCACTACTTCTACAGCAAGCTCCTCAAGTGTCTTCCAATCCCATCAATGAAGACTGCATGATTTGGGGCACTGTTCTGCTACATCTAGAACTCTAGTTCTGTGAAAATGGGTTTGAATAGTTATGCCAAATTTATTTTCAAGAACACTCAATTAACTAAACCATTTCTAGCCACCATTCCTTAACCATTACTTGCTGGCAAATTCCTGTGTTATTATCTTCAGCAAATAGTTGGAGTGTAACTCCCCCCAACCCCCACCCCCTCAAAAAAACAAAACTCAGGCACCTCTTCCTAGATGGAAGGTAGTGCTAACATCTGGAGCAGCCTCAGGTGCAGACAAAACTTAAAAAACATCGATGATGGCACAGGAGATCAAAAGGGAGAGTCCTGTAGAACTGGCTGCTGCAGGCACCAGCGGCACAGACTGGTCAGTTGTAAAAGCACCTTCCTAGAGCCTTGACTTCAACCTCCATTTCAGAGAGGACTAGTGCTCTGTGCCAAAAGCAGTAAAATTGACAGAGTTGAAATGCTACATCCTTTAAAGTAAACAAGTTCTAAGTGTAAGTCCTAGTCTCCTGGCTGCCAGCTGCTATAGGAAATCATATTTGCATTAGAATATGACAATATCTGAAAGAATAATAAAAAGAAGAAGAGAAGTGGGGAATCTTACCATGCCTTTAATCAAGGATATTTCCATTTTCTTCTTCGTGGTTACTGCTTTATGGTAAATCTGCTTAGTGCTAAGTCCTGGGAATGTATGAGAGCAACCGTGACAGTGCCTGAGAAAAATGTCATCAGGGTGATGGCAGCTCCTGGTCAGGGGCTGACAGGGCCATTCTTCAGCTTCTGGGCAGGGCCTACTGCATTTATGGGAGCAGAAGCTCTCCAGTCTCTGTGGCACCACCCGGGGAGGTGGGCACCCTCTGGGAGTCCACAGGAGAAGGGCCCCAGCAATTAGTGCCAAAGAAAATGTGACAGCCCAGTCTTTAACTGCTCCCCTGGGTGAGCTGGTGAGGCCCAGAGTTCTCCTAGTGCCTGGGTGAAAAGAAGTTTATTTGTTTGTTTTTGAAATAAAAAATGAAACCAAACCAAAACAAAAATTTAAAACAACTTGGTCTATGATACCCTCTTCATCATTTAGAGAATGGACAAAGGTAGAGTAGGGGTCAGGGCCCTTTTCTTTCCTCAGAGTCTGCATAGCTGTCCACTGGCATATGGTAAACTGTCCTGCCAGTGATGCCTACACTTGCTCTCCCAGGGGACACATGCTAGAGCTCTACCTTGTAAGTTCTCAGGCTGAGTCCAACTGTGATGAACTGTCAGGAGGCTGTAAAATGGCTCCCCTCAGGGACAGGAGGCAGGAGTAGGGTGTCCCTCCCACCTTAAGATTGCAAACTGCACTGCCTTGACCTCTTCTGCTTCAGTTATTCCCATGTAAAATGAGGATAACAGCTGCCTCTTATGATTGTTAAAAATAAAAGGTGAATGCTCAATAAATGTTTAATATTAGTGGGGGGACTTTTTTTAAATTAAAGATTATACTTAAAAAAATGAAAAAGTATAATCAAAAAGACTATATTTGCCTCTCATAATAAATACAGGTCTTATAAAGAACATATAAAAAATCTTCTACTCTTAAAATAATAATGAAAAGACAAAATAATTATAATTTTGAGCAAAATACATGAACAGGCATTTCACAAAGAAATGTATATAGCAAGTAAGCATATGAAGTTATGCTTTCAAGATTCAGATAAATGCAAATCAAGATCACAAAGGAGATGCTGTTTTTACCCATTCAGCTGGCAAAAATAATTAAGTCTGACAATACCAAATATTGACGAGTATGCAGGTGAAAGGGAGCTCTTACACACTGAACATTAGGACAGAAATTGGTGCAATCACTTTAAGCACAATTTGGCTTTATTTTGTAAAGTTGACTATTTACACATTTTAATAATTCAGCAGTTCTCTCCTTAGGTAAGAACACCCCCAAGCTCTTGCACATATGTGTCCAGAAACGTATAAAATAATGTCTTTATCAGTTCTGTTTAAAATAGTAAAAAATAATTAGGAACAGCACCAATAACTATTGACAAAAGAGTAGATAAATGAACTGTGGAATTTGAAACAATAGAATATCATACAGCAGTGACAATGAATGATGTACACAACATGAATTTTCTTCTACAAAGTTGAATGAAGAACAAGCCTCAGCAGGTTATATATCCTTTTAATAAAGTTCAACACAGATAAAATGAAATAATATATTGTTCAAACACACAGTGTAATTTGATAAAACTACAAACTGAAAAATCAAAAGAAGGATAAACACAAAATTCAGGATAGTGATGATTTTGGAGCAAACGTTAGCAGTGAATTCACCCAGAAGAATAAAAAAGAAAAAAATATTATAAAAGAATACTATTAACATTAATTATGTCTTATGCATTTCCCATTTAAAGAGAATAATTATGGAATATTAATTTTTCATTTTTCCTAATTTGATTGCCTTCTAGATTTATAATCATAGAATAACTGTTTAGAAACAGATTCTTAATAAAAGAGAAAATTTTAATTCTAGAAAGTAACTATCTGGGATGGATTGTTTTATCTTGCTTGGCTTATAAATGCTGTTATTGATCTCTAAATGGGAATTCCAAACCAGTGACTTTTATAAAAATATACTGGGGAAAGAAGTAAGAAATAAGGAGAAGCGAGGGAAAGGAAAGATAATTTACAAAACAAACTTGAGCAATAACTTTAATGGTCTTCATCCATCCCTATAAATCAACACATCATTTTCCCACAGGCCAGATTGTGACAGTAGAATGTGTATTCATTCTGGTCATTTTGGAGATGCTTACAAGTGCTCGGACTGGTGCCATGTTATGCATTTGGACAAATGATTGCGTTATAAAACCCATTCCAAGCTCTCCAGTGTTCCGACAATGGAAACAGTGAAGTATGTTTGGACTGATTTAAAATGGGGAGGCTTAATTCCAACATCATCAAGGCTCTATTCTTCAAACATTCTTCCTAATAAGTCCCAGTCACCTGCCTGCTTAAGTTCTGATGTGAGATAAAAAAGAATCATTTCTTCTAATAGTAACTTGTAGAAAATGCACAGAACTAAGTGCTAATATTGAAACTCTGGGCATAGCGCCTAGAAAAAAATAATCAATCTCTGTAGAGCAGGTTTTGGGTCTTCTGCTTCCAGAGGTGTCGTTGAGAAACACCCTCAATGATCCACCTGACTAAAAATTAAAATATTAGATTAAATGTTGAAAAAACACCCATCATGAATTTAAATGCGTTACTGAACTGGCACTAAATTAAGAAAGGTGCAGAATCCCTAAGGAAGTGAACACAGGCGTCTTGGGAGGCAGGCTGGCGCCCAGCTACACTTACGCCCTGAAGGTGGGAGTCCAAACCCTGGAGATGCTGGTTTCTGCTTTGATAACTCTGTGGAGTTCAGAGGACAGAAGATAAAGTGTAGAGCTGCCCAAGGGGGAATCCAATAAGAGACTTCCAATTGTCTGCAACCTTCTAGGCTACAGCCCTAAGGTAAGGAGAAGTGAGACGGAAAGCCAGACACTAGGAGGAGGAGAAAAGGAAACATCTTCATTTTGATCTGCAGGTAGGGAAAGGTTATCTCCCTCCTCTCCTTGAGAATTTATAACCATAATCAGCAGTCTAAATTGATACTACCTGGGTGGCACAGAAAAACTCAGGCTGAAAATTTAATTTCAAATGGCTCTGGGTGGGTGCCTCTTGAGAAGCAAGGGCAAATCCTCTGCGGAGGAACTCAGCTTCCAATCAGGCCTCAGAGAATTCCTGTACAGATGACTTTCCCAATCAGGCAAAATACACAAAGTACATAAGGAAAAATGGCATCAAGGGTGAAATTCAGCACAAACAACACAAAACAGAAACAAATCCCCAAATACTTCAGATATTGAAAATACTTGGCAAAGAATAACCATATTTAATATGGTTAAAGTGAATATAATAAGTGAAATTGAAAACTTATTGAATTGCCTTTACAGCAGATTAGACACAGCTGATGAGGGAGAAAAGAGAAAATGGAAGATGAACCCAAAGAAATGAATAAAATCTGGAGAGAAGAAATGGGAAATGTGAAAGGTTAAGAGGCAAGGTGAGAAGCTTTAGCATATGTCCAACTTGAGTTCCAGAGGGAGATAACAGAGAATGAGGAAGAGGCACTGCTGAGAGAATTTTTCAGAGTTGTTGAAACATATCAATCCTTAGAGCCAGTGAGCTCAATGAATTTCAAGAAGAAAAAATTTTTGAAAAATCTCAGTAAAATCCAAGGAGGTCCTAAAAGCAGCCAGAAAAAAAAGACAGATCAGTTACAAAAGAAGTACAGTTAGACTGGCTGCTGATTTCTAAATGGTGATAACTGGAAGTTGAGTGGAAGGCCGCCTGACTTTTATCTGTAGGAATAGCTTTTGCCTGTAGTACTTGATTTGTTTCTGTTTCTTTTCTTCTTAATTTTAAATTGATCTTGAGAGAAAGAGAAAAGAAAATAAAGAGAGAGAGAGGGAGAGAGAGAAACATCAGTTTATTGTTCCACTTATTTATGCATTCATTGGTTGTTTCTTGTATGTGCCCCAATCAAGGATGGAACTGCAACCTTGGCATATAGAGATGATACTCTAACCAACTTAGCTACCCAGCCGGGGCTTGTTTCTGTTTCTTTCTCTCAACATTATGTCTGTGAGACTCATCCACATTGTTACAAATAACGATAGTTCTTTTCTCATTGCTGTGGAATATTCCACTTCCTGAATATATTCATATATACATAATGATAGGCATTTGAGTTGTCTTTAGCTTCTTGCTATTATGAATTAAGCTGTCATAATGGGTTTTTTAAGTTTGTTTTTTCATAATATGTCTCTTGCAATGTTGTAAATTTTCTCTATGAAACAGTAGTAAAAATTAAACTGTTGAGAAAACACCAAGTGTGAGTTCATTGTCTTTTGACTTAATCTTTACTTTTTTTCCCATTACCATTTTCCCCCCCTCCTCCCAGCATTGTCTTGTGAGTTCCACATCCAGAAAATTTATTGCATGTTTTGCTGTGGTTTTTATTAAATTTTATTTTTTAATCACAGTTTACATTCAATATTATTTTGTATTTAGGCCTACAGTATAGTGGTTAGATAATCATATACTTTATAAAGTGATGCCTCTGATATTTCAAGTACCCATCTGGCACTGTACATAGCTATGATTTTTAATAATTAATGTTTTTAAACTGTTATTTCTCTTGAAAAAAATTTTTTGGCAAAAGCTAACTGTAAAGTTTTAGTTCAGGTGATTCAGTTCTAGTTAGCTGGATGTATGTAAAAAATATCATATCATATTGACTGGCCTGATAATACCAAGACATATTTTTTAAAAAAGGCTTTTCACCTATGGTAAAGTGAGAATACAGATAACATATCTCAACATAATGAAGACCATATATGATAAATCCACAGCTAACATCATACTCAATGGGTAAAAACTAAAACATTTCCCTTAAGATCAGGAACAAGACAGGAAAGTCCACTTTCACCATTCTTATTCAAAATAGTACTAGAAGTCCTAGCCACAGCAATTAGACAAGAAGAAATAAAAGGCATACAAATTGGAAAGAAAGAAGTAAAATTCTCATTATTTGCAGATGACATGAGACTATAAATAGAGAATTCAAAATATTCCACCAAATAAACTGCTAGACCTGATAAATTAATTCAGTAAAGTAACAGGATACAAAATTAATATTCAGAAATCAGCTGTATTTTTATACACCAATAATGAACTATCAGAAAGGTAAACTAAGAAAGCAAACCCATTTACAATTACATAAAAAATTAACCTAGGAATAAATTTAACCAAGGTTGTAAAAGAACTGTACTTGGAAAATTATAAAATAATGAAGAAAGAAATTAAAGAAGATTCAAATAAATGAAAGCATATACTGTGCTCATGGGTAGGAAGAATTAACATCCTTGACATGTCCATACTACACAAAGCAATCTATAAATTCAGTGCAATTCCTCTCAAGATACCAATGATGTATTTCACAGGACTAGAACAAATAATCCAAAAATTTATATGTAACAACAAAAGACCCTGAATAGCCACAGCAATCTTAACAAAGAAGAACAAATTTGTAGAAATCATGCTAACTGATATCAAACTATACTACAAGGCTAAGTAATCATAACGGCATGGTACTGGCATAAAAACAAACATATCAATAGAACAGAATACAAAACCCAGAAATAAACCCATGTCTATACTGTCAATTAATATTTGAGAAAAAAGGAAAGAACATACAATAAAATAAGGATAGTCTATGCAATAAATAGTGTTGGAAAAATTGGACACATACATGCAAAAAAATTGAAACTAGACCACCTTCTTACAGCATATATAAAAATAAACTGAAAATAAATTAAAGACTTAAATGTTAGACTCAAAACCATAAAACTCCTAGAAAAAAATATAAGCAGTAAAATCTTGGACTTTTCTCTTAGCAATACTTTTTTGATATACCTCCTTGAGCAAGGGATAAAAATTAAACAAATGAAACTAAATCAAACTGAAAGGTTTTTGCACATCAAAGGAAACCATAAACAAACAAAGGCAAACTACTGAATTAAAGGAGATTATCACTAATGACACAACTGTTAAAAGGTTAATATTTAAAATTTATAAAGAACTTATAAAACTCAAGACCCCCCCCCCCAATTTTCAATTTAAAAAATGGGTGAAGGACCTGAAAAGAGGACATACAGATGGCCAGTAGACATATGAAAAGATGCTCAACATCACTAACCAGACAAATGCAAATTAAAACCACAGTGAGATGTCACCTCACACCTGTCAGATGCTGTCATCAACAAATCAACAAACAAGTTCTGGCAAGGATGTGAAGAAAAGGGAATCCCTGTGCCCTATTGGTGAAATTTCAGTATAATGTTTCTTCAAAAAAGTTAAAAATTGAACTGCCTTATGACACAGCAATTCCACTTCTGGATATATATCTGGAGAAATTTAAAACACTAATTTGAAATAATATGTTTGTTGCAGCATTACTTATAATAACGAAGCTATGTAAGTAGCCCAAGTGCCCATCAATAGACAACTGGATAAAAAAGTGGTGGTATTTTATATATAATGGAATATTACTTGACCATTAAAAGAAATGAAATCTTACCATTTGTGACAGCATAGATGGACCTAGCGGGTATTACAGTAAGTGAAATAAGTCAATCAGAGAAAGATAAATACCATATTACTTAACTGTGGAATCTAAAGAGCAAAAACACGAACAAGCAAAACAAAAAACAGACTCATAGACACAAAGAACAGACTGATGGTTGCAAGAGGGGAGGAGGTTGGGGGACTGGGTGGAAAAGGTGAAGGGATTGAGATGTAAAAAATGGTCACAGTGTTGTAAAGTACAACATAGGGAATATAGTCAATAAAATTGTATGGTACCAGTTGGATACTGGAAATACCAGGGGAAACACTTTGTAAAGTATATGATTGTCTAAACATTATGCTGTATACCTGAAGTCAATGCAAAGTAACGTTGACTATAAACTATAATTGAAAAAAATTTTATAAAGCTTTTCAACTTTAGATTGTTCTGAAAGCAAATATGTAAGAATGCAAAATGCATATAAAGCAGGTGGTTAGTACCTGCTAGTTAAGAGAAGAAAAAGAAGTAAAATGATGCTGTGCATCATGGTTCTAAGTTTAAGTATTTTCTAAATATCCACAGTTTTTAAAAACCTCTACCATGTGGTTTTATTGTTAAGTATATTTTATTGATTATGTTGTTAGAGTAGTTCCAATATTTTTCCCCTTTGCTCTCCTCTGCCCAGTAACCCCCTTCCCTCCATCAATCCCATCCCCCTTAGTTCATGTCCATGAGTCATACATGTAAGTTCTTTGGCTTCATCCTTTCCTATATTATTCTTAACTTCCCCCTGTCTATTTTGTACCAACTGATTATGTTTCGTAGTCCCTGCACCATTTCCACATTTCTCTCCCTCCCCCCTCCCAGCTTATAACCCTCCAAATGATCCCCATACCTATGATTCTGTTCCTATTCTGGTTTGCTTGGTTGGATTTTGTTTTTATTTTTTAGATTCAGCTGTTGATAGTTGTGAGTTTGTTATCATTTTAGTGTTCATAGTTTTGATCTTCTTTTTCTTAAGTAAGTCCCTTTTACATTTCATATAATAATGGCTTGGTGATGATGAGCTCCCTTAGCTTCACCTTGTCTGGGAAGCACTTTATCTGCTCTTCCATTCCAAATAATAGCTTTGCTGGATAGAGTAATCCTGGTTGCAGGTTGCCTTTCATCACATTGAATACTGCTTGCCAGTCCCTTCCTGCCTGCAAAGTGTCCTCTGAGAAATCAGCTGATAGTCCTATAGGCACCTCCCTGTAGGCAATTCTCTGCCTCCCTCTTGCTACCCCCAGGACTCTGTCTTTATCTTTCACCTTTGGAATCTTAATCATGATGAGTCCTGGTGTGATCCCCTCTGGGTCCAGTTTGCCCTGGACCCTCCGTGCTTCTTGGACCAGTATATCCATCTCCTTCACAAAATTTGGGAAGTTTCCTCATTTTTTTCAATTCTTGCTTCCTCATTCTGCACTGGTTGACTGTTTTTTTCTTCCTTATGTTCCAAATTATTGATTTGAACCCCGGTTTCCTTCCTTTCACCATTGGTTTTGTGTGGATTTTCCTTCGTGTTACTTAGCATATCCTTCAGTTCTTCTCTTATGCGTTTGCCATACTCAAGCATATCTGTCAAGCCTGTGAGCATCTTTATCACCAGTGTTTTGAATTCTGCATCTGTTAGGTTGTCTATCTCCTCATCTGTTAGGTTGGCTATCTCCTCGTCGCTTAGTTCTCCCACTGGAACCTTGATCCGTTTCCCTTTTTGAGCCATACTTTTCTGTCTCCTCATTCTGACAGGCTCCTGTGTTTGTTTGCCTCCGTGTCCCAGGTAGAGCTGTAGCTCCTGTTATGTTGTAAGGGGCAGAGCCTTAGGGATTTGTCAGTACAGGGCAACCTGTTTCACCACATTGTGGCACTATATTTGGGAGAGGGGTCCAAGAGGAAACAATGCTGCCAGCCTAGCACTCACCCCTTTTCCAGGCACCTCTCCCACTTCCACACCAGACTGGTGCCCCTGTAGCTGCTGCCCTGGCTGTCATTCCCAGAGTGGGTGGGTCTGCAGACATTCTAGGACTGTGGGGTCCCTTTAAATAAGTGGACTCTGCTGAGATCAGCAGTTTCTGCCTCCATCCCAACCCCCACTGGTCTGCACAGTCAGAAGCAATGAGGCTTTATTTTCCCTGGTGCTGCAACCATAAGCTGCGAGATCTGGTGAGGAGCTGGGAATGCTCCCCAGGTGTCCCTCCTGACTTCTTAAAACATGGGACTGTGCTTTCCACTGGCCCGCAGCTGCTGCCGTCACTGCTGCCCCCACACTGCATCCTTTCTGCCCCAGTTCCATCCCTCCTACCTGTCTGGATGAGTATTTCTTCTTTATATCTTTGTTTGCTGGACTTCCATGCAGTTTGATTTTCTGGAACTTCTGGTTGTTTTTAGTTTTGAGGTAGTTGTATTCCTTCTTAGTTATGGAGGGAGATGCAGCGTGTCTGTCTACGCCTCCATCTTGGCCAGAAGTTCTACCATGTGGTTTTGCTGCATTTGAAAATCCCTTCTGGGTCATGGTTCCTACATGCTTTCAAAGTGCAGGTCTCTTGTCAAGAAGAAGAGCCTTAAGTAAGTGTCCATGAGCAAGCTGAACCACTCCATCCTCAGAAAGACCAAATATGCTGGACCCTATGAAGAGAAAGCATAGGCAGGGAGTAAAGGGCTTACTTGTCTGGTGGAATATACCCATGATGCTCAGACCAGGCTTCCATATGCCCATCTGTTCCTCTGCCTGTCTTATGCAGGCCTAGGTGGACTAAGTGAGATTTGGACTTAAATGTAAAAATGACCCCAAATTAATAAGCCTAAATTTCTTTAAGGGTTAGAAATGTTAACTAGCTGAACTTTGTAACTATAGACAAAGTTTATAAGCAACTCTATATTTGCTTCATCAAGATTTAAAATGTATAGGGCTAGTACCTGAGCACAAAGATCATTCTGAATGTTGACATGCAAATAAGTAAAACATGCATGTAATTTTGTTCTGAAGCTGTCTATTACTAGAGAGAAAAATGGAGGGAGAGAAGGAGAAAGGTAGGAAGTAAAAAAAGAGGGAAGGAAGAGGGAGAGAGAGAGAGAGATCTATATGCAACTGTTCCTCAAGTATTCATCTGTGTGGTTCCAAGTGGTTTCTAAGACAGAGGAGGTAAAGACTACTGAAAAATATAGGGGAACTGGCCCTTCTCATAACTTGCAAAAAGAAAAGGAGGAGTTAGGTAATCAGGCTTTGAGTAGCCAGAAAGATAAGGAGGGTTCTGGGGGAGGACGTTCAAGGAGGGAGAGCTGGATCTTCTGTATGTACATCTCATGCCCAGAAGGCCTTCCTCCAGGGTTCAGGCGCTAGAGCCTTCTGCTGGGTTTGACCTCCAGTTCTTCCATTTATAAGCTGTGGAACCTAGGGGAGACTACTTTACCTCTCTGTGCCTCTGTTTCCTCATATGTAAATTTAAGGTAATGATAGCACCCACCTTATATGGATTGTGTGGAGTTAGAGCATTAAAAACACTCACACTGCCTGGCACATTGAAAGTGCTCATGAAAAGTTAGCTGTTATGACAGTTTTATTACTCACTTAGGTAAATGTTCAGGATTCCCTTTGCTGTGATCTGAGTGTTTGTGTCTTCCCAGAATTCACATATTGAAATCCTAACCCTCAATGTGATGGTATTAAGAGAAGAGGCCTTTGGGAGGTGATTTAGTCATGAGAGTGGAGACCTCATCACTAGTGGGATTAGCGAGCGCCCTTTAGGAGAGACCCCAGAGAGCTCCATTGCCCTTTCACCATGTGAGGACATGGTGAAAAGTTGGCATTCTGCAGCCTGGAAGAGGACTTTCACCAAAACCTGGTCATGTGGGCACCCTCATCTTGGACTTCCAGCCTCCAGAACTATTAAAAATAAATTTCTGTTGTTTACAAGCCACTTAGTCTGTGGCATTTCATTATAGCAGCCTGCAAGGGCTAAGACCCTCTTCAAAACCAACTTTACTATCTTGCCTGCACCTTTCATAGCCTTCTGTGCCAGCTGAGCACTTGGCCTCTTTGCAGAGTAGCATTTCATGCTGTCCTGTCACTAGCCTTCAGTGCAAATACAGAGATTGTCCCTTCAGGTGCCCTCCCAAGGTACCTGTTAGTTTCCAATTAACATTACCAAGTAGCCAGCATGTAATAAGGCAGCAAGTAAAGGAAAGTTGATATGAGTCACACATTTCCAGGCTGCAGCATAATCCACATCATTGAGTGCTCACGACAAGCAAAATTCTCTAGGAACTGCAAAAGCTGAAGGAAGAAGTTCCACTTCATATAGTGTATATACAGTAATCTAAAGGTTGTAGTCTACATGATCATCTATATTTAGAAAAGATCCATGTATGGTACATTTTAGGGGAAGTTTCTGACAAGCAAGCAATTTTATGGCTGTTTGAGAAACTTGAAAATTGAAGTTCATGTGCAAGTCCAACACAATATTTACTGCACTATACAAAGGATAGCCCCATAAATAAGCATAGCGCAGAAAATGTCAATGATATAGTCATGCTATTAAAGCTCAGCACATTTTCTTGCTTTTATTTAGGAGGCTAAAATTGGAGATTTTTAGCATTAATAAAAGAAGACTAGTAACCATAGAAACAGAGCATTTATCAATTTCCATAGCAAAGAAAGCTGCTCCTTCCCAGAAATGTTTGAGGTTCTTTGGCAAGGGCTTCTGCCTGAAGATTTCTCTCCTACAACTCTGAACTATTTAAAGAAATAAAAAATAAAATAATAGGCAACCCATTTAATAATAATGACAATTTTGATTAAAAGTTAAAATATACTTACTATAAAGAAATGCAAAACTGTGATGGCAACAGGCCAAACCATCCATCGTAAAAAGGAAGAGCAGCAAGAGACAGATCAATTTTCAGATTGTAGGGAAAAGAGAAATGGACAAGTATTGAAAGACCATTCTTTGCCAAGCTCTGGACATATTTCATTGAATCCTCATGGTCCCTTTCCCTTCCCTTCCCTTCCCTTCCTTTCTTTTGCTTTCCTTCACTTTGCTTTCCTTTTTCGTTTGCTTTGCTTTGCTTTGCTTTCCTTTCATATATCTTTTTAATTGCTCAAGTAATATATACTCATAATAGAAGAGTTGGAAAATACTAAAGAAGTACCAGCAGGAAAGTAAGCATTATCCATCTTACCATGCAAAGATAACCAGTTATCAATGTGATGAATCTCTATCTTTCTTACTGCATATTGCTTTACATAACTGAGATCATAACAGATTCCTCCTTATCTTGAACATTTTCCTCCATCATTAAATATTCCTAGAATGTAAGCTCATTAAGGACATGGAGTTTGGTCTGTTTGTTCATTGTTTTCTCCCCAGTGCCTGAATGTAGTAAACAATAAATGCTTTTTCAATGTGTGAATGTGATATTTACATCATATTAACCATCTCTCTCTCTCTCATCTTAAACATTTTAAATTTTTTGTATTTTAAATATACAATTCTTTGTCTGAATGTTTGATATTTTTCCATAAAACCAACAGACATAAAATTACTAGGTCAAAAGTTGTAGGTCTTTCTGTGTTCTTAATATATATTGACAAATTTCTTTCTAAAATTTCAAGAATTATAAGAAAGTCCCTATTTCATTCAAACCTTGCAGGTACGTACTGCATTGTTTCTCTGTAAACGTTCTTCTACATTTTGCAGACAAAATAGTTTCTTTTTTTTTTTTTTTTTTAAACTGGAACTACTGTAACAACATACAAAATAGTTTCTTAATGTTTCCTTTATTGTCAAGATAGTAGAATATTTTTCTTATTATTGAAGATGTTTTCCCTCCATTAGTTATTTCTTTTTAATCCAATTCAGGTGTATTTTTCCCTAACACCAAAACTTTCAATTTTTTATGTTATAAAAGACATCAAACATCGCTCTTGATTTTTTTTCATTGCTTCCATGCTTAGGAATGCCTTCTCCAAGAAGAAATAAAAAAACATTTACTTTTGTTTTCCTCTAGTTTTTCTTGGTATTACCTTCGTTTCATCAGTACACATGGAATTTATTTGAGACCATGGTATGTAAGGAGTACAATTCAATGGATAAAAATTGTTCTAGCATTATTTATTTAAAAATTCTTTACTGCTTTGACTCATGTGTTTTTCTTCATGTCAGATTTTTACATAAACTTGGGTTCTTTTAGTTTATCTATTTATTCTCATACCAGGACAACTGTTTTTTTTTTAAATCAAAACACTTTTATTATAATATAGGCATTTTTTAAAAAAGTCAGATTATAGAGAAAGTGTTAATAATAAAAATACTGGCCCTCCAATCTTTCCTTTAATATGATAGTCCTGTTTATAAAAAACAAACAGTTTTAGCCATTTCTGTTTTAATATTTTCTGGTATTATTTCTATGATGCTAAATAAAAGTGTAGCCTTAGCAATTATTTACTGGCTTCCTGC